>NC_090321.1:132318149-132632304 GCF_040869045.1 Eurosta solidaginis | reverse complement strand
CTCATACCCCACTTTTCACCTAGCATTATTGGCAGGCATATATAGCCCCGTAGGCTCGCTCACTAGCCCCCAGCGCTTATCATTTTGGACCGCAGAGCCGTGCATATCCAGTTTACGATAGATTCCTCTATACCGAGTACATCAAGGGCGCCTTCTATTGCTTCAGGCCGGACATTATTGAAAGCTCCCTCTATGTCCAAGAATGCAGCCAAGGTAAATTGTTTGTTTTCGAAGGACGACTCTGCCTTGTGGACCACTTTATGTAAAGCGGTCTCTGTTGAGCGGCCCCTGAGATAGGCGTGTTGGGCTGTTGACAGCCCCGAGGTATCCAACCTACCGCGAATGTGGACGTCAAGTAGTCTTTCAAACATTTTTAGAACAAACGACGAAACTGATGGGTCTGAAATGCTTAGGCTTTTCATGTCCGCTCTTATTGACCTTTGGAATGAAGACCATCCTGATCCCTCTCCAATTCAGGGGCACATAATTGAGTCGAATGCCGGCTTTAAAGATGCATTCCATCCAGGGTATCACCAGCGAGCGAGTTTTTTGTAGCATAGCTGGGAAAATACCATCCGGCCCTGGAGATTTGTATGGCGAAAAACTGTTGATAACCCATTCTATTTTTTTCCCCCTTATAAGCTCATTTATTAACCGGAGGGAGGGAAAGTGCGTTCTTGCCATCAGCTCCACTGTTTTTGCGGAGATCCCTTTTCATGATCCATCTTCTTTCCTCAAGAAGGGTGGGCAGGATTTTTCCTTCGAGAGAATTTAGCCAATTCTCGAAGATTCTTTGGTGGACTCGATAGAAAAGCAAAATTCTTTCCAGCATTCCGTCTTTGCCTTCTGAGTAGCTTTTTTGTAGCACCTGAGGCTATCTTTACACGGTTCCCAGTTTCCATTTAACCGGCTCAGGTTGAATAATTTGCGAGTCTCTTTCCTGAGCGTAAAAAGGTTGGAATCCCACCATGGGGGTATGCATTTTACTGAAACTATTCCGAAAAGCTATCCGGAAGGCAGACCCTAAGGCTTTCTCCAGATTGCTACTGTTAGTATAAAGGTCCCCCACTGATGAAATTTCCCTTGCCGAATACCTATCTAGCTTATTTCCTACCACTTTGACGAACCTTCGCCGGTTGGTCCTCTTTGGATTACGATAGGGAATAGGAATTTCTACATTAAGGCAGATATTGAATAGCATCCTCCTGTGGTCAGAAAACGACTGAATATCTGTTACCCTCCAGCTTTCTATCCCAATATTGCTGTTACCGCTTAGTAGCGTGACATCCAACACCTCCTCCCACCCGTTGAATTTTTCCGTGGTTAGAAATACAAAGGTGGGTGTGTTTCCCCGATTGCGTACTACTAGGTCAGTATTAATAATAAAATGGAAAAGTGACTCACCCCGAGTGTTGATTTCCTTACTTCCCGACAGGGAGTGCCTGGAATTGGCATCACATCCCAGCACAAAGTTTGCGGATCTCCAGTCCTGCATCAAGACTCGGACCTCCTCCGGTGGAGCGTCCTTGTCATGCGGCATGTAGCAAGAAGCGATTAGTATGCCAACTCCGTCAGCTGTCTCAAGCGAAATCGTTGTCAGATCCGAAAAGCTGTGAGAATAAACAAGAAAATTATTGTAGTTAGATTTTACCAAAACGCATGTCCTAGGCTTACCGTCCTCGCGCTAGTAAAACGTACAGTATCCTTTTATTGAGAGCCCTTTCACCTGGGTGTTCCACATCCAGGGCTCCTGAACAAGGGCTCCTCCAGTAGGAAGACGGCAAGGATGTCCGAGACCAGCCTAGAGTGCTTTAGTTAATTTGGACAACCTTTAGACCCGTTGAAACTATTGGGGTCCAGGTTCTTGGTCGGCGAGTTGCAAGTGCTCCAGGCGCTTGTTAGCATCGTCGACCTCATCCGTTTCTTCTTCCTCCTCCTGAGGGGACTGGAGGACTTTCACCTTGCCGCGCCGCACGCCAAACAGGAGGGTGAAGTCCGCTTTTTTAAGCAGAGTAATGCTGTCCTCTGATATGAGGAGCACGAAAGAGAGGCTGTTCCGCAGCGATTCCTCTGCCTTCATAACCACCCAGTCATCCATGGGCACATCGCGGTAGTGAACCCGCGAATACTTCAACAGCGTCCCGCTGTCTATTTTCATTCTCGGTATCCATACCCGAGCTCGGGTTCTTTTTGGGATATCGGCGGCCGAGATCACCTTAATCCTTAAGCCGTCCCAGACCTCCCCTAGGGCCAGCACGCACTTCTCCAAGAAGTCCTTGGACTGCTGGTCCTCGCATTTAATCACCATGTAACCTCGAACAACCTCCGCCGAGTCGAAGGAGGGGAGATTACCCTCCGGGTTGGCCATGACAAAGTCAATGACCATATGAGACCGTCTTGCCTCTAGCTCCTCCCCCCCCCCCCCTTCTCCAAGACGGGCTTGCCACTGTTGGTGGCCGCATCCACTAGCGCAACTTGAAGGTTACTCCGAACCATTTCTGAAAAAGTGTTGGCCCCTCCCAGCGCTCCGGCTGATACCGAGGCGTAACCACCGGTAATTTTGCTCCTCTTGGAGGTACTAGGGCCTCTTCCAGAGACCGGCTCCTCTTTGAGGTGCTTGGGGTCTCTTCCACAAACTGGTTCCTTTACCGGCGGTGGTCCTGCTCTCGGTTTCCAAGTACGCCCTGTACCCGTTCACCACCGCTTGGGATGGACGGTACCGTTTGCTCTGTTCCGCTCTATCCTATCCAGGACAAACAGAGCTGGCTGATACCGCCTTCTCCCAAGTAATGCCTTGGACCGTACCTTACTTGCTGTTTCCCGCTGCGTCCTAACAGCGTTCGAAAAATTGTTGATGGCCTGGCGAAGTACCGTTGCCCACAGTACTTTTCCCGCCACGTGTTGTGTCAGTATCTTGACTTGAAGATAGGAACTCCACATCCGAGGAGTCCCCCTCTCCAAGTCTAGGTCCGTCGGTTTTCCAGTCCCCTACCCCCGTCCTAGAGTCCGACCTTGTTTCAGTCTGTGACGTAGTTGTCGTTGGAGTCTTCGTCATGTTGTCGCCTGTGTCTTTGGTTTCTTTTTTGGTTTGTTTTTGATTGTTAAAAAGTTCATGTTTTGGTCCCACGAGTATGCACGGAAAGGGTTGGTCACTCCTCCGCAGACCCGGAATGCGTAGAGAGGGCACTTATACCTCCGACCTTGCCCGGGCATCGGAGGGAACCGTTCGAGACCAGCTACTCAATATCCACCCGCTGGCCATTCAGCCGTCGGCACGGGTACCTCAACACCTTTGCTTAGGGTTGTGGATAGGTTGTGGATCGAAATGGGAAACAAGACAGGAAGTAGGTTATGGGGTGGGGGAAAGAATTCGTCGCCGAAGCGTTACCAGGTGTCACCACCAGGAGGCTCCCCCTACTCCGGGGGGAGGATGCGAAGCACCTACGAATCGACGCTTTGGGGTGGTGCTGGTGTGTGCACCCGCCTCAATGACACCCTATTATTGTCATCTAGTCTGCAAGGTTTGTTAAGGAATTATTATATAATTATTGCAAAGCACTACCATTTAGATAATGATCTCATACATACATGTACCTAATTTAGGTCTACAAGACTGTAAATAAATAAAAAAATATATAGACTAAATAAAAGAAATATATAAATTTAGAAAGATATAAATAGTGTTTAGATATATTAAAATTATAGTTGATGGGACGTTGTTTAGTAGAGCTGACCGATAAGAACTATGAATTTTTCCGATACATGTAAACGTAAAACATTTTAGTTAAATAATTAAATTATTCATTGAAATAAAGGAAATTTACACAAAACCACGCCCTTGTATTTTGCAAGGAAAACTATAGAATAGCATATCAGCTGTTCGCTCAAGGGTCAACCATGACGTAGATGTCCAGAACGAAGCCATTTTGAACTCGCGAATACGTAATCTGGATAGATGATTTCATTCGAACTTTTAATCTTACGTAATGAATCTAACGAGTACTAGGGGGACTCATGATAGCATATAAACTTATAAGGTGTAAATTTATATCCATTTACACACGCGGTTATATGAACGCACCTAGTAATACTCTTGATAAAATTGATTGTTTTTCAGCTGTATTATTTCCAAAAAAATTTTTTTGATTGTTATACAAATTAAAAATACCAAGATTAAGTGAAAAATCAAAACTAAAACGCCTTTACTTGCTGATGTTGGAGATTTTTGATGAAAATGCCGTCTGTAATGTCTGCAAGGTTGCATTCCTTTGAGTTTACCGCGTTTACACAATGAAATGTGCGCGTAAATTTATACAGATTGTGTAAATGATTTTTCATACAAAATTTGACAGCTCGTGCGTAAACTAGATAAATTTATACGTTTACACACTTTATAAGGCATTTATACGGTTACATGAGTCCCCCTACTATTTTTCGCTAGTTCGCATATGCCATTAATCCGATCGACCATTTCAGAGCTATTATGTTTTAAAAAATGAGTTTCGATCACGGATCGTAACAAGTAATACGGGCTCTGGGGGTAAATTCGCGTCTTTTGATACCTCACTCGAAAAGTTTGACCTAAATTTAGGGTGGGCCCCTAAACTGCACTAGTACCAAAAATTCTTGAGAAATTTCTTGTGATCTATATACTGCGCCTTAAAACGAAGGTTACACTTAGCTACCCCTACAAGAAACGCTGATAGTTTTACTAATACACTCACACTTGTAATTGACAATGCTGATCCTGCGATGATGTAAACATTGATACTCAAATTTATGTATGTTCCTTTGTTCGCTCACGCATATCCGTATGTTCCCAACGACAGCCTATAATCATGGAAAAGGACTGAAACTGGGAAGGCTTCGCACACCTGGTACAGAACAAAAGAACATACAGCAGATACCATAATGCATGTGAGACAGATACATAATTCTCAACGGAATTTTATGTATGCGAGAACAGATTATCCGATTTAATCATGTTGTCACTACTGACTGTCATATGACAATCAAATGATTATCACGGTTGTTTTGTTATTTTTTAAATTCAGCCATTTTCAACCGACGAAAACCATATAAAAAATAAGTTTAAAAAAAGAAAAAGAAGCATTTTTTATGACACCTTTTGATAGTTAGAGTGTCAGCACTGATCCAGGAAAAGGAATGAGAGTGAGCAGTACGGCTATATACTTAATCAGTAGGCCATGTTGGTGTATAAGAAGGAGACAAAAACTCACACGTACACACTTGTTTACATCACATTTGCGCAAGTCCCCTTAAGTTTGTGATAGAAAGTTTGTATGAGGCGCTGATCGTTAGGTTGACATTGCTGACAATCAGATGATAGTCATATGATAGTCAGTGTTCTTGTAGGGTACACTACGAAGCACTGCGTAGTGGCAAAATGTTCTTTGCATGTATGTTTATGGGACAATACATATTTAGCGTCAGCAGCACTTCGCGGCCGCCACAGCGCGTCAAATTGATCAACTGCCCTACAAGACAGGTACTCGTTACCTAATCGATTACTTAATCCTCACCGATAACTTGGTCACCAATTATCGTCTTAATGACTTTAACATTGCTGTCGTGAAAAAAGTAACGCACGCGCTCTCTCAAAATAGTGTTCGTGTGACTCGCTTTCTCGCTCTTACCTATTGTGTTTTCGACATTCCTTCTCGCTCTATGTTATTTACATTTTGAAGTTACTTCATTAGGTATGTTTTCGTTATCGCTAACCAAAACATATGCAACACCAACAACACGGGTAATTGGCTTGCCCATTACCCGTACCGGTTACCTTCTGTCAATTCGCTTTTTCCATGAATGAAACGCGTCCTTTTTGTTTAAATAATATTTAATTAACAAATAATTCATATTTATAATGGTTTTTACAATTTAAGTTATTTCCTTATGACCTAATCAACTTAACATATAAATAAATAAATAAAATATTGATATGTACAAGCTACATAAATACTTTAACGTCCATTCATAGTCGTGCCCATTCTGCAACTTTGTTTCGAAGCTCAGAGTGATGCTGCTCAATTTTTCCCGAGCTCGTGTTCTTCAACATCAGTTTGCAGAGCCATATGAGTTTTGTAAGTAAAATACCGGAATATAGGCAGCCCCAATTCGTGCTTTCAAAGTTGATTCACAGGTGATGTTGAGCATTTGGCCTTGACCCTTTCCCATAATATGCTTTGTAAGATTTCAGATAACCAGAATCAGACCCTTGTAAAGTAACTTCAAGTGAACCTCCACCATAACAAGGTATCTTCCGATGGCAGCGGTGCCCGAAGATACTTCGCTGTTGCATTTATAGAAAGCATAAAATTATAACAAGGGTTAATTGATGATACGAAGTAAATTAGGCTCGCTACAAAAACAAAAATAAATAAATGCAGATGACTGTTTAATTCATTATGCGAAATGCTTGAATGGATGTGCAAATTGTAAAGGGCAAAGTACTGCTAAAATTGCTTTCCCAGAGTAACCAGGGAACGAATTGATATGACTACGCCTATCCTTTTTTAGCATCAGTGCCGTGCACGAGTTTTGTCTTGGACAGGAAAATAAACGTTTGGTTGTCTCCAAGTTGATCATATGATACAGAATATACTCGTTTGTAAATTTTCCCCGATTTTCTGGGCTCAGCAAGGGTATCCTACTGAAAGGTGCATTTGTTGCACCCTGCTGTCTGGCCGCTCACCCAACAACACCAGGCACGACGGAACTTGTCTTTTTTTATTGGACGTTGTGGTAGCGCACTACCCTCAAGTGGCCCAGTGAAACCAGGCTAATCCTGTTCATGTGTCCGCACCTCGTGGGACCGCCGTTAGGTATAACGTCTGGGGGGGGAAAGGCGATTTAGTCGCCACTACTTCGTATGCGCATTTCTCTGCGCTCCCTTTCGGCATGCATCAATTCCGTCATTACTATAAAGGCCACACATTCGTGGAACTAAATTCCTAATGGAAGGCTCCTCTCCAAAAACTTTGTTTACAGATAGTCATGAGGACATCACATAGACTGAATAAGTCCGTAGTGTTACCAGAAGTTTGTTTTAAAGACCACGCTGAAAGCCCTATCAACAACCAGGACCTATGTTATAAAATAACTCCGTCCTCTTGACAAATACTAGAAGTTTCCTAGAACTTAAGCCACTTGCTGCTTCTAGATCTGACAGCTCTCAGCTGGAGTCTTAGCCTGGAAAGCGCAGGGCAAGAGCACAGAACATAATCGATCATTTCCTCCTCCAACCCGCACTTCCTACATCTGCTATCCCAGCCTAATTTAAAGGCATGTGACGCCAGAAGGCAGTGTCCAGTAAGAATACCCGTCATGAGTCTACAGTCTACAATTTAATGATAAGAATCAGTGTTTATGAATAACATATTTTAATTAATCTCTTACAGCAAACTGATCGGTGGCTACATCGCCATATAGGTAGTATGGTGTTCCACCTTGTATAAACGTAGGTACTGTATGTGCTCAACCGTGCAAATTGACACTAGCAGTAACATTAGTTACATAAACATAGCTTGTTATTTGTGCAGGCATCAATATAGCATACATTGGTCTAGTTCGGTATGCACCAGCCACTGGTACAAACACTTTTGAATGCATAGCTTTGGATGTCCAGCAGTGCTCCGGTTGTCCTAATATGTATTGAGCTGATCCGTCTCTTGGTACGGCTGTATAGGTATGTGCGGGTGCAATGTATTACTAGTCTGCTCAAGATCGTATGGTACATAGATATCTTGAAGACGCCAGAGGGGATTGGAGCCAGAGTTTTCGGACCCAGAGCCAAAATATCAGTAACTATAAAAGCACATCTGAGCATTCGCCATAAGTTAGTGCGCTAAACCGAACCTTCAGCGCTGATACCCCAATGAAACAATTCCCATACTCAGTCAGACAGTCAGGCCCCACTAAAGGGATTTGCGGCGTTCGAAATAAAGTCAGCACTGGTCCTTCAGTGCGTAGAAAAGCTGAATCAATTAGAAGCACACAACGTAGTACTGTTGCCCTGGGTCCTAGGCCACAAGGGAGTAGAGGGTAATGAGCACGCGGACTCAGTGTTTAATTTCTTGCGTCCCTCCCACAAATTTTCGTCCTCCCAGCAGATCCTTTCAGCGGGTCTGCGCCATACTCTCCTCTTCCGGAAAGGTATCGACCCCAATCCGGGTCCTTCTCCTGACCCCGGTCCTGAGAAATGGGTTTGCTGCGTTTGCCGGAAAAGAATCTTTTTAGGACGGCCATATATAAGGGCTTGAAATATTTCAATGAATTTCCTAATCACATAAAAAGTAGTAATAACTTCAATACTTTTAAAAAAAGTTTATTGGAGCATTCTCAAACCCTTCCAATAAGATAAAGTTGTTGTCCTCTTATTTTTTACATGACATATCCGATACTGGAGCGCGAAAAGGGAATGGTAATATTGGAAGCAGCAAAATACAATGCATCCGGCCCTAAGGAAAAGAAAATCGGTCGCCACCTGCAACTCCAGACAGTTCCAACAACTAATTTCGCTGGAATTCGGTATTTTCCGCCGATATTTACTGTTGCTGATCGGAATCACTGGCATTCCGACAGCATTAATATAACAATAAAATTATATAATGTGTAACGAAAATAAGGTCAAACAAGAGTTGGAGCAGGGGGGATTGGAAACACGTCCTTTTCAACCTCCCATTATATGTTGAGCTGTGCTCATCGGAATCTTCATGCATTCCGACAGCGTCTCTACTAAACAAAGTTGAGGGGTGATTGGATACACGTTATTTTCAATTTCCAACATCCAAAGACATGTTTAGCTATGTTGATCGGAGACTAATACACTCCGAAAGCTTAAAATACAAATATAATTGACAAATATAAGTTCCAAATTTTGTGGCCTTAAGCTGGGAGTACTGGAGGATTGGAAACGCGTCCTTTCCAACCTTCCTTAAATGAGTGGCACCCAGACTCGTCCATTTGTCACGCTAGTAAATATGCTGATCGGAATCACATGGCATTCCAACAGCGTATTCAATAGAAATAAGTGATTATAACAGTGAATTGTACTTAGTAGTTTAAGTTTTAGGCCTAAACAGCCGTAATAATAAATAAATTAAATTAAAAAAATAAATACTCTTGACAGTGTTTCACGTGCAAGAGATGGTTGCATCGGACGGTTGCTCTGGGCTAGATCCAAAAATTCAGCGCCCTCGTAACTTTTATAAATCTTTTGTGGCTCTTGTTGTTCACGCCCTCATTATATTATGAGGAAATACGGCACCTGAGAACACAGCCGTATGAAGCTAAAAAAAAAAACACAAGCATGTCTTCAGTGAACTCCACAAACAGGCGTCGGACCTCTATGCCGGTGATTCCTGTACTCAAAGAACAAAACTAGCAGGGGAGGAACGCACTCTCCCTAGGGAAACGCGAGTAGTCACTCTAGCTCAACTTCAATCTGGATACCGTAACAGGTTAAACTCTTACCTACCCAGAATCAACCCCGACATACAAAACATTGTCCTGCTTGTAATGTGTCCCAACCATCTCTTTAACTGTATTGTGGAACCAACGCCCCTAACACTCTTCTCATTATGGTCCACCCCTGTTGAAACAGAAAGTTTACTTGGACTCCCGTTAGAGGACATTGATGACAATTTGGTTGGGGCGAAGCACTGCTACAACAACAACAGCAGGCGGACAAGCCGGAAAGAGAGGCAGCAACTGCATGACCCATCGATCCCGAACCGTTCCTGCCAGTTCGCTCACAGGGGCATTTATTAGTAGAAGGGAGGGAGGAGGGAGAAGAACACTGGCGAAATATGCCAGGCCTGAGTCAATCTAAGTTACTGTAAGCGGATTACAGCACAACTCGATATAGGGCATTAATAGGCCTCTCGAAAGATAACCTAAATATCCTAACGGCTATTCTTACAGGACACTGTAGACTGAACAGTCACATGCAAAAGCTGGGTATAATATCGAAGAACACATGCCGATTTTATGATGGATCAGCAGACGGCGGACCATATCCTTCTAGAATGCAACACAATTTCAAGACGTAGGGCTAAGTTTATGGGCTCACCATGGCTAGATCATTCCCACATTTAATCCCTCAAGCCAAGAACACTTCTAGGGTTCATCAAGGAAGTCGGCTAAGATGAGGTGCTGTGAAGGAGATGTGCAAGTCACTGTGCAATCCTCAATAAATTATCTATCTATCTACGTGCCGGTAACAAGCACCATTGAGGTACTAGCCCCACCATCTCGGGAACTATTGATATGACTACATTAAACCTTCTAGGGATTGAATATTAATAATGACCGCAATGCGAAAGTACCATTCTCCATGGAATGCTCGATATATAGCTTTCCACGTTTTGAAAGAGTGATGAAAAGAGCAAAATTTACTAAAATTTTAACTGACTGTGAGTAATAAGGTGTTGATGTCCTCTCTTAACGCAATGTAATGACAACTGGGACGCAGGTAAAATGACAAAAATCTTGTAAATCTACTGATAATAATTAATTAACTCCTCCCCTTCTATGCAGTTCTATGCATACATACATATGTATTTTGCTCTCCAAACGCTAATTAAAAAAAAATCAATTGGTCTTTACATGATCTTCGAACTCTGTCGTATTTGCATTCTTCAGTTGATTATCAACAAAAGCATGAAAAATTATCACTAACGAATTCGTACATGTTGTTTATATATTTAATATGGTAGACAATTTTCTTACCCTTTCTGGTGCGATGATTCCTGAACAATCGGGACTTACTAGGCGCGATTTTTTTGCCTTAAGAGAGCGTGCTTAACGCGAACCATTCATGTTATGGCACACCTTTGGTGATGCAAACAATCAAAGAAATTTCTGCTTCTAATGCTTCTAGAATAACAGCAGCAGCTCCCGGTGGCGCCACATAAGTAACAGTTGCATGCGGATCAGATGCCTTTTTTGCTCGGGCTACCTATTCAATTTTAATTCACATTAAATTATCTACTATTGCAATTTTTAATCAATACAAGTCAATATAAATTACCGAAACAAATACTGGCAAACCAAGATGCGTAGTTCCACCTTTTTTTAGGGAAATACATCCAACCAGTTTGGTACCGTATTCCAAAGCATGTTGGTTGTGTAAAATACCTTGTTTAGCGGTAAATCCTTGGCAAATGACACGTGAATCTGCATTTAAATGTAGGTTTCCTCTGGTTTTGGCATATTCTGAGCTGAATCGCACCCCGACGGAGATGCTATCTATTAGAATAATATAACATTTTTTTTATTATTTAAAAATGCAGATACGTATGAATGAAAAGCAGAAAATAAATAATATTGTTCTTGTTGTAGCGATAAGGACACTCCCCTTTATAGATTTTGTTGGTCCTTTGCCGGATTCAGATCGGGTACGTTCCGGGAACAATTAAGGTACTAGCCCGACCATCTCGGGAGCGATTTAGTATGACATGAAACCTTCTAGACCATCTCGTCGATTCTATACATCTTAATATGGTAACGATTTAAAAGACGGTGCACCACCTAATTTTTATCAAAAATTATCAAACGTGTAATCAAAAGATGCGCCTCGAGCTCCGTTTTTAGAATCCGAAATATCCGAAAATATAAATTTTTATTTCTGTCAAAACATAATTTTGATAATTTTTAAATTAGGTGGTGCACCGTCTTGTAACACGTCACCCTTAAAATTATTTTGGGCGAAGGCCGCCAACGGAAAAAGGTGTTCTCTGTAACAAAATTTTTAATTTCCGTCACATGTCACAACTAAAAGCACAAGAATTTTATACTTTTTACACACCAGTTTAAGCGAGAGCTTGTAAGAGTTTTATTCATAATGTAATAATAATAATAATTCCATCATGCTTTTATTAACATCTCAACAATTATATTTTTTCTTCTTTTCAATGTTTTCCGGAATAATTAATGAACTGTAATTTCGATGACAGCATGAAACGTCGATGTGTTAGTGGAGAGCGAAAAAAACTTTGAATGTCTGGGTGAACTAGTTACCTCCGTCTTGTAGGGTAGTAGATTAAAAAAAACTCAAGAACTTGCGAAATAAGTATCATAACCTATTCAATAAAACTGGTATTGCGCACTATAAATCATTACAGGAGATATATGAGGGATTGCAATTGTTTGAAAAAATGTCTTTACAAAAATTACATTCTGGGGTTTGAATCCAACATAAGGTTGAATACAAAGGCTTTTTTGAATTTCATCAATTCTAAGCGAGCAACTTCGTATATTCCGGTTGCGATGTTTTACAATGGCTTGACCTCGAATTCTTCATAAGAGGCAACCAACTTATTTGCTGATTTTTTCAAGCCAAATTTTGTTGCTGACTTTTCTATTATAATTTAGGAGGTATTCACTTGTCAAATTCTTTAGATTTTGGCTCTCTGGCAATTTACGAAGCTGAGGTTTCTAAGTCTATAATTGGATTAAAAAATTCAAAGCTTGTTGACGTTCATGGACTATCCGCTTTCGTACTTAAGCAATGTGTTGGATCAAACTTGTGATACACTGTGATCGAATAATATTCCAGGACACTGTACTAATATTACTACTCAAATAATATTTAAAACATTATTAGTTCCACCGGCCACCGTGGTGTGATGGTAGCGTGCTCCGCCTACCCCACCGTATGCCCTGGGTTCAAACCCCGGGCAAAACAACATCAAAATTTTAGAAATAAGGTTTTTCAATTAGAAGAACATTTTTCTAAGCGGGGTCGCCCCTCGGCAGTGTTTGGCAAGCACTCCGGGTGTATTTCTGCCATGAAAAGCTCTCAGTGAAAACTCTTCTGCCTTGCAGATGCCGTTCGGAGTCGGCATAAAACATGTAGGTCCCGTCCGGCCGATTTGTAGGGAAAATCAATAGGAGCACGACGCAAATTGGAAGAGAAGCTCGGCCTTAGGTCTCTTCGGAGGTTATCACGCCTTTCATTTATTTATTTATTTAGTTACATACGTACAACAGAATACTAACTACTAATTGTAAACATGAATATAACCACACACATACATATTCGCAATCATAGATAATTTTGCGCTCACTCTCTTCTTTACCTTTCATGCTTTGTACATATTTGAAGTTGCCTAAATAAATTCAATAGCAAGGAAGAATCTTCTTGCTCGTACATAATTTTGGCGCCCAAACGGGAGGCAGTGTATAATCGCGAATAAAAAATAAAAAGCTTAATCTTTCTTTAGCGGAATTATTAATCGCGGAAAATCGCCGATTTTAATATAAAGAAAATACAAGTTTCATCATACACCTACAACAATCGTCGCTGGACATCATAAGCATCAAAAAGGGCATATTCGGATATCTCTGTCACTTCAAGTGCAGTAATTAAACACTGGCAAATGCAACAAAAACATTTAACATAAACCATCGCTTGGTATGTATGCATGCAATTTATTTAGCCACCCAATTACAGTCCCTTGATTTTCTTTGCCGTATTTTCGTACGATTAAAGTTAATTTGCCCTACCAATAATAATTGTTGTTGTTGTAAACCGGCGTTCTCCCGTTAACATACATACATTCCTCATTTTCGCTAGCAAACTCTGCGCTGCTAACTTGAGTTACCGTCGCACTCCCTTTGTAATTTCGCAGTCGCTGCATTTGCCTTCACTGCCAGTACAAGTCGCCATTGCACTTTGCTGCTGCTATTTGCGCTGCTCTCGTTCAACTTCGCTGTTCACGCATCTTGCTATTGTGGTGACTACATTTTCGTTTTTGTCGCTGCCGTTGTTTCTGTTATTGCGATCGCCGGCAGTTATTAGCCATCACCTTACATTTTGCTGACTCAGCAGTAAACTTAGCAGAGGGTACCCACCAAAAAACCACGTCGCTAGAAGAATGCAAGCGTAAGCGCTCTAATATTAGGAGAAATATTTCGCGAATCAAATCAATTGTAGAATCAGCTTAGAATTCGGATAATAAATTAACCAGTGCAGAGCTACAGTGCCACTTAGGGATTTTAGAATCTTACTTCAAGCAAGCGTTGTCAGTTCAAGCTGAGATTGAAGACTTAGATCCTAGCGACAACGGTCGTGCAGATTTGGAAGACAGCTACGTCGCAGTGAAGCTAAGCATTCAAGCGGAACTCGGAGAAGATAAAAACAGCACTGTCAGCTATCCCGAAACTTCTACAGCAGCTGTAACCCCAACGCCCCATTTACCACGATTGTCGTTACCAATATTTAGTGGTGATTATGCCGATTACAGAAATTTTATTACATCGTTTAACTAACTTATTGCTCGTGAGCCGAGACTCACAAATATTGAAAAATTCAATTACATGTTGTCTTGTTTAAAGGGGTCAGCACTAGAAACGGTCAAGGCATTTTAAGTTACTAATTATCCCAAGGCTCTAGAAAGATTAAAAGAACGTTTCGATAACCCAACTCTCATATTCTTAGCAGGCATATCTTCAATATTCACATTACAATCCATCGAAAAACCAAACACTCAACCACTTCGCAGTGCATTAGATACTAGAGATATACGCCGCCGATATAGATCGTTTTTCGCACGCCGCCGCCGAATGTGAAAAATATCGGCGCGGCGGCAGCGGTGGCGGCGTCAGACGCGGTACTATATTTTCTACTAGTTGAAGACTGTTTAGGCCATTTATT
Source organism: Eurosta solidaginis (assembly GCF_040869045.1). Taxonomy (NCBI): domain Eukaryota; kingdom Metazoa; phylum Arthropoda; class Insecta; order Diptera; family Tephritidae; genus Eurosta; species Eurosta solidaginis. Next base: position 132,617,624 of record NC_090321.1, on the reverse strand, counting down.
GTTCATGTCGAAAATTGGTCGGATATGGTTGAAAGTGGTATCAACGGATGCGCATCGCTGCCAGTTATAAGAAACTAATTGCGAAATTTAACTCTTTCTAACTTTTCAAAAGTTATTTAAAAAAACAGGCACTTTCAATGCTAGTTTAACACGGACTTATTAAAACAAAACACTAAAAGAAGAGTTATATTATAAATTTATATACTCACTTTGGATATTTTTTTCAAAAAATTAATAATGAACAATCAATTCAAATAAAATTACCTAAGGTGAACATGTTTTCAAATTGTCCTCAAGTTGTTACCCAAAAAGATGGCAATTTTTTTTTAATTTTATATTGCGATTGGCTGAAAGCATAAGCGAAATCAGTTATGCCAAATCCTTTATTAGGTTCTAGGGGCATAACCACTCCTTTGAAATGATTCTTACCTCATACTTAATTGAGGATTTATGTACGTATGAGAAGGGTTTGAAACATCACTTGGGTTTACATTCAACATCTGTTGTTCATTTGCGAAACTATAAAATAGAGTCTGTAATGTTAATTTTGATTTCCACACTTCATCCTTCAACACCCAATTCTCCCGCTTTGACATGTCCTAAAGTTGGCGGCCCTATCCAAAACTAGTCCCTTGGAGTGAATCACATTGATTACTATTTTTTATATTGATTCACTATTTACCTGGTGAGGCTTTGTCCTTCGCAAGAACACTCTTCAAAGTGGTGAAGCAAAAGCTTTCCCAAGACAGTCGAAAAATGACTGTGTGTGCTTCTTCCCTAACGTAGTGAACAGTCGAACTAGTCTGAAAACTGATAGCGTTTTCTTTTCTTGCTATAGGTTACGCTTTTTGTACTCCGCACACGGGTTGTTGTTCTATTCTAAAAAAACAGGCACCACATTTACGGGGTATTTCGTTCTTTTGTGAAAATTGTTGCCTGCTCGCAACGCAAAAGCGTTACACTTTTACCGTGTATAAAATGGCGGTGTGGCAGTGCAACTCTGTGAAACTCTCAATTCGCTCACACAAATCACCAACCAGATTGCGCATTCATGACTACAAATTGTTATGGAATCGCATTTACAGTGGAAGCAGTAAGGAAGGCGGTCGGCATGAAGTGTTGGTGCACAGTGGCTAGTCATTGTCGGCTGGGGCGGGTCCTTGCCAACCTTACTGTTCCTGCGCCATAAACAGAAAAAAATTCCTATCATGCCTATCAAAACGAGCAGCTATCAAATTAAAAACAAACTGACAGAAGCGCAGATACCGACTCAAAACGCTTATAATTCAAATTAAAACGACATCCAGTCGAACCGGATGCCACAGACAAACCGTTAACATTCCAACATTTAAAAATTCAAATTCAAAAAAAAAAAAGACTGACGCAAGAAAATTTACCGAACTGGACATGGCCGGTTACTACTCTGAAATCAAAATAACCGCTGAAAATTAAAAGAAAACAAAAAGGAAAATAAACGGGCCGAATATACATAGGGGCGCCGCGGGTGGTGTTGCGACGCCCGGTTCTATGTTCCACCCTCAAAAAAAACCATGGCCACCGACGCACCTAAATTTCGGTGGCCCCTTACCTGTTTTACCTAAGTGCCTTCTAAATAAGTGGCGACGCCAGCATTCCCATTTTAAATTACAAAATGTATTTAAAATTCATCATAAAAAAAAACTGAAATATCATTAAGTATATCTATGTGTTTTAATCTTCGCGAGCTTCCTGCTCATAAGGCAATACAATCTGATTCTTTTTTTTTTTTTTATTTAATTTCGTGAAGTCTAAGTTAGAATTTTGGTTGGCTTACATAACTATTTTATAAATTCATAAACATATATAGGTTGGCACCTATCGGTATAATAGATTTCTTATAATAATGTGTTTGGTATCTTTGTTTCTAAATACCCTCTTTAAATGCTATTCTGCTTTGCGTACATAAATTCTGTTATCTGTCTAATAGCAAGTTTTGGTTAAGTTAACTTACTATTGATGTGTTTATGTACATAGAGCAGCCTATTTAACTTATTGGGTAGGTAGGGATTAGTAATATTTTGAAGCAGCACATCCGTGCATTTCTTTACATATGAATTGATTTCCTTATCTCTGCCAAAGGTACCCAACAAAAAAATATCTAGTTCATGAACTACGGTACATGCATGTCAGTAGGTAGGTATGTTAGAAGTGAAGGAATCAAAATATATGCAGAAAAAGGAAATGGATATTCACTAATAGGAGTGATTAACCATACCAAAAAAAAAAAAATATATATATATGTTTCTTTATTCGTCCAAATGGCATTGAATGGCCTAGGCATGTATATGTATTCTATCTTAAATGAGTCTTACTGAATGCTATGTTACTTCAATTGTAGGCAGTAAAAGTTAATAAATACGTGTATAATATTTAGGTATGTGTTCGTGTTAATTGTAAAATACTATATGATTGTCCAGAATCAAAAAAAAATTTGTCGGGAAATATTGGCATAATTGGTGCTTGCAAAGGGTTGCACGTACGTACATACAAATAAACCATAATGACATACGTTTAAAAGCTAATCGCATTACTATACAATTTGGTTGGATTTATACATTGAAAATATATTACGCTTTAGCGAAGTTTGTCGCCTTGACATGACAGTCTATTTTCTGGCAGATAATTCCAATGGTCTCCTTTAAATTGGCTTATACTAGTACAAAGGCATAGTGGTATATAGTTATGATAGGTACATCTGCGAGTAAAAAAAAGTAGCAAATTGGCTTGCAAGTTGCAGCAATTAATCTTCTATTTCCATTTCCCTCAATTGTAAAACCGGGTTTACTGATTTAAACGACAATGACTGTCAACCAATTTCGAAACCGTTTTGGAGCGCGATGTAGTCTAATTTAAGACGAGTTCCAGTTTATATATATAATTCTGTTCCATACAACAATGAGAATTTTGCTTTGAAAATGATAAAAATTGCGTATCATTGTTGCTGCAATTTTATTGCTCGCAGGTGTATGTACGACATCCTACAGTATACAAGCCTTTACATATTAAAATCTAATCCACTGTTCAAAACAATTTAACTAACTTTTTAACGCGGTAAAATATGTCGGATACAAAATCAAAACATTTACAAGTGAACTATCAAAATTTTGTACATAATTTTGGCTGATTTAGCTATATGACCATTTCATATAGGGTGGTGCGTATGCTTTGGGTATTCCTCATCGACCTGGTGCCGGTGGCAAACCTTCTTTGTTTTGTTAAAAAAAACTTGTAGAGCTATTTATAAGTTCACCCAAGCGAAGGCAAAATATAAAGGAACGGATTCACCGCTTTAACCGCTGATATTCGCTGTCGCAATTGGCCTGACCGCAGGCCTAGGTTCGCTGCCCCGTGGTTGTCATTGTAGCTGATATATTATAGCCCGTATGGTCGTAGCTGATAAAGATGCGGCTATGTTGTTGTAGCCGTTATAGTCGTAGCTGATAGGATTACGCTAGTATTGTTATATCCGGTATGGACGTAGCTGATGAAGATGCGGCTAGTATTGCTGTCGGTGGTACCGCCTGTTGTAGGTGTTAATATTAGTGGCCGCAGGCCTATGTTCGCGGCCCCGCTGTGTGCGTTGCAGCTGGTGGTGGCGGTACGTCTGGTGGTTGTTGCGCTCGTGGTTGGTGCTAATGGATGGGTTGGGGGAGATACTACTGATGGTGATGCCCGTGATAATAGTAGGCGCCGTTGGTGGTGGTGGGCGCTTTGGGTCAAGGTAACCGAGTGAACCGGGTGGCGATAAGGCTTCGCGCTACCCTGTACGAGCCGGATGACTTGGCTCTTTGACGTCAATTGTATTACGCGGCGGCGTACTGCTGGCCCTGGAGGCGGAGGTGGTGTCGGACGCTTTTCCGCAGGTGGTAGTGTTCTTAGTAAACGTAGAGGAAGAGGTTTATCTCGCTAAGTGTGACTGCGAACGCCGACCTACTTCAACTGGACCTTGTGTCCACACAACATAACCTGTGCAGAGTTTATTATCACCCAAAATAGCCGCGTAGAAACGAGATTTGTCGGAAAGAACGGTTTCGGTGCTTTGCGCTATTGACTCTTTCCTCGTTTCTCGACAATTTCCTGTGTAGGTGCACAGCCGGCGAGGATGTTTTTCGATCACCAAAATTTTACGCCCTTTCACTTACCTATCTTCCCGGAAACTTAATGCCATCCTTTTTGCTAGTGAGGGCCGGTCTCTCTTTTTCCTTCTTTTTCGATACTTTTTATCGCAACTTTCGCCACATCACTAGGTGTGTTCGCGTGAACACGCTCCCAAGTGGATTGTAGCCGTAGACCGTAGCAGCAGACCGTAACAACCTGCTTCACTTTGAAGACCTGACGATGAAGCGAACAGGAAACCGGATCATCTGTGGGAAGCCACTGCCAGGGATCTCCGACGACAAGCAACGTGGGGTACGACTCACCCCTGAGATAAGAGTCTCAAAGTTCTACTACGAAGCTAGCCGGGCAACATAGGTCCATCAAAAAAAACTAAGTCAAGTTGGGAATTAATTCTGTTTCCTAGTTTAAAAGGGCTTTGCGGCAATTAGACATTTGTTATGGAGAACTCGTCAAAACTCCGAAAGATGATTTCTAGTGGGTATCGTTCCCACAGGAATGCAAAACAAAAAAAGGTGTAGACATTTTGATCTGGAGAACTCGTCCAAACTCCGAAAGGCTAGTCCGACCTAAGCGTGGTCCTCGGTGAGTACACGCGTGAACATCCTATGAGGTCAGTGCTCGGGGAGAATACTCGGCGAGATGTCCCCGACCGCCAAGACGCCCAGACAAAAAAAAGTCCGACTGGTAGGTAGATATAAAAAAAAATCTAATTGTAATTTGGCAAAGAAACGTTCTTTCTGATTCATTGCGGACGAATGTCCGAAGCGTGAAAGCGACCTATCAATTTCCCGTTTAGGTCTTCGAGATCATACAGTGCATTGCCTATTTTTCGAAGCACGCGACACTTCAGGTATTTTGGTAGGAATTTGGCGTTAATGCCCTGTTTGAAGTTACTTAAGGCAAAGTTTTTCCGAAAAACTTCCTGACCTTCCTTATAGTTGACTTGCCTAGCGCGCTTGTTATAGGTGGTTACTCCCCTATCCTTGGCCTGATCTAAATTTCTACGGATCTGCTCACGAATATTAGTCAACTTGTCAGCTCTGCTTATTACCGTAACCTGGTCTTCCCGAAGGCTGCCGAGTTTCTCTAAAATGCTGTACGTTGAGGCATGTTGGACCATATTTTGGCTATATAATGCAAAGTATGGAGAACACTGAATCGCCGTATGAAAATCACTTCTCAAAACTGATAAAATCTCGGGTATATGCTTATCCCAATCGGTATGGGCAGGTTTATCTTTCAGGAAAATCCTAATCTTCGAGACAATTTCTCTATTAACGCGCTCGGATGCATTTGCTTGGGGAGAATATAACCCCGTCCTCACGTGCGTCACCCCGTAATTTGTAAAGAATTGGTTCATTTCCTTCGAGATAAACTGCTTACCATTGTCACTGTGAATAAATTCAGGGACCCCTACAGCTGGAAAAATTTCTGAAGCGAAGTAATTTATGACGTTAACAGTGGTGGCTCTCTGCATGGGCTTTAGCCAAACGTATTTTGAAAGATGGTCTAGTACTATAAAAAAGAAATTGATTTCGCCGCTTAGATCTCGGATACGGTCCTAGGAAATCGCAATATAATCGCTGAAATTGCCTCTCGGATGCAAAGATATTCTCTATAGGCGGTCTCGACTGCCGATTAGTAGGTTTTACTGATTTGCAGGTATCACAACGCTGGACGTAGTCCCTGACGTCCTTAGCCTGTTGCGGCCAGAAGTACTTCTGCCTAACACGTTCTAAGGTTTTTTGCCACCCGCCGTGGTAACTCCGGTTAGCGTCATGTGCTAATCTCACTGCTTCCTCAGTCAACCCTTTCGGCAACCATAATCGCCACAGCGAGTCTTCTTCCCCTTCCACTCCCTTACGAAATTTAACTCGTTTGAAAATTACCCCGTCCACCACTCGCAAATCCGGAAGCGATTCCTCATTTTCGGTGACGGTCCGAATTAAGTCTAAATATTCGTTCCTGTTAAATTCGGGAGAGACTAAATCTATTTCCCCGGGTGTGGTGGTGAAAGACAACTCATCGGCATCAAATCGCGACAGCGCATCTGGTACTACATTCTGGGTGCCCTTGCGATGTTCCATTTTGAAGTCATATCTTTGTAGTAAGAGCGACCACCTCGCCAACCTCCCGCTCAAGTCCTTCTGTGTCATTAACCACTTGAGACTGGAGTGGTCCGTGATAATACGAAACGGTAATCCCTCAACATAGGGTCGGAAACGCTTCACGCTGATTATGGCGGCGAGACATTCCAGCTCGGTTACCGTGTAATTGCGTTGAGCATTATTCAGTTTTTCGACACAAACGCGATCGGATGCTCAGCGCCCTCGTCATCGACCTGGAAAAACACTCCGCCAACACCTATTTTGGAAGCGTCGCATTGTATCACGAATTCCCTTGAAAAGTCTGGTTGGGCCAAGACAGGGGCGGAACTCAAAGCTACTTTTAGCTTTTCGAAGGCCTCTATAGCTTCAGAGGTAAGCTTGAACGGGCCTGCTGACTTACGGAGACAGTCGGTTAAGGGGCCTGCCAAGTCAGCAAAATTGGTAATAAACGCCCTGTACCAATTCGCCATGCCCACAAACCTACGCACTTGCCGAGGGGATTTAGGGATCTGGAAGTTTTGCATTGCTTCTATTTTTCCCGGATCCACTTTCAGACACCCGCTGCCTATCAAGTACCCTAAGTAGCGTATTTCCTTCTGACAAAATTAAATTTTTTCCACGTTTATTGTCAGCCCTGCGTCTCTCAAACATTGGGCCACTTCCGCTAGCAATTTCAGGTGATCCTCAAAATTAGTGCTACATACCATCAGATCATCCAGGTAGACAAAGACGTTCTCTCGCAGACGCGAAGGGATTGCCTTGTCCATCAGCCTACTCATAGTCTGTGGTCCATTGCACAGACCAAATGGCATTACTTTGAAGTGGTACAGAGGCCTCCCCGGAACTGCGAATGCTGTTTTTTCCTTAGAGGACTCCGCCAATTTGATCTGGAAGAACGCGTCTTTCAGATCAATGCCACTAATAAAATGCGTATCTTTCAGTCTGCTCAATAAGCCGTTGATATGAGGAAGGGGGTACGAGTCTTTCTTAGTCACCGCGTTGACCTTCCTGGAATCTATGCACAGCCTAACTTTACCTGGTTTCCGGACCAGTACTACAGGACTACACCATGGGGAGTTTGATTCTTCTATAACTCCTAATTCGAGCAACCTGTCTAATTCGCTGAAAGCTTCGGCTTGCCTCGGTGGCGAAAGAGGGAAATGTTTGCTTTTTATGGGAACGGCATCACCGGTGTCGATGTGATGCTCCACTAATTTAGTTTGCCCTAGGCCTAACTTCTCCTACGAAGGAAACGTCTCGATGACCTTTTGCAATTCTAATTTTCGTTCTGGTGACAATTCATGGAGGTTAAGTTCCTCTTCCTTTTCAAGTCTAATCTCTATACACTCTACGCTTGAGAATATTTCGGGAGCTAACGCAAATGCTCTCCAAAAATCTACCCCGAAGTACGCTTCTTGGAGCAATGAGGGAACAAGGTAAAAACGAATAACCTTTGTGATATTTTTGAAGGTGACTGGTAGGGATACTGAGCCTAAAATTTTTTGCTTGTTGCCGCCCGCGGTATATACGAAGGCGTGTAAGGGCTGATATTCGAAGCCGTTATCCTCTAGGAATTCTAATCCATTTTTCCCTAAGATGGAGACGTTGGCTCCCGAGTCCAACAGCCCTATAAGAAAGCTATCTCTAATTTTAGCCTTTACTAGAGGCCTTTCATCCTCTGTAAGCGTTAACGTGGTGGCTTGCAGCAGTCTACGCTCCTGTACTCTCCTGTGGTATCTCTTCCTACACTTCAAAATATTGCCCGATACCGGGTATTGTTCGAAAATGGTATGTCTTATTTGTTCATACGTATGTTCCCTGTCTTCTAGGTTTGGTGGAAATTGCGTTTGGCAAGCGACATCCCTATGCTGGCGTTGCAGATTTCTGGCCGGTTCGCCCATCGCGGATGAGGACGTTTGACTCTCGGATTCAGAACTATTCGAATTGTCCGTACTGTCAGGGTAAGTTATTATCACGTTTGAGGGCTCTTCTGCCAGGGTACTACTGCACCTCGGAAGCTCACCACCTCCATGCAGAGATTCACCCTCTGGTTCAGTGCACGGGACGACGCCTCTAGCCCTGGATGGTGTGGGAGCTATGAAGCCGAACGAGGTTCCCCCGCCTTCTCGCTCGGGTACTGGTTTCCCTGCCTGCGGTGGTCCCTAGGGCATTTAGGAGTAAATACACCCTTATACCCACATTTAAAACAAAAAGGATTTTTTATGGGTTCCTCACAATATATATAAGAGTGTCCCATTGCCTGGCAATTCTAGCATTGGATTCCCGAATAGTCCGGTCTTCTGTTGCGTCGATATTCCAGTGCCTCTAATTGTGGATCCATTTCGCCGTCCTCGCTTTCCCTCCTCATGTCTGGGGTTGTCGCGCGTGCTTCGTTTACATGCCGTCCTGGGTAAGTGGCTCCCAACAGCTTGCTTTCTTTCAGCACTTGTTCACCTCTGCGTGCCACATCGCGTAGATCATGAAGGGTCCTTACATCTGCGTTAAGAGGCATCAGCTTAAGGCTACTGTTGACGTTTCTTTTTATTATGTCAATCAGTAGAAGCTCCGACATGGGTTCTCTTAGGCGCGCGTTCAAATAGATTAAGTCCGTGTGGAACACGTCATAGCACTCACTTGCTTTCTGCTTGCGCATGGAGATCTCCATCATGATCTCGTGGTCAGTTTTCAAAGTGCCAAACTCTCTTTTCAATGAGTAGCACAAAAAGGCATAAGGCATTTCCCGCCCGGAAATAAACAGGTAGAAACTAGCCATTAGTTGTTCGTCCGTGCATTGTGTGCGCTCACACAAGGTGTTCAGTTTAAAAAGGAAATCGGCTACGCTCCCAGTGCCGTCGAACGAGATTTTCCACTCCTGCGGTTTCACTGCTATGGTGCTTGGAGTCGGGTACATTGGTGGTACTACCGTTGGCAATGGGTTACGGTCCATCCTATTTGTGTTCCGGTTCTGATTCGCTGATTGCTGCGCAGATCCGAGAGCGGGATTGAGCTGGTCCATATTGCTTCTGATTGACCCCATCTCTCTCCGCATTTTCTCCTGCGAAGCCTGGAACAGTTGGTGTAGCACGTCCACCCACGAGCCTCCACGAGTGGCTTCGTCTTGCATTCCTAGGGTATTCGCCTGATCACTTGTAGCGTCTCCAAAATTTCCCATCTCCTGATTTGGTGGTAAAGCACCAGCTCCTTCGGGTGCATAGGTCGACACATTGGTCATTAGCCCCGAGATATCGTGCGCGTTCACGTGCCTGGTGCTTCCCGGTCGGTCCAGTTTCTCGCGAGGGTCATTCAGGTCCGAGCCCATGTTTAGTAACGCGGGATCTCCGTATTGTCCCCCTACTGGGATGTGCACCACCAAGGGACGCCTGCCCTGAGAGAAGGCCCCTCTATTTTTATTACCCCGTTGCTGGTTTCTCCGGGAATTCCCCGCACTCCCGAACGGAGTGTTCCGGTCCGGTTGCCCGAATGACTGGTCGCGCGACATATTCAAAAAAAAAAGGTCAAGTCGTGGTTTAAAAAAAACTTTTGCCACGTAAGGCAGTTAGGGATTGGAGGGAGAAAAAAAAAGTTAAAGTCCACCCCCTTCACCTAGTATACCTAACGATGATTGATAGAAAAAAATTTTGTATATATATCTACAGGTGCGCGAGGAAATACAAAAAAAAACTCGCAAATAATAATTACTATGATTGATAGCCAAAAAAAAAAGTCAAACTGCAAAAAAAAAATGATTAGTTATATAATCAATGGGAATGCTGGCATCCCCTTCCCGAAGACACTCGGGCCACAGGCAAAAAAAATGACATGAATTCATTCATACTTGTCCCTAGTGCTCCCAACCGCAATGCGAGGGGGTCTTAAGGCCCCCCTCCGAGACTGGTTGGGGCCACTAGGGTCGGTAACAGGCACACACGGGTTGGTCTCAACACGCCCCGCCGCAACGCAGGGGCAGTCTCCAGGGGCTTGCCCCTGGGACTGGTTGGGGGTGTTGAGGCCTCCCGTCCATTCTTACTGGACACCCCTACTGCCTCCGCCGCAATGGGTGGAGCGGTTTCGAAACCGCTCCCCAGTCTGGTGGGACAGGAAGGAGTGCCACTCTGAATCCCAGCACAACCCGTCACAGTCCAGGTGGTATTCTAACTACCACCTGGGACGTGGGATGAGCTGGGGTTTTCTCAACACATACACACACGCGATCACACTGGACATCACAAATTCGGCAAGGAAAAACTAAAAAAAAACTACTTTACAAAAAAAACCAAATTTAGCGGACAAAATATTTCCAAAGCCGACTAACGGACAACAGTCCGGCAAAATAAAAACCCCCAATTACAAAAAATATATAGTGCGTGCAGCACTGCCTCTTCGGGTGAATACAAAGTCAGGATAACTGACGTTAAGTCCGTGGCTCCTTCGGCCACTGCCCCCGATGACCAGCCCGGCCAACCTGATCCGTCCAACCATCCCACCGCAACGTAGGTGGCAGCTTCTGTGGCTGCTCACTCGGACTGGTGGGATGGTCAACTTCACAGGTTGACCCGACTGACCCTCGCGACCAGCGCCTCAGGCGCCACGTTGGGCGCCATTTGTTATGGAATCGCATTTACAGTGGAAGCAGTAAGGAAGGCGGTCGGCATGATGTGTTGGTGCACAGTGGCTAGTCATTGTCGGCTGGGGCGGGTCCTTGCCAACCTTACTGTTCCTGCGCCATAAACAGAAAAAAATTCCTATCATGCCTATCAATACGAGCAGCTGTCAAATTCAAAACAAACTGACAGAAGCGCATAGACCGACTCAGAACGCTTATAATTCAAATTAAAACGACATCCGGTCGAACCGGATGCCACGGACAAACCGTTAACATTCCAACATTTAAAAATTCAAATTCAAAAAAAAAGACTGACGCAAGAAAATTTACCGAAACGGACATGGCCGGTTACTACTCTGAAATCAAAATAACCGCTGAAAATTAAAAGAAAACATAAAGGAAAATAAACGGGCCGAATATACATAGGGGCGCCGCGGGTGGTGTTGCGACGCCCGGTGCTATGTCCCACCCTAAAAAAAAAACCATGGCCACCGTCGCACCTAAATTTCGGTGGCCCCTTACCTGTTTTACCTAAGTGCCTTCTAAATAAGTGGCGACGCCAGCATTCCCATTTTAAATTACAAAATTTATTTAAAATTCATCATAAAAAAAAAACTGAAATATCATTAAGTATATCTATGTGTTTTAATCTTCGCGAGCTTCCTGCTCATAAGGCAATACAATCTGATTCTTTTTTTTTATTTAATTTCGTGAAGTCTATGTTAGAATTTTGGTTGGCTTACATAACTATTTTATAAATTCATAAACGTATATAAGTTGGCACCTATCGGTATAATAGATTTCTTATAACAATGTGTTTGGCATCTTTGTTTCTAAATACCCTCTTTAAATGCTATTCTGCTTTGCGTACATAAATTCTGTTATCTGTCTAATAGCAAGTTTTGGTTAAGTTAACTTACTATTGATGTGTTTATGTACATAGAGCAGCCTATTTAACTTATTGGGTAGGTAGGGATTAGTAACATTTTGAAGCAGCACATCCGTGCATTTCTTTACATATGAATTGATTTCCTTATCTCTGCCAACAAGGTACCCAACAAAAAAATATCTAGTTCATGAACTACGGTACATGCATGTCAGTAGGTAGGTATGTTAGAAGTAAAGGAATCAAAATATATGAAAATGGATATTCACTGGTAGGAGTGATTAACCATACCAAAAAAAAATATATATATATATATGTTTCTTTATTCGTCCAAATGGCATTGAATGGCCTAGGCATGTATATGTATTCTATCTTAAATGAGTCTTACTGAATGCTATGTTACTTCAATTGTAGGCAGTAAAAGTTAATAAATACGTGTATAATATTTAGGTATGTGTTCGTGTTAATTGTAAAATACTTTATGATTGTCCAGAATCAAAAAAAAAAGTTGTCGGGAAAATATTTCAACATTGGCATAATTGGTGCTTGCAAAGGGTTGCACGTACGTACATACAAATAAACCATAATGACATACGTTTAAAAGCTAATCGCATTACTATACAATTTGGTTGGATTTATACATTGAAAATATATTACGCTTTAGCGAAGTTTGTCGCCTTGACATGACAGTCTATTTTCTGGCAGATAATTCCAATGGTCTCCTTTAAATTGGCTTATACTAGTACAAAGGCATAGTGGTATATAGTTATGATAGGTACATCTGCGAGTAAAAAAAAGTAGCAAATTGGCTTGCAAGTTGCAGCAATTAATCTTCTATTTCCATTTCCCTCAATTGTAAAACCGGGTTTACTGATTTAAACGACAATGACTGTCAACCAATTTCGAAACCGTTTTGGAGCGCGATGTAGTCTAATTTAAGACGAGTTCCAGTTTATATATATAATTCTGTTCCATACAACAATGAGAATTTTGCTTTGAAAATGATAAAAATTGCGTATCATTGTTGCTGCAATTTTATTGCTCGCAGGTGTATGTACGACATCCTACAGTATACAAGCCTTTACATATTAAAATCTAATCCACTGTTCAAAACAATTTAACTAACTTTTTAACGCGGTAAAATATGTCGGATACAAAATCAAAACATTTACAAGTGAACTATCAAAATTTTGTACATAATTTTGGCTGATTTAGCTATATGACCATTTCATATAAGGTGGTGCGTATGCTTTGGTTATTCCTCATCGACCTGGTGCCGGTGGCAAACCTTCTTTGTTTTGTTAAAAAAAACTTGTAGAGCTATTTATAAGTTCACTCAAGCGAAGGCAAAATATAAAGGAACGGACTCACCGCTTTAACCGCTGATATTCGCTGTCGCAATTGGCCTGACCGCAGGCCTAGGTTCGCTGCCCTGTGGTAGTCATTGTAGCTGATATATTATAGCCCGTATGGTCGTAGCTGATAAATATGCGGCTATGTTGTTGTAGCCGTTATAGTCGTATCTGATAGGATTACGCTAGTATTGTTATAGCCGGTATGGACGTAGCTGATGAAGATGCGGCTAGTATTGCTGTCGGTGGTACCGCCTGTTGTAGGTGTTAATATTAGTGGCCGCAGTCCTATATTCGCGGCCCCGCTGTGTCCGTTGCAGCTGGTGGTGGCGGTACGTCTGGTGGTTGTTGCGCTCGTGGTTGGCGCTAAGGGATGGGTTGGGGAAGATACTACTGATGGTGATGCCCGTGATAATAGTAGGCGCCGTTGGTGGTGGTGGGCGCTTTGGGTCAAGGTAACCGGGTGAACCGGGTGGCGATAAGGCTTCGCGCTACCCTGTACGAGCCGGATGACTTGGCTCTTTGACGTCAATTGTATTACGCGGCGGCGTACTGCTGGCCCTGGAGGCGGAGGTGGTGTCGGACGCTTTTCCGCAGGTGGTAGTGTTCTTAGTAAACGTAGAGGAAGAGGTTTATCTCGCTAAGTGTGACTGCGAACGCCGACCTACTTCAACTGGACCTTGTGTCCACACAACATAACCTGTGCAGAGTTTATTATCACCCAAAATAGCCGCGTAGAAACGAGATTTGTCGGAAAGAACTGTTTCGGTGCTTTGCGCTATTGACTCTTTCCTCGTTTCTCGACAATTTCCTGTGTAGGTGCACAGCCGGCGAGGATGTTTTTCGATCACCAAAATTTTACGCCCTTTCACTTACCTATCTTCCCGGAAACTTTATGCCATCCTTTTTGCTAGTGAGGGCCGGTCTCTCTTTTTCCTTCTTTTTCGATACTTTTTATCGCAACTTTCGCCACATCACTAGGTGTGTTCGCGTGAACACGCTCCCAAGTGGATTGTAGCCGTAGACCGTAGCAGCAGACCGTAACAAAATTTGCTTCGTTCTACGCATCTACGTCACAGTTGACTGCTTAAGTGAATGAAAAAAAGAGAGAAAAAACAAGAGCTAAAGGATAATGACGTAAGAATTGCCCATAAAAAAGAGCTGATCTAATGTTTACATGCGCAATGCGCAATCTTCTTGTTTACTTTGTGATATGAATGAATATGGTGAGTTGGATTGTTCTTTTGTATGCACTATAAATGGTGACAATTTTCTGGGGTAGGAGTAACTCTATTAAGGCTTTACCATTTACTTAGGCAACAATTTATTTCAGAAAAGAAAACGCTATGAAGCTACGCGGTCATCCATAAGGGGCTTTTATATCATAAGGCCGCAAAACAGCAGTTAACATCTTTCAAGTTAAAATCGGTCGGCTTTCAAAAAAAATATCGTTTTGATTTAACGAAGATTATTGAAATCAATGTTGTGAACACAAACCTCTGCAAACTTTGGTTTAATCTTAAAAATTTTATCCAGGGTCCTTGAAAATTTTTAATTATATAGATGCGCCGAGGATTATACGATTTTCACCCATTACGTAATGACATCCACTTAGACTGCTTATGATTTCGAGGGCGGCATCCTTGGCCGAATAGTCATTCGCTAACGTTTTAAGGTGTTTCTCTGGTGTAGCTCGGCAGCATAACGCGACAAAAGCATCCGTTGGAAAATATTCGGAGCTACACCTAGAGCTTCTAGGAAAGTGACGTCGACGAAGGTATGAGTTCGAAGTGGAAGTCCTGTAGCTTCTGTGCTGGCATATGGTGTGAGGGTCAGGGGGCGTAGTAGCGACTGGTGTTCGGGATTGCTACTGTTCGCACATCGAGAATTGTAACTCTTAAAAACAGCCGAAAAAACTGGAGGCGCCCTGTTCCACGAGAGTCTGAGTATTAATAGACCATTAATAGCAACCGTAAGTCGCCTTTGTGCGTGACCACCAAGGAGCCACAAATGATTTAGAGAAATTGTGTTCGCGACGATTATTAGGAGTTAACACTAGGTGAAACTACGCTTTGCACGAGATATACAGACAAAAGTGTGCATAATTCATGTATAACTATTTCTTTTCTGCAGACGTAGCAGTACCAATTCCAAAGAGCGGGGTCCACAAGGAGCTGCCCCTGAACATTTTTGAACTGTCTGCCAGATCTTGAGCCAAAACCACGGATCTTTCGAAATGTCCAACACGTTGATTTCCTTAAATACATACAAAGAAAATCTTTTCTAAATATTATTTTTTTAAATGGAAAAATCAAGCTTTTTAAAGTAAGAACACCTTGCGTACGCCGGCGCACCGCCAACGTCGCCGCCGCCGGTATATAATAGAACCTACGCCGCCGCCGCCGATGAAGTGATCGGCGTAAACCTCTATTAGATACGGCTTCAGCCATTTTCAGCTCATTGGAGCAAACAGCACCAATATTGCAGGGGCAATGCTAATCTATATCGTTATAAGCAAATGTGACCTGCAAGAACGTAAAAAGGAGAATGAGTCCGTCGATTATAAATCACTCCCGACATGGTCCCAATGTATCGAGGTTTTAGAACGCCATTGCCAGTTTCTTCACTCATCGGAGTCGTCAGAAAAAAGAAAACCCGATGCTGGCAAATCTATTAGAGCAAACAATCATAATCAACTATCGTCTTTCGCAGTAACGAATTCCAAGTGTGTGCTCTGCTCTAGCGTCAAACACAAACTAACTAGTTGTCTTCAGTTTAAGGAAAAGACTACCAATCAACGTTTTCACATCTCGAAGAAGTAAGATCTTTGCATTAACTGTCTGAATAGTGGCCACAGAATTGCTCAATGCCCATCAAAACATCGGTGCCATACATGTAATCGGGCACATCACACGCTACTACATCACGAAAATAACTCGCAGAGTACGGCCACTAAACATTCGTCAGCTACAACTTCGCAGGTTTCAGGTACGTCTCAAACACCAGTCTCTCTATCAAATGCTTTGCAAGCTTCCCGAACTTCTTGGCAAACCACTTCGTTCACACCGAATTCATCCAGCAAATCCCAACCGTGCAATCAACTAGCTGCAACCCATTCCCATATGGAGGACTCGGATTGTGGACAAGTTATTCTGGCTACAGCTACGGTCCTAGTCAAAGACGCCACTGGGGCGTACAAATTGGGAAGAGCTCTACTTGACTCTTGTTCGCAGGTCAACTTCATTACCGACGACTTTGCACAAAAACTGCGTCTTCGACGCGAAAAGCATAACGTCGGAATTAGCAGTATCGGTGAATCACTTACCAATATGAAGTCTCGTACCACTACAACTATAAAATCGCACACGTCGGCTTTTTAAATACATACAAAGAAAACCTTTCCTAAATATAATTTTTTTAAATGGAAAAACCAAGCTTTTTAAAGTAAGAACACCTTGCGTACGCCGGCGCGCCGCCAACGTCGCCGCCGCCTGTATATAATAGAACCTACGCCGCCGCCGCCGATGAAGTGATCGGCGTAAACCTATATTAGGTACGGCTTCAGCCATTTTCAGCTCATTGGAGCCATTGGCAAACAGCACCAATATTGCAGAGGCAATGCTAATCTATATCGTTATAATCAAATGTGACCTGCAAGAACGTAAAAAGTAGAATGAGTCCCTCGATTATAAATCACTCCCGACATGGTCCCAATGTACCGAGGTTTTAGAACGCCATTGCTAGTTTCTTCACTCATCGGAGTCGTCTTTCGCGGTAACGAATTCCAAGTGTGTGCTCTGCTCTAGCGTCAAACACAAACTAACTAGTGATCCTCAGTTTAAGGAAAAGACTACCAATCAACATTTTCACATTTCGAAGAAGTAAGATCTTTGCATTAACTGTCTGAATAGTGGTCACAGAATAGCTCAATGCCCATCAAAACATCGGTGCCATCGGGCACATCACACGCTACTACATCACGAAAATAACTCGCAGAGTACGGCCACTAAACATTCGTCACCTACAACTTCGCAGGCTTCAGGTACGTCTCAAACACCAGTCTCTCTATCAAATGCTTTGCAAGCTTCCCGAACTTCTTGGCAAACCACTTCGTTCACACCGAATTCATCCAGCAAATCCCAATCGTGCAATCAACAAGCTGCAACCCATTCCCATATGGAGGACTCGGATTGTGGACAAGTTATTCTGGCTACAGCTACGGTCCTAGTCAAAACGCCACTGGGGCATACAAACTGGGAAGAGCTCTACTTGACTCTTGTTCGCAGGTCAACTTCATTACCGACGACTTTGCACAAAAACTGCGTCTTCGACGCGAAAAGAATAACGTCGGAACTAGCAGTATCGGTGAATCACTTACCAATATGAAGTCTCGTACCACTACAACTATAAAATCGCACACGTCGGCTTTTCAACTCTCACTTCAGTTCGGAACCACGTCGCATATCGCATACCAACCTCATACGGAAGTCGATACCTCTACATGGAATTTACCTGCAAACACGAAATTGGCAGACGAGAATTTCTTTCAACCTCGTCGAATCGATCTGCTACTTGGAGCAGAGGCATTCGAAGTGCTCGCCGTAGGCAAAATTCGCCTTGGTCCAAATCTACCTACACTTCAGAAAACGTTATTAGGGTAGGTCATTTCCGGTATATACCGTGGTGAGTATGATGTGGCGACACGATCTTGCATGATGTCAAGTGAAGGTTCGATAGACGAGAGCCTACAACGCCTTAGGATGTTGGAAACCGTCGACGTATTTGCGAGGATCACTTCGCAAAAACTACATATCAAGATAGTACTGGTCGCGTAGTTGCAGGAGAAATTTGTACGCTTTGATGCCGAACACATGTATTTGAATGGAGAGCTGCATACGAGGCGTCAGCTGCATGAAAGCGACAAAGCACGAAATTTTCGTGTAGCTAAGCGTACAGCAATGATGGTCGCTGAGTGTGCGTACGCTTGAAAAAAAAGAAGAAAAAGATGTTTGTTTACATTTTTTTGTATGCAAATTTGTTTAATTAGTTAAAAAATGTTACTTTAGTTAATAAAAGTGTGCGAAAGGTATATTACCAAAGCGAAAAAAAGTATTAAACACCACAACAGCTTGGTTAGACATTGTTGAAGCGTTTAAAAGGCTAAAAAGTGTTGGAAACTAGAAATCACTCTTTTCTCTAGTCCGCGGTGCTTTAAAATTACCTTTCATAATTTACAAAGGCACGACGATGCAAACACCGTTTAATACCTATTTTCCTTTGGTTTCGGGGACAGATATAGCTGAAGAAATTAAATTTTTTATTTTTTTCAATAATTGTAGCTTCGTGTGCAGATCTTGAGGCGTAGAGAAATTGTAGCTATATGAAATATCTTGTAGGCTTGTAGATTCCTTCGATGTCGCTCGTCGACGATTCCTCGCCCTTGAGAAAAGTCTTCTACATTCGTCCGAAATTCTTTCGCAATACTTGGCTTTCATGGAAGAATACGAAAATCTTGGTCATATGTCTGTCGTAGAACAGCACATCATTGCGTGCTTAAACCCAGCAGCATCTCTACGAAGCTTCGAGTCGTTTTTGACGCCTCCTGCCGCACACCATCACAAACATCATTGAAAGATATTTTGTTGGTGAGGCCAACCATCCAACAAGACCTATATATCCTATAACTTCGTTTCCGCTTATATCGTTACGCTACCACCGCAGATGTTACCAAAATGTACAGGCAAGTAGCAGTGAATAAAAATTATTGTATCAATACATTCTTTGGCGAGCTTCTCCTGACTAGATCTTCAGACGTATCAGCTCAATACGGTCACATACGGCACAGCCTCAGCCCCATTTTTCGCAATACGTAGCCTGCACTACTTGGCAGATCAATGCATGGATGAGCTTTCAATCGGCGCTTCGGCAGTAAAATCATCATTTTATTGCGACGACTTTTTGTGTGGCGCAAACGATGCAGACGCTTTGCATATGCTGAAATCGCAAGTCATCGCACACAACAACAACGTGGGCAATTTCCAATATCAAAATGGCATTCAAATCATTCCGACTTCATGGAAGCTTCATCCTCAAAAGAGCTTAATATAACTGAAAATTTTGTAACCAGCACATTATGACTGACATGGCATTAGCGAAGCGAAACATTCTCGTTTTCATTCCAGCCCAAAAAGGAAAGCAATACTGTGACGAAGCGAACCATATTGTCTATCGCATCATCTTTATTTGATCCATTTGGCTTGTTATCAGCGCTCGCTATTACAGCTAAAATCAGTTTGCAGGAGCTTTGACTATTATAGCTCGACTGGGATGGGTCTGTACCTCAGCATGTCCATCAGGCTTGGACTAACGATTCCGAGGTTAAACTCAATCTCGTCACTCACCGTTCCTCGCTACTGCTTGTAACCCAATACAAAAATTACACAAATTCATGGATTTTGGGACGCATTAACACATGCATATGGATGCTCGGTATATGTTCATACTGAAGACTCCACGGTTATGTATCACTGTAGTTACTGACATCAAAGGCGAGGGTAGCGCCAGTTAAAAAACAGTCCATTCCCAAACTTCATCTTTGAGGTGCTCATCTTCTCGCTTGTCTCTACTCTAAAATAAAGGATATATTCTTGAACATACCAGTAATCACTTACTTTTTGACCGATTCGCGGCTAGTCTTACATTGACTTCAACAACATTCACCACTCTATCAACGTTTGTTGGGAATAGAGTCTGCGACATACAAAAACTTATAGTAGGCGTGCATTGGAAACATGTTCCAACGAAAAACAACCCAGCAGACCTTGTCTCACGGACTACATACGCCCTAAAGCATTGGTTGCCCTGATACGTCTAGAATATTGGATCTTCAATGCCAAAGACTTGGCTCGTCGTATCGGGTGTTCCATGCAGATCTTTACGTCACTCTGATCTCTTTCATATTGAATATTGTAGGCGTAATTATGCTCAGTATGAGCCAATAACTCGAATGATAACTGGCTTTAACTCACTTTACTATAATAATATTAATGTGGATATTTTTTCCAATTTTTCTATTTTTAAGTCCCTACTTGTTTAAAGTTTTCTTTAAAATTGTATGTCAAGTTTTATTGTACTGTTATTATTGTTATCTGGTTGGTTGGAGTGGCGAGTCCCAATTGACTACAATTAGCGCTCATGCGCCGTTTTGATACCACAACTCGTAAGTTGACCGATGAAAGGGTGTTGTAAGCGCCTCAGGGAAAACCGTCCCCTATATCCATTCCGTGGATTTTATATATTTGAGAAGCTCTCCCGGCCTAACATCCTTGAGTTCTGGGAGGCTTTCGAAAAAGGGCTTTCCAAGAAACTTTATTCTGCTTCGACAGTGTGCTGGGCATTCGCACAGCGGATGCTCAACCGTTTCCTCTGCCTCCGGATGCTTGCAGCTGCGACAGAAGGAATTGTGTTCCAGTCCCATCCGCTCCGTATGTACCCTAATTGTCCAATGCCCCGTGAGCACCGCAATTACTCTGGATATATCCCTTCTGTTCGTCTATACAGCTATAGATCGTTTTTCGTTATATAATGGCTACATGCTCCTGGAAACTCTACAGGACCGCAACCGATTCCACCTATTGTCGGCCTCGCTAAACCAGTTATGGGAGATGCGACCCTTGATGAGTCCCAGGGATGCAAGGACCTCCATTGCTCCTGAGACATCAAGAGCCGCTCCACGTCGTGCCAGCTCATCCGCCATCTCATTACTTGTATGTTTCGATGCCCCGGCACCCATACCAGGGTATCGATCTGCCGGCTCGCCAGAATCATGGCGCTCTCCCTACTCTGCCCAACCAGGTTTCATGATATCGTCTCTGACCCGAGGGCGCCAAGAGCCGCCAGGCTATCGGAGAAAATGGCTACCCTGTTATCGTTACCATTGATATCCATTGACGCTTTACACGCCTCTCGGATAGCGAAAATCTCAGCTTTAAACACGCTTGCCGAGTCGGGAAGTTGGATACATAAAGACGTGGGCGGGACAGTCGCAAATACTCCCGCTCCCACTCCGCAAGCCATTTTGGATCCTTCCGTGAAAACCGAGATGTCGAATCTCTGAGTGATCCCCCCGTCTTTCTAATCTTTCCTTGTGGGGAGAGAGTTGTGTAGTTTGTGTCGAAGACTGTCCCTGGACATATGTAGTCCGTGTTTGACAAGATGCGGGAGTCGTTAATATTGAACGGGATACGGCCGTGCCCGTATGTACGCTCCCTCCAAAAGCCCAACTCTCGAAGCCTTAGTGCCCCTTGATATGCCGTTTCCTTGATAAAGAGATCTACCGTTGGAACATTGCATATCACGTTTAAAACTTCCGAGGGGCACGACCTTATTGCCCCCGTGATCGCTCCGCAGGCAGATCGCTAAACTTTCCCTAGCATGTTAGTCTTGTATTTCACTTCTACCGCCTTCAACCATACGAGTGCCTCGTATGTCAGAATTGGTCCAATAACTGCCTTATACATACATGCCATGAGGTCTGGCCTCATACCCCACTTTTTACCTAGCATTCCTTTGCAGGCATACATAGCCCGTAGGCTCGCTCACTAGCCCCCAATTTAGCGCTTATCGTTTTGGACCGCAGAGCCGTGCCTATCCAGTTTAAGATAGGGTCCTCTATACCGAGTGAATGAAGGGCGCCTTCTATTGCTTCCAGCCGGACATTATGGAAAGCTTACTCTATGTCCAAGAATGCAGCCAGGGTAAGTTGTTTGTTTTCGAAGGACGACTCTACCTTGTGGACCGGTCTCTCATGTAAAGGGGTCTCTGTTGAGCGGCCCCGAGATAGGAGTGTTGGGCTCTTGATAGCCCCGAGGTATCCAACCTAACGCGAATGTGGACGTCAAGTAGTCTTTCAAACATTTTTAGAACAAACGACGAAAGACTGATGGGTCTGAAATCCTTAGGCTTTTCATGTCCCCTCTTATTGACCTTTGGAATAAAGACCATCCTGGACCCTCTCCAATCCAGGGGCACATAATTAAGTCGAATGCAGGCTTTACAGATGAACTCCGTCCAGTTTATCACCAGAGAGCGAGTTTTTTGAAGCATCGCTGGGAAAATACCATCCGGCCCTAGAGATTTGTATAGCGAAAAACTGATAGCCCATTCTATCTTTATTTCCCTTATAAGTTCATTTATTAACCGGAGGGAGGGAAAGTGCGTTCTTACCATCAGCTCCATTGTTTTTGCGGAGCTCAAGAAGGGTGGGCAGGATATTTCCTTCGAGAGAATTTTACCAATTTTCGAAGATTCTTTGGTGGCCTCGATAGAAGAGCAAAATTCTTTCCAGCATTTCGTCTTTGCCTTCTGAATAGCTTTTTTGTAGCACCTGAGGCTATCTTTACACGGTTCCCAGTTTCCATTTAACCGGCTCAGGTTGAATAATTTGCGAGTCTCCTTCCTGAGCGTAAAAAGGTTGGAATTCCACCAAGGGGGTATACCTTTTTACTGAAACTAGTTGGAAAAGCTATCCGGAAAAGCTATCCCTAAGGCCTTCTACAGATTGCTACTGTTAGTATCAAGGTCCCCCACTGATGAAATTTCCCGTGCCGAATGTCTACCTAGCTTACTTCCTACCACTTTGACGAACCTTCGCCAATTGGTTCTCTTTGGATTACGATAGGGAATAGGAATTTCTACATTAAGGCAGATATTGAATAGTATCCTCCTGTGGTCAGAAAATGACTGACTATCTGATACCCTCCAGTTTTCTATCCGAATATTGCTGTTACCGCTTAGTAGCGTGGCATCCAACACCTCCTCCCACCCGTTGAATGTGTCCGTGGTTGGAAATACAAAGGTGAGTGTGTTTCCCCGATTGCGTACTACTAGGTCAGAATTAATAATAAAATCAAAAAGTAACTCACACCGAGTGTTGATTTCCTTACTTCCCCACAGGGAGTGCCTGGAATTCCCATCACATCCCAGCACAATGTTTGCGGATCTCCAGTCCTGCATCAAGGCTCGGAACTCCTCCGGAGGAGCGTCCTTGTCATGCGGCATGTAGCAAGAAGCGATTAGTATGCTGACTCCGTCAGCTGTCGCAAGCGAAATCGTTGTCAGATCCGACGAGCTGTGAGAAGAAACGAGAAAGACATTGTAGTTAGATTTTACCAAAACGCATGTCCTAGGCTTACCGCCCTCGCGCTTTTAAAACGTAGATTATCCTTTTATTGAGAACCCTTTCACCTGGGTGTTCCACACCCAGGGCTGCTGAACAAGGGCTCCTCCAGTAGGAAGACGGCAAGGTTGTCCGAGGCCAGCCTAGAGTGCTTTAGTTAATTTGGACAACCTTTAGACCTGTTGAAACCATTGGGGTCCAGGTTCTTGGTCGGCGAGTTGCAAATCCTCCAGGCGCTTGTTAGCATCGTCGACCTCATCCGTTTCGGACGGAGGGTGAAGTCCGCTTTTTTAAGCAGAGTAATGCTGTCCTCTGATATGAGGAGCACGAAAGAGAGGCTGCTCCATCGCGATTCCTCTGCCTTCATGACCACCCAGTCATCCATGGGCACATCGCGGTTGTGAGCACGCGAATACTTCAACAGCGTCCCGCTGTCTATTTTCATTCTCGGTATCCATACCCGAGCTCGGGGTCTTTTTGGGATATCGGCGGCCGAGATGAGCTTAATCCGCAAGCCCTTCCAGACCTCCCCTAGGGCCAGCACGCACTTCTACAAGAAGTCCTTGGACTGCTAGTCCCGCATTTAACCACCATATAACCGCGAACAACCTCCGCCGAGTCGAAAGAGGGGAGATTACCCTCCGGGTTGGCCATGACAAAATCAATGACCATATGAGACAGCCTTGTCTCTAGCTCCCCCCCCCCCCCCCCCCCGCCCCTTCTCCAAGTGGGCTTTGGTGTTGGTGATCGCATCCACTAGCGCAACTTGAAGGTTACTCCGAACCATTTCTGAAAAAGTTTTGGCCACTCCCAGCGCTCCAGCTGATACGGAGGCATTACCACCAGTAATTTTGCTCCTCTTGGAGGTACTAGGGGCCTCTAAGGAAGACCGGTTCCTCTTTGAGGTGCTTAGGGCCTCTTCCACAGACCGGTTCCTTTTACCGGCGGTTGTCCTGCTCTCGGTTTCCAAAAACGCCCTGTACTCGTCCACCACCGCTTGGGATGGACGGTACCATTTGCTCTGTTCCGCTCTATCCTATCCAGGACGGACAGAGCCGGCTGATACCGCCTGCTGCCAAGTAATGCCTTGGACCGTACCTAACTTGCTGTTTCCCGCTGCTTCCTAACAGCGGGCGAAAAATGGTTGATGTAGTGGCGGAGTTCCGCTGCCCACAGTACTTTTCCCGCCACATGTTGCGTCAGTCTATTGACTTAAAGATAGGAACTCCACATCCGAGGAGTCCCCCTCTCCAAGTCTAGGTCCGTCGGTTTTCCCGCCCCCTACCCCCGTACTAGAGTCAGACCTTGATTCAATCTGTGACGTAGTTGTCGTTGGAGTCTTCGTCATGTTGTCGCCTGTGTCTTTGGTTTCTTATTTGGTTTGTTTTTGATTGTTAAAAAGTTCATGTTTTGGTCCCACGAGTATGCACGGATCCGGCGTACAGAAGGCACTTATACCTCCGACCTTTCCCGGGCATCGGAGGTAACCGTTCGAGACCAGCTACTCAATATGCACCCGCTGGCCCTTCAGCCCTCGGCACGGGTACCTCAACACCATGGCTTAGGGTTGTGGGATAGGGTGTGGATCGGGATGGGAAACAAGACAGGAAGTAGGTTATGGGGTGTGGGAAAGAGGTCGCCGCTCGAAATCGCCGCCGAAGCGTTACCAGGTGTCACTACGAGGAGGCTCCCCCTTCTCCGGGGGAGGGTGCGAAGCACCTAGGAATCGACGCTTTGGGGTGGCGCTGGTGTGTGCACCCCCATCAATGACACGCTATTATTGTTATCTAGTCTGCAAGGTTTTGTAATACCATAATAATAATAAATTTAAGAAATTATTATATAACTATTGCAAAGCACTACCATTTGGATGATGATCTCATACATACATGTACCTAATTTATGTCTACAAGACTGTAAATAAATAAAAATATAAATAGACTAAATAAAAAAAAAATATATAAATTTAAAAAGATATAAATAGTGTTTAGATATGTTAAAATTATAGTTGATGGGACATTGTTTAGTAGAACTGACCGATAAGAACTATGCATTTTCCCGATACATGTAACCGTAAAATATTTTAGATAAATAATTAAATTATTCATTGAAATAAAAGAAATTTACACAAAACCACGCTCTTGTATTTTGCAAGAAAAACTATAGAACAGCATATCAGCTGTTCGCTCAAGGGTCAACCATGACGTAGTTGTGCAGAACGTCATTTTGAACTCGCGAATACGTAATCTGGATAGGTGATTTCATTCGAACCATGGTACAATTACCAGGTAGAAGCATTAGCGAAAATGCGACCCTCCCGTGTATTTTTTTGTTGTCGATTGTACATAAACTGTCGATCGTTCTTTCAGTTTCTTCTGTCAAAAGTGATGGAAGAAGAAAAATGTCACATGTAATTTTCGTCAACAAAGCCAAAACAAAAAAAGAAAAGAGTTGGTTTGCTGATGAAGCTGGAGAAAACGGCATTTTTAATGGAAAATAAAGGTAATTAGCTGATTTTTAAATGATATGTATTTAATTTATTGTTATTATTTATTTACATATAGCAGCTGAATCACTTCTTCAACGTTTCCAGCGCATGAACTCTTGGTAATTATATACGACAGCATGACACTGATAATATAAGTCCGTAAATATCGAGAGAGGTGTTAAAAGACGCGCATTGACCTCGACAACAATAATCAGAAGGCGGAGGTAAATTATTTTGTGTTGGACCAGACATATTTGCAAAAGAAGCTGAAAATTTTCAATTGAAAATTTTCATGTGCGCGTTGTAATGTTGATGATATTTGTACCCACAAAAAAAATTGTTGACATAAGTGTTTTGCGCAGATATAGTTTTGGTCTCAAAACCGGTGTTGGACCCACCCAGATTAATTTTTTATAAGCGCGGCCAAAGGCCGCCAACGCAAAAATACTATGGGTACCACCCCGGTCTCGAAGCACTCCGGGGTCATTTTTCGGTTTTTAGGGAATATCTTTTGAACGAGCTAAAATTTTTCTTTTCCGCCTTCGGATTATTGTTATTGGATTTGGTGCTGCATGTTATCTTGCACTCAAAGAAATGGAATATGATAAGAAATTTATAGATTTTCTGTCGAAACGTTTATATGATCGCATCACTTCAAGATTATCACATGGTATATGTAATGGTGATCCAGAGCAAAGGTATAGTGGTTTATTAAATTTATCATTGCTTATGGCCTTAAAACATGTGGTGTTGTCTAGTGCCTCAGCATGTACTTCTGCATCACTGGAACCTACGTGCGATTGGAACTGATGAGGATTTGTCACATAGTTCAATAAGGTATACGAGTTTACCGTACTGAATTCTTTAGTTAATTTGAAAGTAATTTATTGTTAAATTTTTATAGATTTGGTATTGGTTGTTTTACCACCATTGAAGAGGTTGATTATATTACCGATACCTGCATCAAACATGTCGAACGTTTACGTGAAATGTCTCCATTATGGGAGATGGTGCTAGAACCAATTGATTTGAAAAATATCCAATGGTCGCAACATTAATTTTGTTTATGATATATAAATAAGGGACCGTTTTGTATTGTATGTATCTTTTAGTGTACGTATTTATATTCCAAAGCAGTTTAATGTAAAGTGAGATACAACTTTTTAGGAATTATATTGTTCCTACTTTATCTGCCTAAGGACGTTATTTTGTAGTATTAAAATTATATTGGGAAATGCTATTGCTAAATGTTTTTTTGTAGTGGACCTTATTATCAATTCATGTATGTATGAATGCTAACGTTACTGTTTCCAAGAGATGTTGAAAATTTGGGATGAGATTGTATATAAAATGCTGAGCTAATAGTATGTTCATGAATAAGTACTGATTTATTTTAAAATTTCATGTATTTTGTAAAGTAAAAATTAAGTAATTTAGTAACCTAATAAATATCGAAGATACATATATACATAATAACGTTTAACGTTGGAAAGTCGTCGTGTCGGTATTTGAGGTGCAGATTTCTTTGAAGGATATGTACTCCATGTCTTTAGATGTAATCTTTTTTAATTAAAAAAAGCACGGGTGTGTTGAAAATTTCAAATGAGTCGCTTTGCCACAGAACTTTCACGTTCAGCGCCATTGCATGGTTGTTTTGATCCAATTTTTCTTTTGGCTCCTCTGTTCGGAACCGATTTTGCTTTCGGTTTAATTTTTGGATACTAGTTCGGTTGTAGTACTGACATGACTTCAATTACGGTTCCGGGTTTTCCTTCTGGCTCTAGCCAGGAGGCTTTTGTAGCAATTTCGGCTTTAGGTTGGATCTGGTATCGGTACCTGCTACGGTAAAATTTCGGCTTGGAATATTTCCGTTTTCAACTCCAGTATCGGTTATACTCCAGTTTTTTTCTTGTCATCATATGGATGATATAAATAATCCAAAAGTAAATCTATAGCATATAAAACATAATTGTCTAGCAATATTTTCTCTTCGCAAACTGTTTGTGGCCCTGATAAGGGCCGCTTTTCGTAGGTATAATTGTTTAGCATTTTTTTCTCTTTGTTGACTAGTGGTGGCCCTGATAAGGGTCGTTTTGCGTATACTTGTATAGCATATTTTCGCTCTTTGTAAACTAATGGTGGCCCTGAAACTAGGGGAGGTTACTGCGTCTGGGTTTCACGGCTTATTCGTGGTACATCATGCATATCCGTTTGTGTGCTGCAGCTGTTCCGTGCGAAGTATTGACCTTTCGCTCCAACGGTGTCACTTAAAAAAAGCGAACAAGTAGAAGGGACTTTATTATTTATCTTTCCCTTCCTTCACGTTGTAGCGGCGAAAGTATTGTCCGATATTTTGGTAGATAACTGTAGGAATGACCGTTGGGGATGATGAGACAACTTCCGTTTTTTACAAACTTTTGATTAGCACTGCTAAGTCATACATAAAATTATATTATATTATTTATCTTACAACATTCGGGAAACAATATTTACATCAAAGACGGTAAATATAGCGATGGAGTGGAGTTGGGCATCAAATGAGCTCTCACAATAAGGTCACAGGCCTGAAAATGGAGCGAAAAAATTAAGCCATTTTAGGGAAGCTAATGCCACAAGCTTTTTCCCAATTTATCCTCTTCCTTGATCTTGCGGGGTAATTCTTTACTTTAGCTCACAACTGCAAAAACTCGTGCAAAAATATCGGGAGAGATATCAAAATAATGTGTTTTGGACTCAGGACGACGAATCCGAAAGCGAAAATTAAAAATTTTATTTCTGTCAAAAAATATTCCCAAAAAACTGAAAAATGGCACTGGAGCGCTCCGAAACCGGGGGTGGAATCCATAGTATTTTTGCGCAGGTAATAGTCTAGGTGAGGGGTCGACTGCTAATACGCTACGCGTCTTGACATCAGTATTAATAATCCGAAGGCGGAAATTAAAAATTTCAATTCGTTCAAAAGATATTAACGAAAAACCGAAACCGGGGGTGGTAATTTTGCGCAGAATACCTTTCTACTTTGGCGCCCTTCGGCCGCGCTTATAAAAAATTACCATGGGAGACCAAATCTATATCCGCGCAAAACACTTTTACCCACAGTTTTTTTTGTGGGTACCCAACACCATCAAAATTACAACAGCCACATGAAAATTTTCAACTTTGTAAATATATCTGGAAAGAAATAAAATTTTCAATTTCCGTTTTCGGATTCGTGGTCCTGGGTCCAAAGCGCGTCTTATGACACCTCTCCTGATATTTTTGGACAAGTTTTAGTAGTTGTGAGCTAAAGTAAAGAATTACCTAATAAATTTTCACATCAAAAGTAAATAAACAAAAAATGTAAACATAAACAAAGATTGACATTTTATGATCACCTTCGAATGAAAAAACATGTAAAATGCAACTTTGATGCTTTTACCTGGTTATTGTACCATGAATCGAACTTTTAATCTGGGCTCGTAATACGTGTTACAATCAGTGACTGGAACCCATTTTCACTCAAACGATAACTATGCAACTGTCAAACAATTTCTAAAAATTATAATACGTTATGAATCTAACGAGTACTATTTTTCGCTAGTTCGCATATGCCATTAATCCGATCGACCATTTCAGTCCTACTATGTTTTAAAAAATAAGTTTCGATCACGGATCGTAACAAGTAATACGGGCCCTGAGGGTAAATCCGCGTCTTTTGATACCTCACTCGAAAAGTTTGACCTAAATTTAGGGTGGGCCCCTAAACTGCACTAGTACCAAAAATTCTTGAGAAATTTCTTGCGATCTATATACTGCGCCTTAAAACGGAGGTTACACTTACAGTCTCATTCTGTTTGGCGATATCGCCTCCAAAACGATCATCGTTCGTGTGTTCGTATTATGAATTGCAATACGATAGACAAAACGATAACAGCTGACTCTTACGTAACGAAAGTGCTCGTCGATTGATATTCTGTATCACGAAAAGCTGCTACCAATACGAAAACAAAGTGTCAAAAACAGACAACAGGTATTCACCTATCGTTTTGGTTTAAAATGAGCGACACAAACAAAAAAGTGAGTATTATTAATTAATTAGTTATTATTGTATAAAAAACTTGTATTTTATATTAGAAGACTCAAAAAAGACCACTAGCGCCCAATTCCTGGTGCTTGTTCATGAGCTGGAAGAAAATGTGGATCTGGCCAGGAGAGCACCGGTATATGGCGCAAATAAAACTTTATTTGATGAGCAATGGGCCAAAATTGCGCAAAAAGTAAATGCCCACGGTCCACCTCAAAGAAGAGCGAGTGAATGGAGAAAGGTATTATATGTACATACATATGTATATCCAAATATTATTATTTTATGTTATTTTATAGATTTTTGCCGACCTCAAATGCCGCACCAAAAAAAAAATTGCGGAAAACGCGGCAAAATATGAATGCTACAGGTGGCGGGCCATTTCAGCCGTCTCCATTCAACGAAGTGGAGGAGGTTATAGACAGAATGCTGCTGATGACGAAAGAAGCAGCGCCAAGCGGAATGACATTTGGTGTGTCAAGGCAATCGAGGGCAACGTCATCCACAGCTGCAGCGCTAGTTGAATTCGCAGGAGTAAGTGCTATAACAGGCCCAGTGTCCCCGACGCCACCATCTGCTTGTGCAACGCCAAATTCCATAGAGGAAGTTAATACCAGCACGACCGCTGTAGTGACACCGAGCAGAGCGCAGTGCAGAACCACTCATTGGCAAGTCGTTAGAGCAGCTAGTTGCTATTTTTTCTCGGCAGTCTGAGGCATTAGAAGCTATAGTAGCAAATATGACTACAGAGTTTGTACGAGAGTCCTAAACTTAATTGTTGTAAACTTTATTGTTTCTAGGTACCGGAGCGGTTCCTCGAACAACGAGTAACAGAAGCTTAATAATAAGCAGCAACAAAAAAGAGTACCAACGCTAAAAGCAGAAGAAAAACGAAAATTAGTCGAGGAAATCAATAGTGGATATTCCAAAGAAGTAAAAGTCGAAATTTCCAAATGAAGCGGGACAATAGTTTCAGCGAATCGCGAGGATTTTTGCTAATTCAGTGCACTTTTCAAGAACCACTTAACTATACATTGTTTGAAAAACGCCCTGTTTCAGATTATATTTTGAGCTGATCCTTGCGATTCACTAAAACTATTGTCCCTCTTCATTTGGAAATTTCGAATTTTCGTTTTTCTTCCGCTTTTAGTGTTGATACTCTTTTTGTTGCTGCTTCTATTTATGCTTCTATTACTCGTACGTCGAGGAACTGATTCGAGACCTAGAAACAATGGTTCGGCCTTTCCAGACATAAGTATTCAACCAGAAGTACCTAAAAATTTAAAACGAAGCTTTATGAAAGCATAAGTACCTTAATAAGATAGATAAAAAGTTTTTTCCCACTAATTTATTTTGTGTGATAGTAAATGAATAAAAGTCTTGAACAATTTCGATATACAGATGTGAACACAAAAATAGTAGTGGCACTTTTAGCAAGTTTCGGTTCCAGTGCCAATTTTTATCAAATTTCAGCAAGTTTCGCTTCAGCTAAAATATTTTTGCAATTTTTTTTATAAAAATATAGGTCAATATATAATTAGACGAATATAAGTTGGAGCTTAAAACTTTACTCAAAAATCGGGAAAATCCAGCGGTCTCATGAAAATTTGCAACTTTTTACCAAGAATTTTTAGAATTTTTCTGAGAATTCAGTTTTGTAGCTAGTTCTATTTTAGTCCAATAATGTGCTAATCTTATTTCGATAAAAAGACTTCCTCGTTTTTGGCAATTGTTTTTCTAACGGACCTTCGAATTTTTTTCCATACAAATTTTAGAAGGGAATTTTTTTATAAAAGGAAAAAAATACGATGGTCCGTTAGAAAAGAAACTGCCAATACTAAAATAGAATGAGCTACAAAACTGAATTCTCAGAAAATTTCTAAAAATTCTTGGTAAAAAGTTGCAAATTTTCATGAGACTCCGCTGGATTTTCCCGATTTTTGAGTAAAGTTTTAAGCTCCAACTTATATTCGTCTAATTATATATTGACCTATGTTTTTATAAAAAAAATTGCAAAAATATTTTAACTGAAGCGAAGCTTGCTGAAATTTGACAAAAATTGGCACTGGTATTTTTGTGTTCGCAACTGAAGAGTAAATATGTAATATAAAACATGGGTCTCACAACATATTTATTTGATATAAAGTATTGATATAAAGATTTAGATATAAGTAATACTACAAACATGGATTTAATAGCTTATGGAAATAAAACAATAAAACAATGAAATTTGTAGAAATTCATTATCAATCATAACTATTCATTCACATACTCAGACCATATTTCCACCTAGGCTTTATTCGAGATTTAGGCCTCTGAAAAGATTTAACGTTAAATTTTGCAAGTTTTATCATCAACGTCGATATAAATGCTCTTGTTTTTATTAAATGAATTTTATGAATTGATACAAGCTATCAATCAGAGCTGTAAAAAGATTGAATCAATTGAGTGTGCATTCTATCAGCATTCTTTTAAAAATTTGTGATTTTTTGGTTGCATATTATAAATCTCCAATCCTGAATGGCTTAAAATAGTTTAACTCAAAGCTAAAGTGTGTGTGTTATTGAATGGTAAAATATAATTCAATATAGAGTGTGAATGTAAGAATCATTCCCAATCTTTAATGAATGTAAACTTGAAATGAATGCACACTTTTTTCCATTCAGTACTAAATACTTTTTCCCCAAGGTTATTTTTTGTATACTTTCATTGCCATCAGATATTGTTTAGGCAGGATGCCTAACTTTTTCCGCATCTGTCTGCGATCCCCCCAATGCAACCCTGCGAATCGATACTCGATACTCGAATTAATTTGTAACCACCCACACCATCACCGCCACATGCATGTGCATGCATGTACATGTACGTGTATGTGTGTTTTTTGTCAGCACTCATGCATATGCATGTCGGGGTTGATGTGTGGGTGCCTTTCCCCTCCACAACGGAGGATTTTGCGGGTCAACGGTTGTAGCTTGCTATGCAACCGGCCTCTTTGATTTCAACAGCCAACCAGCACGCATCTGCCGCCAACGATCTCCACTGTTTTCCAGAATACATTCAGGTAATATTGTAACCAGGTTATATATATATATTCACATAATAAAGTTCACCCATTATAACGAGGAAAATCCTCCCGTGTTCTTCTTTCTTTTCTATTGAGTGAATCATCCATTGAGCGAGATCGACCCTTGTGCGCCTACCCACTGCCGGTTTACGACGCACTCAGGCCGAACATTTGGTCCTTCTCCCCGAGAAAGGAATTAAAGCGCATATACAGTCCACATTACAAATAATCATAGCTGACCGTACCACAAAATCACAAATAAAGTCATCCGAAAAAGAAGTTTGCCCACCAACGAAAAGTTTATGATATCATACCAGCGTCAAAAAACACCGAGTCATCTTCTCACATCATCGCACATATCACTACATAACACCAAAACGTGAAAAGAAAAAACACTGAGCCATCTGAAGCCACTACAATACCATAAGCTACTTGCCACATCACCAGTATACAAGTCACCAAAAAATACCTGAGTAAGTGCAATATTTCTTGCCACATTTTTTTTGGTTAAAACAACAAATAAAAAGTGCGAAAAATCAATTTAGAGTGCGTAGTGATTTCTGATTGACCGCGAAAAGTGTAAAAAATTTAGTGCCGAAAAGGAAAATAAGTGCAAACGCGTTGCATAAACGTCGTTTAACATTCCTTGTGACTATCTGGTCTGTCCCCCCACCAGCGGTAAGGCTCTCCGGACACAGCACAAGGAAGAGGTGTACATAACCTCACATTCACATTAAAATCTCACGCCATACGGCTGTGGCAATTTTCATTTTCTTTTCAAGCACTTTAATTTTCACTAATTCAATCGACACAGTTTTTACAACAGTTTTCACTGAGTTTTTACACTTTTCGTCGAGTTGTTATATCAGCGCGCGCACTTATTTATAACAAATTTGAACGTTGAAGTGGCGAGTGGCCCCCTTTAATTCCACAAAAGACGTTGTTGTTGCTCTCCCCTTCTCCCTGGTTTTCGGCACAAATAAGCTGCAAATTCAGTGAAAAAATAAACAAATTGAAAGCGTTAAATAAAGAGTTTCTTCTATATTTTAATCGTTGTTGGTTGGGTGATTCGCACAGGTTTTTTCAGTTTTAAAACCCCTTTTAATTTGATCACAAATTTTAATCCATGAACATGGAATCATATATTAGATTGGCCGATCGAATAATCGAATTCGAGGCCGATTTTAATGACATCAATGCGGCTCTGCACACTGTACACACTCTTGCAATACAGCAAAAAGAGTTGCAAGCTAAGTGGGAAAAAGCAGAGAACGCCCTAGAGGAGTTGCTTGGCTCTGACACGCTCGACGCAAAGAAAATTGCAGCGGTCAAGATCAAGCATAAAGCGGCATATGCCGTATTCCTGAGATGCATGTCAAACATGGCTGAACTTCAAGCCAAATTGAAGGAGGAAAAAGATAGGGCAGTCAAACCTGAGGGAGAACGCGGGCGCGAACACAGTATCCGCCTGCCAGCTTGCGATACTGAGGTATTCAAGGGCGACTACCTATCTTGGCCAACGTTTCGTGACCTGTTCACGGCCATCTATAAAAATAACAGTCGCTTAAGCCCGGTAGAAAAGTTATTCCACCTTAACCAAAAAACCCAAGGTGAGGCAAAGGACATTGTCAAGAAATGTCCTTTGACAAATGAAGGCTTCGAAACGAGAATAAACGGATTCTCGTAAACTCACAACTACAAATTTTGTTTAATTTAAAAAAGATAGATAGTGAGTGCGGCAGCTCTATCAAAACCTTACAGCGCGACATAAATAATTGCTTGGCATCTTTAAAAACACATCAGATCGATGTTTCAAATTGGGATGCGATTATTACCTATTTATGTTCGACAAAATTACCTGAAAACACGTTGGCTCTATGGGAGCAGAGCATTGATCACAAGACGGACATATCCAAGTGGGAGGATATGGACAAATTCTTGTCAAATCGTTTCCAGACACTTGAAACCGTGTCTGGTTTTACAGGGAATGCCACTTCTAAAGTGCAAAAATCAAACACGTCGCGCCAGTCGACGGAAAACCCTACAAAAAGACTTGGTCCTTTTCAAACCAAAGTAACCAAGCAAACAACAAAATCAATATGTAAAATGTGCAAATCTACGGAGCACAGATTACGCAACTGTTCACGTTTTTGCGATTTAAATCCGGTAGAAAGGATTAAATTCGTCAAATCCACAAATGGCTGCCTGAATTGTTTATCCCCAGGACACACAGTGACGAGGTGCACCAGTTCATACAACTGTTCCAAATGCCACTCTCGTCACCACACGCTCCTGCATGCGGACACACTTCAGCAACCGGCGGTACGAAATCCCTTCAAAGATGCGGATAATGCCCCATCAACTTCGGCACAGGCAAGGAAAAGACAGGAATCGGGACAACCACCTTCCTCTGCGAATCAGAATGTCAAATCCTGCCATGCCAATTCCAGCACAGGCTTGCTATTAGGAACTGCTCGCGTACACATTCACCATAATGGTACCGACTTCTCCGCGCGGGCATTAATTGATTCTGGGTCTGAATGTTCCTTTATAACTGAAAGACTGAAACGCAGAATCAATTTGCCAGCGAGGAAAATGCATGCCCATGTTTCAGGCATCACAAATGCGGTGACAGCTCAGGTGAAAGAAGCATCCAACATCGAATTACGTTCACCAGTGGATCCATGCTTCAGCCTGACTACACCCGTACTCGTCCTAGCGAAACTCACTGGGAATCTTCCATCCTGCCATATCAACGCAATGACTATGCAGGCATTCCCAGACTTGGTTTTGGCAGACAAGAGGTTCTACATCAATGAAGACGTAGACCTCATACTTGGTGGAGACGTATATCCCCAAATTATAATGAGCGGTATAAAGAAGAATGTGTTAAACACACTCTTAGCCCAAGAGACAGTGTTCGGTTGGATACTAACCGGTCGTATCGAATCACCGAATCCAACGAAGAGCATTATGTCTTTCCACAACGAGGTTGCCTTAGACAACCAACTCAAAGCCTTCTGGGAGGTAGAAAATGTACCCAAAAATAAAATATTAAATGAGGAGGAAAGGTACTGCGAACAATTATTCAAGGAAACAACGAAACGTGATGAAGATGGAAGATACACCGTATCGTTACCATTCAGGCAGGATTACCCTGATAACATTAATTTGGGACCGTCCCTGAAACGCGCATGCTCTCAATTCTTCCGGAATGAGGGGCGACTAATAAAAAACCCAGATTTAGGTAACGAATATGTTCGAGTGTTGTCAGAATATGATACGCTCGGACATATGAGAAAATTAAAAAAGAATATTTCATCCGACGACTCGGATCATTATTTCCTGCCCCACCACGCCGTTATTAAAGCGGAAAGTACCACTACAAAGGTACGCGTAGTATTCAATGCCTCGAGCCCTACGGCCAACGGGAAGAGCCTAAATGATATTCTACTCCCAGGCCCAGTTCTACAAGCCGATCTACCCATCCTTATATTACGATGGAGACTATACCGTTTCGTCTTCAATAGCGACATCGAAAAGATGTATCGACAAATTTGGGTGAACGAAAATCACACCAAATTTCAACGTATTGTGCATCGCACTTCCCCGAATGACCCTATTAGTCTTTACGAATTAAAGACGGTTACCTTCGGAGTGAATTGCGCGCCATATCTCGCGATAAGAACGCTCCTACAACTGGCTGACGACGTCACAAATTCACACCCTACAGCGGCTAGCATACTAAGAGAGAGTATGTACGTAGATGATGTTTTATCTGGAGGACACACAATAGCGTCAACCATCAAAGCAAGAAACGAGATTCACGAAGCCTTACACTCAGCTGGCTTCCCATTACGCAAGTGGACTTCAAACTGTGAGGAAATTCTAAAGGACATCCCCAAAACGGACTTGCTCAGCGAGGATTTCTTAGCGTTCGAAGAAGCTAGTTCGGTGAAAGCCCTGGGAATACGATGGAACGCTCACTCAGACGTATTTTATTTCAAGGCAGGAACCCTGGAAAATGGTGAAAACATCACCAAACGAGCAGTCCTATCCGCTATAGCCAAACTTTTCGACCCTTTAGGCTGGCTTGCGCCTATGGTCATTGTGGCAAAAATACTCATGCAGAGTATTTGGTTAGAAGGCACCGCTTGGGACGACCCAGTATCGAGCAGTACGCTAGAACAATGGAAAACCTTCACCGACCAATACCATGAAATCGATAAAATCAGGATACCTAGATGGGTCAACTTTTCTCCAGGAACCGACATCGAGATCCATGGCTTTTGTGACGCATCCGAGAAGGCTTATGCAGCAGTCGTTTACATGCGTGTCAAAACGGATGATAATGTCTGCACAAACCTACTTCTAGCCAAAACCCGAGTAGCCCCAGTGAAAACTCTTTCTCTTCCACGATTGGAGCTTTGCGGAGCCGTCCTGTTAGCGGAAATCACCGAATCAATTTTCAGGAATCTCAAGTTGGGACCAGTGAAAGTGCACCTGTGGACGGATTCAACGATCGTCCTCGCATGGATAAGGAAACCGCCCTGTTCCTGGTCAACCTTCGTCGCACATCGGATCACCAAGATCATCGACATGGTCGGACATAGGGACTGGTTGCACGTGAACTCAGAGTCCAACCCAGCAGATTTAGGTAGCAGAGGATTACCTGCGTCTGAATTGGTCAACAATTCGTTGTGGTGGCAGGGACCTTCTTGGCTGCAAGAAGACACTTCCCAATGGCCAGCACAAGAAAGTGACTACATCACCTCCGTAGAGGAAAAGAGGGCAAAGACCTGCGCAACAACAACCGTCAATCCTACCGATATTCTTCAACGCTTTTCCGACCTACCTAGGGCTCTACGGGTCTTATCATACGTTATGAGGTTCTACCGAAGAACCCACCCCGAAACAAAAAATTCATTCCAGGTCATGTCACACCTAATCCCCCCTGATGAAATTAAGGCCACTACACGACTTTTAATTAAAATCTATCAGAAACAACATTATAGTTCCGAATATAATTATCTAAAGGCCGGAAAACCAATTGCAGGGAAAAGTGCAATACTTTCACTTAATCCCTACTTAGACCAAGATGGCATCATTCGGGTAGGAGGGCGACTCGGGGCGTCAAAGGACTTAGCCTTTACTGAACGCCACCCAATCCTCCTCCCATACAACTGTCGGTTATCCCGGCTTACAGTCCTAATGTTTCATCAACAAAGTCTGCATGGGGAAAATCAACTCATGTTGCGTCTGATACGCACCCAATACTGGATACCTAACATCAAAACCATGATTAGGGCAACCATTCATAATTGCAAAGTTTGCACGATACACCGAAAGCGTGCTCAGACCCAACTTATGGGTATTCTCCCTCGTGAACGCACGACATTCAGCCGTGCATTCACGAATACTGGAGTCGACTTCGCCGGACCCTTCGACATTAAAAGTTACCGCGGCAGAGGGTGTCGACTATCCAAAGGCTATGTCTGCCTTTTCGTGTGTTTTTCCACACGAGCGATTCATCTGGAGGCCACTACTGACCTCAGCACCCCATCATTTCTTGCGGCTTTTGCCCGTTTTATATCTAGACGCGGATGTCCCAAAAACGTCTACTCCGACAACGGTACAAACTTTGTCGGAGCTTCACGATCCCTACGATCGGAATTCAAAACTTTCATTTCACAAGCCCGAGACAATGCTGTCTCGAAGTACAGCCACCAGTCACTCACTTGGCATTTCATCCCTGCGGGCGCTCCCCACATGGGAGGGCTGTGGGAGGCTGGAGTGAAAAGCTTCAAAAGCCACTTCAAAAAGATAGCCTCACCACACAAATTTACATTCGAGGAATTCCATACACTCTTGTGCCGCATCGAGGCATGCCTGAACTCGCGGCCGCTCAGCCCGGCATCCAATGACCCAACGGACCTTGAGCCGCTTACTCCAGGTCATTTCCTCACTGGCAGCCATCTACTGGCTCCGCCAGAGCCGGATGCTAGTGAGAACCCTGCCTCGATGATCAATCGGTGGCAGAAACTCAAAGCCCTCCATCACACTTTCTGCAAGCGATGGAAAACCGAATATCTATCCGAACTTCAAAAAAGAGTGAAGTGGAAGCATCCCAAACAAAATATAAAA
This sequence comes from Eurosta solidaginis, assembly GCF_040869045.1. Taxonomy (NCBI): domain Eukaryota; kingdom Metazoa; phylum Arthropoda; class Insecta; order Diptera; family Tephritidae; genus Eurosta; species Eurosta solidaginis. Next base: position 132,578,581 of record NC_090321.1, on the reverse strand, counting down.
GTGGGAGATCTCGCTGTCCTCAAAGAGGACAACTTATCTCCCAACGAATGGAGGTTAGGTCGAGTTGCCAACGTACACCCCGGCGAAGATGACCGAGTACGCGTAGTCGACCTCAAAACCGAGAAGGGTCAAGTCAGACGACCTTTGGTCAAACTGATCCTTCTTCCAACGGAAGAGACGGATTGCGAGAAGGCTAAGTGCTCCTCCTAACAATCCCTCCGTTCCTCCATATCCCTTCCTTCAAAAAAAAATCAAACCCAGCTCTCGTTTACCCGAAACGAGGCCAAACGACAACCCTAATGCAGATCGCCCATCCGCCACCAAACACTTTTTAATTTTTACAACATCAACCCCAGATTCACTCGCTCACCCCGCGCGAGGACACAAGAAACAACTCCACCTCACTCGTTATCCCAGAACGAGGATCACAGAACCCCCTTATAAATAACATCAACAGGTTTTTTCAACATTCCTCCAATTAAGGTGCATTTCAATTTAAGCACAAAAACCGAAAGCCTTTTTCTCCCAATTCTTTTAATACAAACCCATAAATTTCAGCAATTCTCATAAAAACGAAGTAATGAATTCATGGAACTCTTCATGAGAAATAACACTCTCATGAGCTTCACCAAGTAGCAATTTAAGATAATATTACAACTGATAAATTTACAAATAACTCTTATAAACAAACGTTTATGAAAATAATTTGAAATTTTCCACGTTGGAAAATATTGGCAAACAGCTTTCGCCCCTTAACGTCTGCCTTCAAAGCTTACGCTTAGCACATCATTTTGTACTTTAAATTGCTTCTTAAAACATTTACAGAAACGCACGTGGGGAATGCTCCGAATACAGTCAATATTTTTTTTTCGTCAAAATGCGTCATAATAGGAATCCGTAAACTCATAATTAGGAATCAATAAACCCCTTCGCACATTTTTCGGTGCGTGAAATACGGAGAACTTCCTCTTCATAATCGTCAAAGTCACTGATATCTCATGGTACAACGGGAGCTGTAAGACTAGGAAACCTTGAGAATGCGAAACAAATCACTTTTGTCTCTTTTTAAATATCAGTCACCCCTGCTGCCAGCTGCTTAACGCTGCGTCAAATCAACGTTTGCAAGATTGGGTTTAAATGTGCATTACCTTGGGCACATTGCGGCCACAACCGTTTGTGCCTTAACGTATGTTTCACATTCGGTTTGAAAATTTTATAACAAATATACGCGCACACTTTTAGCGTAGTCTGCAGTCACATGTCTTCACAACCTTTGTTGTATACAAGCGTTGGAATTTGTTCACGAAGTTAATTCCAGTGAAAGAAATAAATCAGATACCCATTCCGATTTATGACCACCTAACTGAGTAACTGACAACTTTCCTCATGCGGTTAAAGTATCTGATTCCTTATACAGTTGACCACCTTCAATACCCATATCAAAAGGTGAATTACGATACTTGAGATCACATTTCCAGGTCTGAACCAGCCAGCACTTTTTTGATAATTTTGATCAAAAAAATACGCGAATATCATAACCCATATGGTTAAAAACTTTCAAATTTCATTTTAATTTAATGAAATTTAATTTAATTTTCAAAATTCAATGAAGTTTGGAATCCTATACGAATATCATCATGGTGCATTTCCTCATCGTAGCTGAGACATAACTAACTGTTACACAATCATTATATTTTATCAGGGAAGTCACGTAGAAGGGAGCTGTTTGAGCCACAATGGCATTAAAAGGCTTGGCCGATATACGCCAACGACTGGGACACCCAACATCTGGGATTATAACGAGTGAAGTCACTCTACGAAGCCAAATCACAAACTTTACCGAGCTTCATATCACTATTTAATTATCACTTGACTGTTTTTGACGTTCGTGATTGAGGGGGATGTTGAAGCCGTGTCCAGGCGTGTCGGCGATGTTTTTTACTTACTGGCGTTTCAAACAGCTCACATCTTTCGTAGCTTACAACCAGTATGTCCTTTCGGGGGAGGCACATGTGAGGAATTCGTGGGGTTACACGGAGTAGTAGCAGCAGTCACATTATTTGTGTCTTGAATATCTTTTGGATAGTTATAATCTTTCTGAATTTACGATTGAAACACAAAAAAAAATTGCTTGTGGATTTTAATCATTAAAAGTAAACAAATTTGATTAACCTTTGTTCGTTTTTCGGAAATGTTAAAATTAAATTATCAACTTTAGTCAAAAGGGTACCCGAACGAGATCGAAAAGCAATTTCAGTGGTTGACCGTCAAATATCATCAACTCCAGAACGCACACTCATTATATCTTAACAAAAAAAAATAGCGTAAACAAGCAAGTTACTCACCTTCCGGTAGCGAGTGGAGGCGTGCTTGCCGTTGAAGACGATTTCTCGACACCCTTACTGAACAGCGCGTGAACGTGTTACTGGCAGCTCCTCCTCTTTTATAGCAAACGATCCAGTGGATGTTGTATCAGTCACTGCAAAATTTTAATGACAACATAATACATTTCGGTTCTAAATTATAATTCATAAAGCTACTACGTTCAAGAAGATACAATATGAAATGTAAAACCACTTACCATAGGAGAATATAGATATGTAAGCTATTTGTAGTCTGCCAGTTTTAGATTTGCCGCATGCACCAGACGCGTTGCACGCGCAAACAGCGCATACGTTGTACTTTTGTAGATTGCCTTCAATACCTGCGCTCTTTCTTCCAATATTCCCTGCCGTTTTCACCCTTAATCATATTTGAAGCCGGTAGTCTCAAGCTGAAGTCAGGTCCATATTTTGGGAACTCGTTAATAGGTATGGGTCAGATATGTCGGCCACAACAGCTTGCAGTCAGCATAGTCCAAAAACGACTAGCATTTGCAAAATTGTAACCACTGCCTCCAAACTCAACAGCTGGCAGTCCCAGCAAAATCTTTATGTGATTCTGGCAAGGGAACAGTTCCATCGCGTAAATAATTTAGTATAGTACCTGGCGTATGTTTCATAATGATTCACGGTATTACGTGACGTTCGTAGAACGTCCAAGGGCGTTGGATAAGTATTCTTAACGTATATTGGATGGAAACACCACCACCACTTGGTAATGAGTTAACGCCACTGGAGCCTTTGCAAACGCTATATTTGGCGTTGCAGTTGCTCGACGTTATTATAGCGACAGTAACAATTTTGACGATTGTCTTATTAAAGCAATGGGCGTAGGTACAGAATATCGGGTGTTCTGCAAGGAAAATAAAAGCCTGGACGTATTGTTTTTCATACCCTGTATCTGAGTAATAGTATCATTACTGCCACGTCCTAAAACTGAATTGACAAGCGCTTCCGGAATACGTATTTGTTCTTCCACTGTAGTACGAGCTGTTGAGGCCAAACGTTGTTCTACTGCTGCAGCTTGGGCTAATGCTTGTGAAATATTAGCAGCCCCTCCGCCACCAGCGCTACTGCCATTTGAATTATTATACTCAGTTCCCGGGCTGGTCAAACGTTTCATTTCTGGACCGGAATCGTTGTCTTCATGAGAACGCTTAAAACCTGCACCCGGTGTTGGTGATGCAGCCACACCTGCGCTATTTTGCTGTGAGGCATTTGGCTGTATCTTTGCCGCTATCTGTTTGGCACGTTGCAGTGCAGCGGCAAAGGCCTGCGATTGATTTAGGTTAGATTGTGCTCCAGAAAATTCACTCATTTTATATATATATGGATTTTTTCACTAATCTCAAAATAGTTTCTTCCCAAGTAAATTTATGGGTTTCACACTACAAATTCTATTAGATAATACTTTGAGACAATATATTATGCACCGTGATGACTTTTTCACTTGAAAAAATCAATTATATTCTGTTTTAAGAAAAAATCGCAAAAATTTAACAGACACCACATGAATTCTTTCACGTAGAATCAGATGAATGAAGAAACGGCGAAATAAATCGAATGATTTATTTACCGTTTGTTTCAATTCATTTGAAATTGGCACTCTCTACACGGGTATGAATTTGCATTTTTCTGTTGTCTTCTACCGTTGGCATATTTGTAACCAACGTATGTACATATGTATGTATGTATTCCTACTTGGTTCGGCATATCATATTAGTGCTGCATCAAGTGACGCACACTGGTACCGAAAACCCGCAAAAGAAACAAAATCGGGATCGGCTTTTTTGACCCGGGCAGTCACAAAACATGCTTACGCACAAAAAAAATACAGGCAAACACCTTCTTCAAAATTAATTGCTCTCATTTACAAACAAAAAAAAAAAAAAATTTTTTTCTTTTTGATGTTTGATTTTTTTTGCCGTCGGTACTGTCTGCTTTTTGGCGGGGGGTAGGAATTGTTGTTTCTCAACAACAAACATCACAAACAGTCATTATAAGGGCTCGGTACAAAAACAATCCGAGTCCCGAAATTAAAGAATCCCGACAAGACAAAATCCCGAAATGGGAAAAGTGAACTGTTTCTACCGGCCTAGTGTGCTACTGCCCCAGTGACCTAGTTTCTTTTCAAGGGCAAGCAAGTACCTGTATGTATATATATATACTCGCACACCACAAATTCACCATACCAGCTGTCAGCGAACCAATAAATACACGACAGGGCTGCATGCAATCTAATAATGATACGTGCAGATAGAACGCGTCGTGAAGAACGCATCGCCAATCTGCATGTAAGCACCGGCAGTTGGTACATTTTCCAATTTAATTACGATGTTCGCTATTCTTCATGAGCTTGCGCACAAAATTAAATCAACACCGTCGGCAGCCTCTACGGTTCGTTTTAAATTCCAACCTCCCACACACCGCAATCTTGCTGGTTATGTTGAAATATATAAGTTGCTCGAAATCACAGCACTAATTATTCTGCAAAAACGCTCTCGTCACTCCACGTCATTTGACTAGTCATTTTACGGTGACAGGTTATATTCGTAGTCACATTTGCATGGGCGTGGGTAGGTTTGTAACCAGGTGTTTTGTAGGGTAACAATATAATACACAACTGACGATATACATGCGCTGCGGCGAAAACGCGCATCACCCAGCCAACCTCACAAAAAAAGGGCCAGCCGCCGCGAGAGCGACACGATACACTAGACGCTGGAACGGAGACCTCGGCCTCTTCGTCCAGCCCAGGATAACCTAAACCAAAATAATGCGAGTCTGGAACGGAGACTTCGGCCTCTTCGTCCAACCAAACAAAATAATGCGAATCTGGAACGGAGACCACGGCCTCTCCGTCCAAACAAAAAAAAAATTTTTTTGCCAGTCTGGAACGGAGACCTCGGCCTCTTCGTCCAGCACCATGGACCTTCTACGTCATATCACTTCATGGATTCTATTAATATCTACGAATTATGTATAACCAAAGGCAAGAAATATTCACTTTCCTCCACTTCTAATGTTTCTTTTTCATCCTAACTTAGGTGGCATGCTGCGCAAGTCGGGCAGGACTCCCGGTCACCCGCGACGCTGGCGAAATACGCAATTTAGGTTAAGTTTAGTTTTAATGCAAACGTTTTTCTCGTTGCTTTTCAGCGGTCGGAGATCGGTGGGGGTAAAACGATGTTGCGTATCGCAAGGGGGCCGGCATGTTTAGGCAGGATGCCTAACTTTTTCCGCATCTGTCTGCGATCCCCCCAATGCAACCCTGCGAATCGATACTCGATACTCGAATTAATTTGTAACCACCCACACCATCACCGCCACATGCATGTGCATGCATGTACATGTACGTGTATGTGTGTTTTTTGTCAGCACTCATGCATATGCATGTCGGGGTTGATGTGTGGGTGCCTTTCCCCTCCACAACGGAGGATTTTGCGGGTCAACGGTTGTAGCTTGCTATGCAACCGGCCTCTTTGATTTCAACAGCCAACCAGCACGCATCTGCCGCCAACGATCTCCACTGTTTTCCAGAATACATTCAGGTAATATTGTAACCAGGTTATATATATATATTCACATAATAAAGTTCACCCATTATAACGAGGAAAATCCTCCCGTGTTCTTCTTTCTTTTCTATTGAGTGAATCATCCATTGAGCGAGATCGACCCTTGTGCGCCTACCCACTGCCGGTTTACGACGCACTCAGGCCGAACAGATATGTTAAATCAATTTAGGAGTTGGGTGCAAAAAAGGCGTAAAATTGGTCAATAGCAAAAATAATAATATTTAAGAATTCATGAGCTTAACGCCAGCTTATAATTACTGAATATGAATTATTTTGTTTGTTTAAGAGCAACTGAAAAGAAAGAAGCATTTACTGGTATATTGCGACGGTACCATTTCGAAAACAAATAAACAAGTAGTTAATTATAAACCAGGAAAGTCTTAAATCATTTTCATAGTGTCCGAACATAAGACATACAAGAAATAGTACTTCATAGCAGATTTTGTATACTTCGTAATTGGGTTGATTTTTTTAATTAATCGTGTGAGATCAAAAAATGTTAGACTCTTGTGAGTTTATTGGTTTCCTTTTTAGGTAAATCTCGCGGATAACTCGCTTACATAAAACCATAGGGCTCTTGATTATATAAAGTATTCAAAAGGCATGAAGGTATAGTAGAATTTGGCTGAAACTTCGCAAAGACAATCTATTGCTTTCTTGCTATATGTCAAAATGTTACAACTTATTTTGCTATTGTTGTAAAATGGATTTTGTAAATGAACACATTGTGCATTGACCAAACAGACTAAATTGTGGATATTTTTTGTCCATAATGTAACAAAAACAGATACTTGAGTTTAAGTAATTTAAATACATCAAAGTGCATAGGTCCATCCATGGCGGAACGATACAAGGTGGCAGCATGGGACTGCTGATTATAAGCCTTTTTTTTTTGATTTGATACATCAACTTCCGACGCAGTACGATTTTGACATTTGTCCATCGAATTTACAAAAACAAAGTACATGGAATTTTTATTTATGTTTGTAGGTATTTCACCATGCTGCCACCTTGTATCGTTCCGCATGGGTCCATCGGCGATTTCGTTGCTTTAAACACACGAAAACACGCGGAATCTCTTTTAAATGAGCTTTCAGCTATTTGCATTCTTACATTCAAAGCTGCACTCGACGCTTCTTCTTTACAAAAACAAAGTACATGGAATTTTTATTTATGTTTGTAGGTATTTCACCATGCTGTCACCTTGTATCGTTCCGCCATGGGTCCATCGGCGATTTCGTTGCTTTAAACACACGAAAACACGCGGAATCTCTTTTAAATGAGGTTTTCAGCTATTTGTATTCTTACATTCAAATCTGCACTCGACGCTTCTTCATCGGTAGGAGATCGTGATGTACTTCCGAGAGATTGCCGCTGTTCAAACTCAGAGGCAGTTCATGCTTAAGCGAAACGCAAATATTGTGGATTGCGCAGCAAACATTTATTATTTTTATTGCTTTTTCAGCCGAATAATGAAGCCCTTTCGACCCTATGATACAGCGAAATCGGTTTTCACCACTCCAAAGCAGCGTTCGATAAGGTTTCGAGCTTTACAATGTACCTCATTGTATCGAGTTTGAACCGCTTCTGAAGGGGTCCTAAATGGCGTCATTAAATAAGGTTGCAGAAGATATCCGGAATCGCCTGCCAAAAAATTTTGTTTTTTCTTGAATCATAGAGAAATTAAAAACTATAATTACCTAGTAGCCAAAAATTCCTTTTTCCATTTTGATATTGTGTTCTCATATGCCGTTCTGCTTCACTATGCTTCCATATAAATGAGTCGTGGTTTGCCCCTGGATGCCTTGAATCCACAAACGTTATGACCATAATGTTAATAGTATTATCAACCCAAACGGCATCGGTGATGAAAATTCTATTGCTCTAAGTGATCATGGCAGCATCATTGACGACTCCTCTGCTGTATCTAATATATTTAATGATTTTTTTGCTTCAGTCGGTCAATCTAATGCCTCTTCCTGCAATTGTGTGTTGTCAGGTAGGGAAGGAACTAGTTCAGGTAATAGTTTTTTGTTTGAACCTTTCTCTGGCTCTGAGATCCTAACAATAATAAAACAACTTAACAATTCCGGTTCTTGTGGTCATGATGCTATTTCCAACCAATTGCTTAAAAATATAGCCCTTAACCTACTAGACATTCTGAAACATCTCTTTAATGCTAGTGTATACTCAGGAACTTTTCCAGAAGACTTGAAATGTGCGATTATTATTCCTCTGTTCAAAAAGGGTAACAGGGAAGATAAAAACAATTATAGGCCAATTTCATTAGTACCTTCCATTTCTAAGGTTTTCGAGAAAGCCCTTAAAAGCCGTATTTTACTTTTTCTTGAAAGCAAGAGCTTTTTCAGCCCAAGGCAGTTTGGATTTAGAGCCAACCGGTCAACCGAGGATGCTCTATTAGATTTTTGTATATTTATTCACCAAGAATTGGACAGTAAAAAACATTGCGCGAGTCTTTTCGTTGACATCACAAAAGCTTTTGATACTGTGGATCATGTAATTCGACTTGATAAATTATATCATACTGGCTTTCGAGGATTTATACATGAGTGGTTCAAATCGTATCTTACTGGAAGAGTACAACGCGTTAAAGTCTGCGGAACCCTCAGTAGCTCTAATCCAATTAAAGTTGGCGTTCCACAAGGTTCCGTCCTCGGTCCTATTTTATTTCTGGTCTACGTAAATTCAATTTTCGACATGCCATTCTTAGGGAAGGTCACTGCATTTGCAGATGATCTAGCGATAGCTTACGGCTCATCAAATACGTTCGACTTGATAAGTAGCATAAATCATGATGTACATGTTTTAAGAACGTGGTTCGCTAAACACAAGCTCGTTGTTAGCAATAAGACCAAGCTAATGTTTTTTAGCTTGAATGCAAAAATAAGACCAGACGTAGACATTGTTTTCCACTCCTCCAGTTGTGAGCGTCTCGCTCTCCACGATAATTCGTGCCAAATGGCTCAGTATGGTATTTTTAATCCGCTCGCTATTTGTAATAACGAGTGCTTTATAATTGACGTTGTTGAAGACTTTCGGTATCTAGGTGTAAATGTAGATCAAAATATGAACTGGGGCATCCACATATCCCGCCTAAAGCATTATCTCCAATATTCTTTACGTTGTTTCTATCATCTCAGGGGTTGCTGCTCTAACTACACCCTTAAAACAGTTTATTATGCGCTTGTTCATTCTAAATTGTTATATGGTATCAGCTGTTGGGGGGGGAGGGGGGGGGGGGGGGGGGGAGCATCCTTTAATAAAATTCAGTCTATCCTAGTTTTACAAAAATTCGTTATTCGTAAAATATCTAGTGTAAATCGACTGCATCCCTCAAGAGAGCTTTTTAGAGATCTAAGGATTCTTCCAATAAGGGACCTTTATTATTTTAAAGTTTTAAAAATCTTTTTCATTAGGTGTGGTTATCTGCAGAGTATGAGGTCGGAAACTTATAACGTTAGGATAAACTTTCATCCTACAGTTATTGTTCCTCCTTCCAGAACCACACGCTCAACAAAGTTTTATACAATTGTATCCAGGAAACTCATCAACATGCTACCCTCCGAAATTCGGGCCAAGAGGAACGTTCTACAATTTACAAAATGTGTGAAATCCTTTCTTCTGAGTTTCTCACATAATGAAATCGAAGTTTTGCTACGACCTATTCAATAAGCAGCTTATTAACAGAGACTAAAAGCAAATAATAGTAGTAACTTTCTTTACTTTATTTTATATGCCTACACCATTATTTTTTCTTTTACTTACTTTTAGCTTTTCCAATAGTAGCATCTTGTAATTAGGCTAAAAATCATATGTAGGTTTTAAAAAAATTATAACTTAATTTCTATATTTAGCAGTCACCCCACTGTACTAATGTTTCAATATTTTTGATAGATATGACATTTGTCACTATGTTAAGCTTAACATAAAAAATGTCTTACCTTTTTCTTATATCTACACTGTCTCATACACATATTATGCATTCGTTAATTTATACTTCATAATGTTAAACTTTTTTATTTTTTTTTGCTATTGTAACTTTGCTACATATGTAAATAGATAGGTATAAGAAAAATGCTCAATAAAAATGAAATGAATGAATGAAATATTGTGGTCACATATCTATAGAAGGAAACAAAAAAAAAACTGTCACCATAATGAACGTAGCCTATTAGTATACATACTTACAACCAGCACATTTAAGCTATAAAAGCCTTTCCAGTTGTAATATAGGTGCTTCATATCTGCAGGAGGTGACTTGATCCGCACGTGAGTGCCATCCACGCAGCCAACAACACCCGGTATGCCGAATTTGGTAAAGAAGTGCTCTTTTACTGCACGTTCTTCTTCTTCACTCCTCTCAAAATTTACCCACTTTTGGCTAAAATGATTCTCAAAAATGGATAAGCATTCATCAATGACTTTCGCTACCGTTGGCTGGGCCATATATGAAATGCTTTCATTTCCAACTGATTTCTGATAACTGCCTGTTGCCAAAAAACGCAGGAACGTGGATAATTTTAGTTGGAGTGGTATATGCGTGCTATGAAATGTATCTTTGAAATATATTTGTATTTCGTCAAAGATATGTTGAAATATTTCTTTGTTAACGCGAAAATTTTGAACAAATCTACAAATAAAATTATTTTGTAAACAATGTTAACACAGACGCAATTTGTTATTTTACTCAGCGTCCGGTAAGTGAAGAACGTTCGAGCGGTCTCTCAATATCCGCCTTTGGATTTTTAATTCTTCTTCTTGGGACACTAATAGAGAAATAGCTTGATACATTTTTATTATATTTATATCACTATATTTATTTCACTAAGAACCTTATTTTTATTTCATTTAATTTGTTAACTTTATGGACGTGCGCAAAAACAAAACATATGTGCACAGAGTTGCATGTTTGACACTTGATTATCGTGTAGTTGATGAACGACGTAAAGCTACACGATAAACGGCAACGTAAGATTCAGAATACCATAAGCACACGATATCGGCCAAGCAGGTATCGTTCGTTGAGCGTATCGTTCGCCAAACAGAATGAGGCTGTTAGCTACACTACGAAGCACTGCGTAGTGGCAACATGTTCTTTGCATGTATGTTTATGGGAAAATACATATTTAGCGTCAGCAGCACTTCGCGGCCGCCACAGCGCGTCAAATTGATCAACTAGGCAAAAAATTGCATAGGAAAGTGGCGCGCAGTGTTCTCGGCGTGAATTACTTGGCTGCATTACCCCACGTGGTAATATGTGTTTGAGCGACTTTCTTCCAAAATGCATACACCAGGAACAGCTAATTATTCTAATACGTAATTACCCGGAGCTATATGATTTCGCGCCGAAATATCCAAAGAAATTGTTGCAAGAGGTGTTAAATTATAATTAATTGCGCATAAAGCTAATGAAAACACCAAAGGCTCAAACGTGGTCTTTTCGTTATTATGGTTATGGCTGCTGATACGATGGGTTCTATGCTAGTACAATCGCCACTTTTGTGCGAAAATCACAATTAGTGCGAGTTTAAACTCTAGTTAAAGTTGAATAGAGTTTAACCTTCACTTTGTTCGATAACATAAAATTTTGCTGCTCATCTCAGCTTAAGCGGCCGAAGTGGCAGGGTTAAACTATAGTCAGCTTTAACTGGAGTTTGAACTCGCACTGAAAACCCCGACCTTTTAAAAATTTCCAGGGACATTTGAAAGATAAGAAACACCTATATATTTGTATGAGTTGCTCATTCGGCGAAATAATTTTTAGATAGAATTAAACTTTTTAAACTCATTTATTTATAGCAAATATTTTTATGAAACAGGCTAACAATTAATACGTTTACTGTGTTTAATGCGAATTCAATATTCTATGGATTCGTTTTCTAAACGTTATTTTGAAACACAACACTTGCCTTGCAAAATGAATATTTAGGTGTGCCAAATGTCAAACATTGACAATATTCAGAACCACAGTAGGGATGAATTTTTCTTTTTTACACAATTGCATGCAATATGATAATGAGCTGAATACAATTGAAGCTTTAAATATGGCCATGTTTCGTAGCAGATTATAATTTATTTATTTTGATATTGTGAAAATGCCTGGACATAGCATTTCCCGGCGGGACACTTTAAAATTTGTGAAAAATACGGAATGTCCCGGCCAATACGGGACATTTGGCAAAGCTATTTAAAATCGAAAATCCAACCCATTAAACATAAAATTGAAAGACTACTAGTTTAAAAGGATATAAGGTGTAAATATATATAAAGAAAAACAATGTACAAAGGATATATATAAATAATTACAAAAATACTTAGAATATCCTATTTTACTAACTACATACAAATGTTGTAAATTAATTTGGGTTGAGTTTTCTGGCGCCAATTGAGAGAACCAAAGAACATCAACCTTCCCTCACTTCTTTCCTCCAATTCAGTGGAGGTCCCTTTACTTCCCTGCTGCTAAATGTGGGTGTCGATAGGGATATTACCATTATATCGAGCCGCGAGCTTTTCTTCTCCTTTCGCCTTCTTCGCATAAAAATGAAACTACTACAGCTTCAAACTCAATATCGTCTATTTTGCAAATAAAAATAAACACAAACTTTTGCTGCAATATGAAGCTCCTTTACCGCAAGTGTGCTTTACCAAAATATGTCGTACTGTGAAGTTCCGCTGCCGCTAGCTGTTGCGTAATGCAATGTGCGCATACCTTAACTGTAAGTTTGACGAGGTAGCCCTTATAAATATCCGTGGTTTAGAACCATGCCGTAAAATGCAAATTTTTAGATACAGTAACTCTGGATCTTTGGTTTTGTTGTTAAAAACAATATCGATATAATTGTGGTAAATCCATTAAAGCAAGTTTTACTGAATCCCCGGATCTTGGGATTTTTGTCCTTCATGGCCGGGCAACAACGTGTAAAAACATATCTATCAACACAATTAATTTAATTAAAGCAGGGCTGAATCATGAAATAAGATCTGCAAGAACTTGCCTACAAAGAACAGTCGCCGTCGGTAAGCTTGAATTAAATAAATGTTTTATAACTTTTTATACAATTCTCTTGCATAAGCAATACATTCAATAAGTCCACATTATTTTTTGTTGGTTTTGAGTTTAATGGCAAGGTTTTGTTCACACACGCCAATATATATATTTTCAAAGGGGCTACATTTTATGTAGGAAAACCCACTCGTATGGTTAAATATATACTTACGTTAACTATAAGACAAGCCTATTCATGCAGAAATATACCGGCTACTCGGACCAAAGTATTTATGGAAGAACGCCGTTCTGCGAGAGTGTGTGTGAGTGTACAACAAAATCGTATATATAACTTAATATGTAGTAAAATTCAAAATTTAATCACTTAACTGCTGTGTGGATACATATTTACACTGCATTCATAGATATGTGCCAAATATTACAACCATATCCAAATTTGCTCCGTTTTATTTATCTACCGGACATAGTCCTCAAAGATATGTAACAACAACAACAGCGGGTTAGGGGGTCAGAATATTCCCGCGGTAGGTATGCCTGTCGTAAGAGGCGACTAAAATAACAGATTAAAGGGGCTGTGTAGCGCAACCCTTCAGGTTGCCAGTGCATTATATAGCTTCTCCAAACCCAATTGTCAACCTCACCTACCCGCGGCGAATCCTGTTTCACTAACAGAAGAGGCTCTGGTGACCCCCAGCTCATCATGGAACTTGGGGGTGGGGAGGGAGGGAATGGTCTGAAGGTTTAATGTGGGCACATAAATCGTTCCCGAAATGGTCGGCCTAGCACCTTAATGGTGCTGTGGTACCGGAGCGTACCGGATCTGTATCCGGCAAAGGACCATTACATCGATAACACTCCCCAAAGCCTTCGGGGAGCAACCTTATCGCTACAACAACAACAACAAGCGAAAAAAACACAAGCAGGTCCTTGGTGAACTCCATAAACAGGCGTCGGACCTTTATGCCGGCAATTGCCCGGTGAATCCAGTACTTAAAGAAAAGTATCCAAAACTCGCGGAAGAGGAACGCATACTCCCCAGGGAAACGCGTGTCACTCTTGATCAACTTCGTTCTGGATACTGTAACAGGTTAAACTCTTACCTATCCAGAATCAACCCCGACATACAAAATGTATGCCCCGCTTGCAATGTGTCCCCACATGATACCAACCATCTCTTTAATTGTAATGTGGAACCAACGCCTCTAACACCCCTTTCCTTATGGTCCACCCCTGTTGAAACGGCAAGTTTCCTTGGACTCCCGTTAGAGGATATTGATGACAATTTGCGATCGGTCGCGGCTGTTAGGTGGGGCGAAGCATTGCTACAACAACAACAACATTGCTTGTGGACGAACACAGGCGGGGAAATGGGGGGAGCACCTAAGAGGTTGTAACCTCTCTACCGATGTGGGTAAACTTTGGTCCACCGTAAAGTCCCTATCGACTAAGCACAAAGACAAAGTTTCCATCGCCTTTGGCGACAAAGTGCTGTCGAATGCGAAAAAATGCGCGAGCGCTTTCTGCCGACAATATATAATGCATTCTACGGTCGACAAAGATAGACGGAGGGCCAATAGACACGCACATAAACACAAATTCAGCGCGTCGCCAATCACCATCACCGCTAAAGAGGTTGAGGTTGCCATTGGTCGCGCTAAACCATCCAAAGCAGTGGGCCCAGACGGTATAGCCATGCCGATGCTTACAAGCCTAGGGAAAGAGGGTTTCAAATACTTAGCGCATGTCTTCAACCGGTCTCTTTCCACCTTTGTCATACCCGAGAAATGGAAAATGGCCAAGGTGGTCCCGCTACTAAAGCCTGGGAAACCAGCTAACATAGGAGAGTCGTATCGTCCGATATCTCTCCTATCGCCAGTACCAAAGACGCTTGAAGTCATTTTGCTCCCTTATTTCCAAGCAAATTTGCAGCTAGCCTCTCATCAGCATGGCTTCAGAAAACTCCATAGCACTACCACCGCGCTAAATGCCATTAGCACCCAGATAAATTTGCGGTTTAAATCAATACCCCCACCATTGAACAGTACTGGTAGCGCTAGACCTATCAAAAGCTTTTGATACGGTCAACCATGGCTCGTTACTGCCAGACCTGGAAGGGTCTGCCCTTCCCCCATGTCTTAAAAGGTGGACCGCAAATTATCTGGATGGTCGGCAGGCATCGGTGCAATTTAGAAACGAAACATCAAAACCAAGGAGAATTAAACAAGGGGTGCCACAGGGTGGTGTCCTATCCCCACTTTTGTTTAATTTCTACATACCTAAGCTACCTTCACCACCGGAAGGAGTCACAATCGTTTCCTACGCCGATGACTGCACAATAATGAACATAGGCCCAGGCCCAAAGATCGATGAGCTATGCAATAAAATCCAGTTTTTTCGCCTCGCGAAACCTGGCATTAACACCGACTAAATCTTCCGCGACCTTATTTACAACATGGACGACCCAAATGTGGACCATTTTGAACATCCACGTCGATGCCACTACGCTACCGACTGCCCTACACCCCAAAATCTTGGGTGTGAAGCTTGATCAGGATCTGCATTTTGGTGAGCACGCAGCCGCGATTGGTTTAACCTGTTACAGTATCCAGAACGAAGTTGAGCAAGAGTGACACGCGTTTCCCTGGGGAGTATGCGTTCCTCTTCCGCGAGTTTTGGATACTTTTCTTTAAGTACTGGATTCACCGGGCAATTCCCGGCATAAAGGTCCGACGCCTGTTTATGGAGTTCAACAAGGACCTGCTTGTGTTTTTCACTTCATACGGCTGGGTTCTCAGGTGCCGTATTTCCTCAAAATGCTTACGGAGATGACTCCTTAAGCCCCTGTTGTTGTTGTTGTTGTTGTTGTTGTAGCAATGCTCGACCCACCTAATAGCCGCGACCGATCACAAATTGTCATCAATATCCTCTAACGGGAGTCCAAGGAAACTTGCCGTTTCAACAGGGGGGGGGACCATAAGGAAAGGGGTGTTAGAGGCGTTGGTTCCACATTACAATTAAAGAGATGGTTGGTGTCATGTTGGGACACATTGCAAGCGGGGCATACATTTTGTATGTCGGGGTTGTTTCTGGATAGGTAAGAGTTTAACCTGTTACATTATCCAGAACGAAGTTGAGCAAGAGTGACACGCGTTTCCCTGGGGAGTATGCGTTCCTCTTCCGCGAGTTCTGGATATTTTTCTTCAAGTACTGGATTCACCGGGCAATTCCCGACATAAAGGTCCGACGCCTGTCTATGGAGTTCACCAAGGACCTGCTTGTGTTTTTTCGCTTCATACGGCTAGGTTCTCAGGTGCCGTATTTCCTCAAAATGCTTACGGAGATGACTCCTTAGGCCCCTAGGCGGTGCTGGTTCGTCAATCAGATGTCTGTTGGGATGCTCAGGTTTCTGGGTATTCAACAGAAACTGTTTGGTCAGCATCTCATTTCTCTCCCTGATGGGGAGTATTCTCGCCTCATTATGCAGATGGTGTTCTGGGGACATAAAAAGACAGCCCGTGGCGATTCTGAGAGCAGTATTTTGGCAGGCCTGTAGTTTCTTCCAGTGGGTGGTTTTTAGGCTTGGCGACCATATGGGTGACGCGTAGCACGTAATCGACTGGCTAATTGCTTTGTATATGGTCAAGAGCGTTTCTTTGTCTTTTACCCAGGTACTGCCAGCAAGGGATTTGAGGATTTTAATACGGCTCTGAATTCTTGGAACAATTGCGGTTGCGTGCGCACCAAAATGTAGATCCTGATCAAACGTCACACCCAAGATTTTGGGGTGTAGGACAGTCGGTAGCGTAGTGCCATCGACGTGGATGTTCAATATGGTCGACATTTGGGGCGTCCATGTTGTAAATAAGGTCGCGGAAGATTTAGTCGGTGACAATGCCAGGTTTCGCGAGGCGAAAAAACTGGAGAGATCAGGGAGATAGCCGTTTATTTTATTGCATAGCTCATCGATCTCTGGGCCTGGGCCTGTGGCCATTATTGTGCAGTCATCGGCGTAGGAAACGATTGTGACTCCTTCCGGTGGTGAAGGTAGCTTAGATATGTAGAAATTAAACAAAAGTGGGGATAGGACACCACCCTGTGGCACCCCTTGTTTAATTCTCCTTTGTTTTGATGTTTCGTTTCTGAATTGCACCGATGCCTGCCGACCACCCGGATAATTTGCGGTCCACCTTTTAAGACATGGGGGAAGGGTAGACCCTTCCAGGTCTTGCAGTAACGAGCCATGGTTGACCGTATCAAAAGCTTTTGATAGGTCTAGCGCTACGAGTACTGTTCTATGGTGGGGGTATTGATTCAAACCGCAATTTATCTGGGTGCTAATGACATTTAGCGCGGAGGTACTATGGAGTTTTCTGAAGCCATGCTGATGAGGGGTTAGCTGCAAATGTGCTTGGAAATAAGGGAGCAAAATGGCTTCAAGCGTCTTTGCCACTGGCGATAGGAGAGATATCGGACGATATGACTCACCTACGTTAGCTGGTTTCCCAGGCTTTAGTAGCGGGACCACCTTGGCCATTTTCCATTTCTCGGGTATGACAAAGGTGGAAAGAGACAGGTTGAAAACATGCGATTTGCGGATTTCGGGAGTTCTCCCGGCGGGAATGAAATGTGCCGAGGCGGATTCAATGACCTTACGGAAGGCACGCTCCCCTTGGCGCGCATCAGTCGGGATAGGGAGGGCAGCAAAGCTGCTGTCTGTTGCAGATGTATATTCTTCCCACTTTCCTTTTTTGAAGTTTATGAAAGTGCGTTTTTCGGTGACGATGAAGTCGGCGGTACGCTCGAACGAAATAAGTATGGGCAGGTGGTCGGATGCCAATGTTACCATCGGCTGCCAGTTGACGCAGTTTACGAGTTCTGCGCTCACGATTGAGATATCTGGCGAGCTATGACAGCTTCCTACCATACGTGTGGGGGCGTCTCCGTTTATTGTGCAGAACGTCGTTTCGTCTATTTGATCCGCCAACATCTCACCCCTACTGTCCGCCCGCAAGTTTGAATGCCATAGGTCGTGATGGGCATTGAAATCGCCTAAGATATTGCGATTGTTGCCAGTGAGTAAGGCCTCGATATTAGGGCGGTATCCACTGGGGCAACAGGTGACAGGAGGGATGTAGGTGTTGCGATGCAAATCTAGAAATCATCTTCTAGATTTGCATCGCCTGACCGGACAGATAGGCCTTGACGTTCTAAGACATTGTCCCTGCAGTCGATGCCAGGATCAAATATATAATATTGCACAGAGTGGTGTATAATAAACGCGAGGCCGCCTCCATTTCCGCTCTCGCGGTCTTTCCTGTGGACATTATAACCAGAGCAGGTCTGCAATGCAGATCCTGCTGTGAGTTTAGTCTCTTGAATCGCAGCAATGCGGATGTTGTGCCGCTTCATGAAATCGACTATCTCCGTAATCTTCCCAGTTAGTCCATTACAGTTTAACTGCACAATTCTGAAGTGTATGAGGGGTGACACCGCCACTCTAGGGGTAAGTGACGGGTGACTACGCCTAGGTTGTGGAAGGCCAGGACGCAATTGCTGTTGTGGCCTTGGGACTGGGCGCCCTTGGGCAAGCATTGGGGTACCCGGATGATTTGGGTTTGCGACCTGGCAACATGGCGCGATGAAACCCGTCGAGGGGTTGCCGTCGCGGAGACCAGAACATCTAGGAAAGTGGCACCACCCAAGGCAGGTGCTGCATTGAGCGGATGTCGCAAACCTATAAATTCTGTGCTGGCAGACGGTGCAAACGGAGGCAGGGACTAAGAGTCTGTTTCCCTGACCTGCACGATTGCTGCCAGAAAAGAAGGGGGGAGAAGAAGACGGGGGCAGGGGCTGATGCTCAGCATTGCTACCAGCTCTACTACGAAGGTAGTAGTTATGAGTGGTATCAGCTGTTTGAGTTGTTGGCGCCGTGGGGCGCGAGCAGCAGCGGGTACTTGTTGTGGCTTGCTGAGCAGCGAGGCTGCTGGAAGGTAGTGGGGATACGCTTAGGCGTAGACTACGGGACGCCCTAGGGCGTGAGCAGCAAGGAGCCACAAAATATTTATAAAAGTTACGTGGACGTCGGGTTTTGGGATCAAGCCCAGAACAACCTGTCCGATGCAACCATCCCTTGCACGAGACACACTGAACAGAGTATGACCGTCCTAAAAAGATTCTTTTCTGGCAAATGCAGCAAAACCATTTCTCAGGACCGGGGTCAGGAGACGGACCCGGATTGGGTTCGATACCTTCCCGGAGTAAGAGAATATGTAGCAGTCCTGCTGCGAGGAGCTGCTGGGAGGATGACAATTTGTGGGAGGGACGAAACAAATTAAATGGGGACACACTGAAATGACAGTCCTTGGTCGGGAAAAATCCCGAGTCGCTCAGGTACATAGAACCGACTGCCTTGGGAAGCGTCCTTAAGCCCATAGGCGGTGCTGGTTCATCAATCAGATGTCTGTTGGGATGGTCAGGTTTCTGGGTATTCAACAGGAACTGTTTGGTCAGCATCTCATTTCTCTCCCTGATGGGGAGTATTCTCGCCTCATTATGCAGATGGTGTTCTGGGGACATAAGAAGACAGCCCGTGGCGATTCTGAGAGCAGTATTTTAGCAGGCCTTTAGCTTCTTCCAGTGGGTAATTTTTAGGCTTGGCGACCATATGGGGACGCGTAGCACGTAATCGGCGGGCTAATTGCTTTGTATGTAGTCATGAGCGTTTCTTTATCTTTTCCCCAGGTACTGCCAGCGAGAGATTTGAGCATTTTGTTACGGCTCTGAATTCTCGGAACAATTGCGGCTGCGTGCTCACCAAAATGCAGATCCTGATCAAACGTCACACCCAAGATTTTGGGCTGCATACGGCTGGGTTCTCAGGTGCCGTATTTCCCCAAAATGCTTACGGAGATGACTCCTTAACAAAATCTTCAAATCCCTCGCTGGCAGTACCTGGGGAAATGATAAAGAAACGCTCATGACTACATACAAAGCAATTATCCAGCCGATTACGTGCTACGTCACCAAGCCTAAAAATTACCCAATGGAAGAAGCTACAGGCCTGCCAAAATACTGCTCTCAGAATTGCCACGGGCTGTCTTGTTATGTCCCCAGAACACCATCTGCATATTGAGGCGAGAATACTCCCCATCAGGGAGAGAATTGAGATGCTGACCAAACAGTTCCTGTTGAATACCCAGAAACCTGACCATCCCAACAGACATCTGATTGATGAACCAGCACCGCCTAGGGGCTTAAGGAGTCATCTCCGTAAGTATTTTGAGGAAATACGGCACCTGAGAACCCTGCCGTATGAAGTGAAAAACACAAGCAGGTCCTTGGTGAACTCCATAAACAGGCGTCGGACCTTTATGCCGGGAATTGCCCGGTGAATCCAGTACTTAAAGAAAAGTATCCAAAACTCGCTGAAGAGGAACGCATACTCCCCAGGGAAACGCGTGTCACTCTTGCTCAACTTCGTTCTGGATACTGTAACAGGTTAAACTCTTACCTATCCAGAATCAACCCCAACATACAAAATGTATGCCCCGCTTGCAATGTGTCCCCACATGACACCAACCATCTCTTTAATTGTAATGTGGAACCAACGCCTCTAACACCCCTTTCCTTATGGTCCACCCCTGTTGAAACGGCAAGTTTCCTTGGACTCCCGTTAGAGGATATTGATGACAATTTGTGATCGCTCGCGGCTATTAGGTGGGGCGAGCATTGCTACAACAACAACAACAACCATTTTGAACATCCACGTCGATGGCACTACGCTACCGACTGTCCTACACCCCAAAATCTTGGGTGTGACGTTTGATCAGGATCTACATTTTGGTGAGCACGCAGCCGCAATTGTTCCGAGAATTCAGAGCCATAACAAAATCCTCAAATCTCTCGCTGGCAGTACCTGGGGAAAAGATAAAGAAACGCTCATGACTACATACAAAGCAATTAGCCAGTCGATTACGTGCTACGCGTCACCCATATGGTCGCCAAGCCTAAAAATTACCCACTGGAAGAAGCTACAGGCCTGCCAAAATACTGCTCTCAGAATTGCCACGGGCTGTCTTCTTATGTCCCCAGAACACCATCTGCATAATGAGGCGAGAATACTCCCCATCAGGGAGAGAAATGAGATGCTGACCAAACAGTTGCTGTTGAATACCCAGAAACCTGAGCATCCCAACAGACATCTCATTGATGAACCAGCACCGCCTAGGGGCATAAAGCGTCATCTCCGTAAGCATTTTGAGCAAATACGACACCTGAGAACCCAGCCGTATGAAGCGAAAAAACACAAGCAGGTCCTTGGTGAACTCCATAAACAGGCGTCGGACCTTTATGCCGGGAATTGCTCGGTTAATCCAGTACTTAAAGAAAAGTATCCAAAACTCGCGGAAGAGGAACGCATACTCCCCAGGGAAACGCGTGTCACTCTTGCTCAACTTCGTTCTGGATACTGTAACAGGTTAAACTCTTACCTATCCAGAATCAACCCCGACATACAAACTGTATGCCCCGCTTGCAATGTGTCCCCATATGACACCAACCATCTCTTTAATTGTAATGTGGAACCAACGCCTCTAACACCCCTTTCATTATGGTTCACCCCTGTTGAAACGGCAAGTTTCCTTGGACTCCCGTTAGAGGATATTGATGACAATTTGTGATCGGTCGCGGCTGTTAGGTGGGGCGAAGCATCGCCTCGCGAAACCTGGCATTATCACCGACTAACTCATCCGCGACCCTATTTACAACTTGGACGTCCCAAATGTCGACCATTTTGAACATCCACGTCGATGGCACTACGCTACCGACTGTCCTACACCCCAAAGTCTTGGGTGTGACGTTTGATCAGGATCTACATTTTGGTGAGCACGCAGCCGCAATTGTTCCGAAAATCCAGAACCGTAATAAAATCCTCAAATCCCTTGCTGGCAGTACTTGGGGAAAAGACAAAAAAAACGCTACGAGTACTGTTCTATGGTGGGGGTATTGATTAAACCGAAATTTATCTGGGTGCTAATGGGATTTAGCGCGGTGGTAGTGCTATGGAGTTTTCTGAAGCCACGCTGATGAGAGGCTAGCTGCAAATTTGCTTGGAAATAAGGTAGCAAAATGGCTTCAAGCGTCTTTGCTACTGGCGATAGGAGAGATATGGGACGATACGACTCTCCTATGTTAGCTGGTTTCCCAGGCTTTAGTAGCGGGACCACCTTGGCCATTTTCCATTTCTCGGGTATAACAAAGGTGGAAAGAGACCGGTTGAAGACATGCCCTAAGTATTTGAAACCCTCTTTCCCTAGGCTTTTAAGCATCGGCATGGCTATACCGTCTGGGCCCACTGCTTTGGATGGTTTAGCGCGACCAATGGCGACCTCAACCTCTTTAGCGGTGATGGTGATTGGTGACGCGCTGAATTTGTGTTTATGTGCGTGTCTATTGGCTCTCCGTCTATCTTTGTCGACCGTAGGATGCATTATATATTGTTGTTGTTGTTGTTGTTGTAGCAATGCTTCGCCCCACCTAACAGCCGCGACCGATCACAAATTGTCATCAATATCCTCTAACGGGAGTCCAAGGAAACTTGCCGTTTCAACAGGGGTGAACCATAAGGAAAGGGGTGTTAGAGGCGTTGGTTCCACATTACAATTAAAGAGATGGTTGGTGTCATGTGGGGACACATTGCAAGCGGGGCATACAGTTTGTATGTCGGGGTTGATTCTGGATAGGTAAGAGTTTAACCTGTTACAGTATCCAGAACGAAGTGGAGCAAGAGTGACACGCGTTTCCCTGGGGAGTATGCGTTCCTCTTCCGCGAGTTTTGGATACTTTTCTTTAAGTACTGGATTCACCGGTCAATTCCCGGCATAAAGGTCCGACGCCTGTTTGTGGAGTTCACTGAGGACCTGCTTGTGTTTTTTTGCTTCATACGGCTGAGTTATCAACTGTCGTATTTCCTCAAAATGCTTACGGAGATTACTCTTTAATCCCCTAAGCGGTGTTGGATCAACAATCAGATGTCTGTTGGGATGCCCAGGTTTCTGAGTATTCTACAGGAACTGTTTGGTTAGCATTTCATTTCTTTCCCTTATTGGGAATTTTCTCGCTTCATTGTGCAGGTGGTGTTCCGAGGACATAAGAAGGCAGCCCGTAGCGGTTTGTATTTGTATTTGTATTTATTAGGCAATTCATCCCAGCACAACAATTTGGCAAAAATTATTTTATAGTGCTACTCGGTAAAAGGCATAAAATAGGAACAATTTAAACTTGAAACTTAAAGCTAATGACTATGGCTAAGAAAAGGTTACAATAAATAATATATTTAATAAATAGTAAATAAATAAATAAACGAATGATAGAGTAATTTGCTTAGAAGAAATCAGTATTTTAATTGTCTAGGTTACTATAGAAACTTGTTAATTCTTTATTGAAGAGCAGAGCATTGCTTATAAGCCTAAGCCTAGAAGGGAGCAAGTTCCAAAGACGTATGGAAGTAATGAAGAACTGGCGATCAGATATTAGCACACGATGTCGGAAGTGGGTAAGGAGAACAGATCTAGACGACTGGAGAAAATTTAGCCTCCGATACAGATAGTCAGGTTCCTTCATATATATTTATTTATGTAGCGTAGTGAGCGTTTTAAATTTAATAAGGTTATCGAAAGAAATGTTTAGCAACCTGTAAGCATGATGAGAGACGTGGTCAAGTCTTTTCAACCCATAGACGTATCTAGCAATGTTGTTATAAACAACATTAAGTTTCCTATTACATACATAGTCACAATTAGAGTAAACCTCACAACCATAAAGGAGCGTAGGTATTAAGTACGCTTTTGCTATTAGGAGACGAATATGTAACGGAGTAAAATATTGTGTAAGCCAGAGTGTACGAAGCATCCCATACACTTTTCCCACTGTGGGAAGATGTGATCTTTCCACGTCAAGGTTTTGTTAAAAACTACACCTAGATTTTTTGCCGTGCCAACGTATTCTATAATAGTGTTGTCTAAAATAAAATTTTCCATTCCACTTTTATCTAGTGACCTTCTATGAATGACTATACATTTCGACTTCTTAGGGTTAAGACATAAGCCGTTCATAGAAGCCCACGTACCAATTTGACACAAATCGTAATTTAAGTTATTAATACATGAACTGGTACGATCACTAGGGCAGCACATATACAATTGTACGTCGTCAGCATAAATGTGAATATTGCAATACTTGAGAACACCAGGCAAATCGTTTATATACAAAACAAATAACAGGGGACCAAGGATTGAGCCTTGTTGGACTCCTCTTAAAACACTGACGAAGTCAGGCTTTCTGCTACCAACACTTACTGCCTGAGTTCGGTCGGCCAAATACGATCTGATTAGGGCTGTTGCACAATTGGAGAAATTAAATAGGTTGTCCAGCTTCTTGCAGAGAACGGTGTGGTCGACCGAGTCAAACGCTTTTGAATGGTCGAGAAGAGTCAGGAAAGCAGTAAAATTGTTGTCAAATTGTTCTCGAATATCCTCTATCATAAAGGTCCGACGCCTGTTTATGGAGTTCACCAAGGACCTGCTTGTGTGTTTTCGCTTCATACGGCTGGGTTCTCAGGGGTCGTATTTCCTCAAAATGCTTACGGAGATGACTCTTTATGCCCCTAGGCGGTGCTGGTTCATCAATGAGATGTCTGTTGGGATGCTCAGGTTTCTGGGTATTCAACAGCAACTGTTTGGTCAGCATCTCATTTTTCTCCCTGATGGGGAGTATTCTCGCCTCATTATGCAGATGGTGTTCTGGGGACATAAGAAGACAGCCCGTGGCAATTCTGAGAGCAGTATTTTGGCAGGCCTGTAGCTTCTTCCAGTGGGTAATTTTTAGGCTTGGCGACCATATGGGTGACGCGTAGCACGTAATCGACTGGCTAATTGCTTTGTATGTAGTCATGAGCGTTTCTTTATCTTTTCCCCAGGTACTGCCAGCGAGAGATTTGAGGATTTTGTTATGGCTCTGAATTCTCGGAACAATTGCGGCTGCGTGCTCACCAAAATGTAGATCCTGATCAAACGTCACACCCAAGATTTTGGGGTGTAGGACAGTCGGTAGCGTAGTGCCATCGACGTGGATGTTCAAAATGGTTGTTGTTGTTGTTGTAGCAATGCTCGCCCCACCTAATAGCCGCGAGCGATCACAAATTGTCATCAATATCCTCTAACGGGAGTCCAAGGAAACTTGCCGTTTCAACAGGGGTGGACCATAAGGAAAGGGGTGTTAGAGGCGTTGGTTCCACATTACAATTAAAGAGATGGTTGGTGTCATGTGGGGACACATTGCAAGCGGGGCATACATTTTGTATGTCGGGGTTGATTCTGGATAGGTAAGAGTTTAACCTGTTACAGTATCCAGAACGAAGTTGAGCAAGAGTGACACGCGTTTCCCTGGGGAGTATGCGTTCCTCTTCCGCGAGTTTTGGATACTTTTCTTTAAGTACTGGATTCACCGGGCAATTCCCGGCATAAAGGTCCGACGCCTGTTTATGGAGTTCACCAAGGACCTGCTTGTGTTTTTCACTTCATACGGCTGGGTTCTCAGGTGCCGTATTTCCTCAAAATGCTTACGGAGATGACTCCTTAAGTCCCTAGGCGGTGCTGGTTCATCAATCAGATGTCTGTTGGGATGCCCAGGTTTCTGGGTATTCCACAGGAACTGTTTGGTCAGCATCTCATTTCTCTCCCTGATGGGGAGTATTCTCGCCTCATTATGCAGATGGACGCGTAGCACGTAATCGGCTGGCTAATTGCTTTGTATGTAATCATGAGCGTTTCTTTATCTTTTCCCCAGGTACTGCCAGCGAGGGATTTGAGGATTTTGTTACGGCTCTGAATTCTCGGAACAATTGCCGCTGCGTGCTCACCAAAATGTAGATCCTGATCAAACGTCACACCCAAGATTTTGGGGTGTAGGACAGTCGGTAGCGTAGTGCCATCGACGTGGATGTTCAAATCGACATTTGGGACGCCCATGTTGTAAATAAGGTCGCGGAAGATTTAGTCGGTGATAATGCCAGGTTTCGCGAGGCGAAAAAACTGGAGAGACAATGGTCGACATTTGGGACGTCCATGTTGTAAATAAGGTCGCGGAAGATTTAGTCGGGTATAATGCCAGGTTTCGCGAGGCGAAAAAACTGGAGAGATCAGGGAGGTAGCCGTTTATTTTATTGCATAGCTCATCGATCTTTGGGCCTGGGCCTATGGCCATTATTGTGCAGTCATCGGCGTAGGAAACGATTGTGACTCCTTCCGGTGGTGAAGGTAGCTTAGATATGTAGAAATTAAACAAAAGTGGGGATAGGACACCACCCTGTGGCACCCCTTGTTTAATTCTCCTTGGTTTTGATGTTTCGTTTCTAAATTGCACCGATGCCTGCCGACCACCCAGATAATTTGCGGTCCACCTTTTAAGACATGGAGGAAGGGTAGGCCCTTCCAGGTCTTGCAGTAACGAGCCATGGTTGACCGTATCAAAAGCTTTTGATAGGTCTAGCGCTACGAGTACTGTTCTATGGTGGGGGTATTGATTTAAACCGCAATTTATCTGGGTGCTAATGGCATTTAGCGCGGTGGTAGTGCTATGGAGTTTTCTGAAGCCATGCTGATGAGGGGCTAGCTGCAAATTTGCTTGGAAATAAGGGAGCAAAATGGCTTCAAGCGTCTTTGCCACTGGCGATAGGAGAGATATCGGACGATACGACTCACCTATGTTAGCTGGTTTCCCAGGCTTTAGTAGTGGACCACCTTGGCCATTTTCCATTTCTCGGGAATGACAAAGGTGGAAAGAGGCAGGTTGAAGACATGCGCTAAATATTTGAAACCCTGTTGTTGTTGTTGTTGTTGTTGTTGTAGTAGAAATGCTCGCCCCACCTAATAGCCGCGACCGATCACAAATTGTCATCAATACCCTCTAACGGGAGTCCAAGGAAACTTGCCGTTTCAACAGGGGTGGACCATAAGGAAAGGGGTGTTAGAGGCGTTGGTTCCACATTACAATTACCCTAGGCTTTTAAGCCACGGCATGGCTATGCCGCCTGGGCCCACTGCCCCACGACCAATGGCGTCCTCAACCTCTTTAGCGGTGATGGTGATTGGTGACGCGCTGAATTTGTGTTTATGTGCGTGTATATTGGCTCTCCGGATCTCTTTGTCGACCGTAGGATGCATTATATATTGTCGGCAGAAAGCGCTCGCTCGATAGGGACTTTACGGTGGACCAAAGTTTACCCACACCGGTAGAGAGGTTACAACCTCTTAGGTGCTCCTCCCATTTCGCCCGCTTGTGTTCATCCACAAGCAATCTGATGCGTTGGTTTATATCCCTTATTTGAGGGTCGCCTGGATCAAGCTGTCTTATAAGGTCACGTTCTCTCGCTAAGTTTTCGGCCTCCGCCGGGAAGTGGGGCCGGATTTCGGGAATTCTCCCGGCGGGAATGAAATGTGCCGAGGCGGATTCAATGACCTTACGGAAGGCAAGTTTCCTTGGACTCCCGTTAGAGGATATTGATGACAATTTGTGATCGGTCGCGCCTATTGGGTGGGGCGAGCATTGCTACAACAACAACAACAGGATTTTATTACGGCTCTGGATTTTCGGTACAATTGCGGCTGTATGCTCACCAAAATGTAGATCCTGATCAAACGTCACACCCAAGATTCTGGGGTGTAGGACAGTCGGTAGAGTAGTGCCATCGACGTGGATGTTCAAAACGGTCCACATTTGGGACGTCCATGTTGTAAATAAGGTCGCGGAGGATTTAGTCGGTGATAATGCCAGGTTTCGCGAGGCGAAAATCCGTGTCCTATCCCCACTTTTGTTTCATTTTTACATATCAAAACAACCTTCGTCAAAGCCATACTGAGGCCCGTTTTTGTATACTTGGAGATTTCAATCTGCCTAATATTGTTTGGACAGACTTTCAAAGTAATGGTATTCTAATACCTACTAATGTAACGCGGTCTTATGAAATCAACCTTATAGATAATATCTTAAGTTGCAATTTGATTCAAATCAATAATTTATTTAATACCCGTTCGAGGTTGCTTGATCTTGTGTTTGTCGATGAGAATTTAATCTCTCTCTCTAAGAGTACTTTTCCTTGTGTCCATCCGATAGACATCACTTACCGCTTATCATTCAATTTAAAAATTTTTCTGCTATCCCTACGTCGATTCCAGTGGATAACTCCTCCTTTAACTTTCGATTTACTGATTTCAGTGAGCTGAACAATGTTTTACTATCACTCAATTGGTCAAATATATTTCTTTCTAATGACGTCAGTGTGTGTTATGATATTCCCTTATCGAAGTTGTCTGAGATATTTCACAGTACAGTACCTCGTTTTTTGCCTAGGTTGCATAAATTACCTTGGTATAATAAAACTCTTAAGAGGTTGAAAAACAAGCGTAACAACTTCAATAAATTGTATAAGGGAAAAATGGATAACATTTCTCTTAGGGAACAGTATTTTAATAGTGTGCGGCAATTTAATGTTCTCGACAAATTTCTTTATAATCGCTATATGAGTAGGCTTGAAAATGAGCTTAAAAAAAATCCAAAATCCTTTTGGAACTTTATTCGCTCCAAACGTGGTTCAACGAATATTCCTATTTGCATGACCTTTAATGGGGTAAGCTCCCATTCTCTAACTGAAACAGTTGAGCTATTTGCGGAATTTATTAAATCTAATTTTGGCGACGCCAATGTAGGTCTGGCTAGCTCTCTATCGCGCTCGGGTCTTCGTGATCTGATAGATTGGCTCCCTCATTATCTCCGAGGTTGATGTTCGCTATGCTATGCTCTCCCTTAAACCCTCGCATCGTTGTGACACTGATGGCCTTTGCGCGTTTGTTCTGAAGCACTGTAGTTTAACTTTGTGTGCCCCCATTTGCCATATCTTAAATTTATCTCTGTCCTCTGGCACTTTCGTTGATAGATGGAAAATGAGCTCAATATGTCCTATTTTCAAATCCGGGAACAAAATGGAATCCTATCTATAACAGCTATGTTGCTAGAATTGAAAGAGTTTAAAGAAAATTTATTCGTTTTTGTTTAAATTCACTCAGCTTTGATAACCCAATTCTATCCTATTACTCGCGCTGCTTACTCATAAATCTCCAACCTCTCGAATCCAGAAGGGTAGTACATCTGCTAATGTTCGTCTAAGATCTCATCGCTGGCTGTCTGGATTGCTCGGCTCTCTTAGCGAAGGTGTCATTTAATGTTCCCAATAGGAGTCTTTGTACATTTTTACCGTTTTACTTACCGTGCTTGCAGGGTTAGTTATTGTAGTTTTGACCAAGTTTTTCGCGCGCTTACTGAATTTAACAGACTCTCGTGGCGGTTTTTTTATTGATTTCTCTTTGTCGAGAAATATTTTCAAGTCAACTCTGGTAGTATATCTCTAATTATAACTTGCAATATCTATTTGCATTTTTTTTATTTGTTGCTTATGCTATTCATATTTTCACATTTTTGTGTAGTTATAAGTTGTTTATTTAGTTTTTAATTACTTTTGTTTCTAGTCTGTAAGATTATTTCTGATCATAGACTGAATAAATTAAACATAAACATATTGGCAATTTCATTGTCATCATTAGAACTTAGGTCGTTAAACTTCATTACGGTTTGAAACCTCTTGATTTTTCTTTTCGAGTTGACGAACGAATAAAACGACTTTGGATTAGAGGAAATTTTATGCTTAATCTTTTTTAAGTAATCCGCATAACATCTTCTCTGTAGCCTATTGTACCTGTGGCGTAGAATAGAGTATGCCGCATAGCCACTTCTTGATCCGGATAATTTGAATCTCTTAAAAGAACGCGTTTTTCGATTTTTAAGATATTTGAGTTGTTTAGAGCTCCAAGCAGAAGTTGGAGTTGCTGAAGAGGTATTAGATATAGGTACGCATTTGTGAAATATCGCATACAAAGCATTGTTAAAGTGTGTACAACTCCATTCGACATCTCCATCGTAGGCGGGCCAAGGAATTTTCGAAACCTCCTCAATAAGCCCAGACAGATTAGCCTTCCTGAAAAGAAACCGGCCAGAAGACACATTCCTAATAACTCTACGCTGCGGTGCATGGATATAGTCCAATGTAGCGGCAGCCTGTGGGTTAATGCGATGGTAAGGATGTTCAAACATTTACGTATGTATCTGTGTGCGTATACCAGCATAGCTACGTTTACATGTGTTAGTAACTGGTAGAAAGCAAACACTTGGATAGATGTTCGAACATGTATCTGTTAGTATGCGTGAAGTTAGTTCGTGAAAGTTTATGTCCCGCCAAAATAGGATTATATGTATTGGTGTCTTTCGTTCTTGAGTGAAAGTGGTGAGAAAGAAAGGCTTTCGATTTATGGGGTACGACCGCCAAACGATTGCAGAGAAGGTCTCAAAAGAAAAGTTGACTTAAGTGAGTGCGGAAGCAAGTTTTAATTATATATATATTTTTTGCGAAAAAAAAAAAGGTTCGCGATTTTTCTTCATAAAACCGTGCTAACGGGTAATTTAGCGGAATCCCAAGGAAGAACCGGGATCCCATACCCTGCTTGACAACAGCCCCAGGTGAGTCCAGTGAAACCCCTTTACCCCAGTCCATGGTGCATGTGGACTAATAGTGAAAATAAATTTTAAAAAATGTTAAAAGTGAAAATTAATTTGAATAAAATTACATACCTACAATCAATAAAATTTAGTGAAATAAATGAAATTATATACAAAGATAAAATTAAGTAAAAAAAAACAAAAAAAAAAAAATTTCATAAAATAATAATGAAAGTTAAAAGTAAAATTAAATTAAAATAAATTAACTAAAATTATAAAATAAAATAAAATAAAATAAAATAAAATAAAATATAAAACTAATTAAAATAAAATAGCATACATAGATACATAAAGTCATACATTTGAGTTAAATCTAATACCTAGATAAGCTTAAAAAAAAAAAAAAATTAAATTAAATAAAAGAAAAAAAAGACAAATAAATAAATAAAATGACATAACTAGATGACATTCAATAAATATAGTAAGTCCACATGCACCCTAATGTGTCTTTCTCGTCCGCCATGACCCTAGTCCCTAATATTCTTCCCTCTGCACATTTAGATTGCTGCGTAAAAATTTGAAGTTGCCACCATCACGAGCCACAAACGCTAAAACAAGGCGGGGTAGTATTAAAATTAAAGAATCTTGCGACACCAGCCACCAACACAGTCCTAAATATACAAAGCGGGGTAGTATTTCATATAGAGGAAGGGGAAGCATACAGACGGTGCCAGGCTAGACGTCAAGGGAGTAAAGGGGCATCTGAGCGCTCCTGTCCTGGCACCGCAATCATAAACAGGAGCATAGCAACAACTAATTGGAGGATAGCTGCAGACGCAACTAATTGGAGGAGAGAGGCAAAAGGGCGCAGTTATTCGTGCGACTATGCCGGAAATTATATTTGCTTTTTTATATATATTTCATTTTGATTTTTTTGAGTGATTAGAGATGCTTTTTTCGATTAGTTAATTTTAATCACTATTTAGTTATATTGAGTTTATTTAATTTGAATTTTAAATTTGTCTTTGCTGAGGTTAATTTAGCTCAATTCGAGCTCTTATCCGACTTCTTTGGGGAGTTTTTTTGTACTTTTTTAGGAATTTATATTTTCTTAAATTTTTATAATTGTTAACATTTCTACTCTTACGCTTCGTTTTCTTACCCCTCTTCATTTATTTTATATCTTTTCAACATTTCCCTTGTCACTTATCTACCTATTATTTCCTTAGCTTCTTTTCTATCTTTGTACATTTATCTTTTCCGTGTGTCCTGCTTCTTTCTATTAAATACCTAATTTTTAAGCTTTCAGCTTCTCCCTGAGTTTGCCACTTTTTCGATTTGTCTTTTTGCATTCAAAGATTGCCATTTTCTTTTCACCTTCCTAACACATTTTTTTTTAACTTTTTGGCGTTGTTTGCTTTGTAGCACGTTTTGCTTTTTTTCTTTTCCAAATAGCGCATTTTTCTTTGTTAGTTTTCACTTCAATTCTTGTTTTCCGTTTTTTTTTGCGCTTTTATTTCTGCTCACGTAAAGCTATTAGAAATTTTGAGTTCACACATAGTTTTTCGGGAAAGATTTTGTACTTCGCAGCAATAATTTTATTAGTTCATTTTAGTTTTTTTTATTATTTTCTTTTCGTCAGGATTATTGCGGAAAAATAGCCAACTTAGTAACGAGCCTTTGATTCGGACCGCGACCACGGATCCGAATAACATTCCATACTAAGTTATTGGCCCTCATACCTCCCATTGTAGGCTGGAACACTTTCCAGCATAGGTTTGTAGGTAGATGTATATGTACGTTCTTTGCAGCCACGCTCTCTCTTCGACGCAGGCCCCTCCGTCGCGGAATTGATCGGTAAGTGCTAGAGTTATAAGTTATTAACTACCTACGTAAATAGTTTAAATACAAACATACGTATATATCAAATTGTAAACAAACCTGCTGGAAGCCAGCAGAGGCTAAGGAGTTATTGGGATACAGTGGCGGTCCGATAACGACAGCATTATTAGCATTTATTAATTTTCAAGTTTAATTTTTGTACGCTAAAGTTTCACATTTTTATTCGGTAATTTTCAAGTTAAGTTTTTGGTGCACGGTCCAATTTTCCTTTTTACGTAACATCCTTTTTATTTTTTTTATTCAATAGTTTTCAATTTAAAGTTTTTTACTTTTGATTTTCCATCGGTTTTTAATTTTCTGTTTTTCATTCTCAATTCTGCCATTAAAAAAACTGATCTTTCTGACTTTCGATGTCTTGATTTTCTTTGAATTACGAAACGTGCTTTTCGCGGCAATTTTAAAAACCAGCTTCCACTTCCTTTTCTCTTTTATCTTCAATTTAGCAACCTTATCTTCATCATTTATATTTTTTATTATACATATTATTAGATAGAATTAGTTTCAAACCATTAGCCTTAAGGAAAATTCGATACCAGGGAAGTTTTGAATTGTTTTGAGCATTATTTTAGTATAACTAGCTAATAAAGAGTTTTATAACGTTTTACGAAGAAATTCATACTTTCTTTCACACCCTTCTTTATTTCTATGACAGGACAGGCGACCGTTGTAGCAGCAGCATCGCTTGGACAAGTCCGATGCGATTTGTGCCACTACAACCAATACGAGGGGGGGATACTCAGCTTACCGTGGGAGTTCCTTATAGGAGCTGCAACGCTTGTGTAAGTGGGATCATACGGTAAAGCTAGTATGATAGGAGGTAGACGTTTTCGGTTGCAGGCCACTGTTCAAGCTACCGTGCAAATAGTCCAGCACGGTTTGCACGTGAGGTTTACAGTGCGCCTGCGCCACGGACATTTCAAGAGATTATGGCAGCCAAGTTTAGGGCCAAGGCCTGTCAACTTGATGTGCCATACTCGACTGACTTGAATTGTAGGAGAGACGTAAGTGAATTGGACTTGGACAAAGTATGGACGGACAGCTCACATTCATTACGACCTTGCCGAGGTGCAACACCAACACACACCAAGCGTATTGATACATAAAAGAAAAAAATATACATAGCAAAATCAAAAAAAAAAAAAGAAAGGAGAATTACACATAAGCACAAAATATCAACACATTACTACTATACACATACATATATATACGTATATAACTTTTTTTTTGCAATTTCATTTTATTATTATTTTTGTTGTTTAACAAATTTCTGAATTCGGATTTACTTTCAAGATTCATATGTTTGTATTTCGGTAATATCAAACTTTGAAATTCTGAATTGTATTCTTTTTGGATCTTTCTACTTAGTTCTTAAGTTACCTTATTGAGAAAATCACCTTTGGCTTACTTCGAAATAGGATTCTAAAAAGGTTTTAATCATTAATTGTTCTTTGGTGTTATCTACTAAACAACTTTATTAGTGAATTTCTATTTTTTTTTTTTATTCCGAATTATTGTTGAAGATTTGAAGTCGGAATTGAATTTTTATTATTTTATTTTATTGTATGTTTGAGTTCTATACCTTTTTGAGTTTTTGGAATTTTCGTACCTAAATACGGAGTTCGATCTCTACGTATTCCGTTGTATTTTTTTTATATTACCATAGATTGGGAATATCTTGGGTGTTGAATTTTTAGGTTAACCCACTGAGCTTATTTCCTTTGCTAAATATTTCTGTTTTATATTAAGAAACTTTTATTTTTATTTTTTTCGGTTTTTTTACTTTATTCCCTTTCTTTCTTTTTTGGATACATTTTTTTACTCTTGAGTTTATCAACCCTTAACTGCGTAGCAACAATTTTTTTTGAAATTTCTTTTTTTGAGTTTTGTTTGAATTTTAAATCTGGGTCCTTTCTTCGGTTTTAACCCCCCGTGGGCTGGTGTAAAGTTTTAGTTTCTAAACCGGTTTCTTTTTGTATTTCTTTGTTTAATTCCTTCGATTTTTCTTTTCTCAAGGAAGAACATTATTTTTTTTTGCTAATCACCCTTATTTCCCCAAACTTAACTCGCACACTAGTGGTGACTATTGGAGTCTTTTTATAGTTAGGCTCTACCAACTCTGTATTTGGGATTTAGTTCTGTTTGGCGACCACATCCCTGTAGGTCAAGAAAGTTTTCCTTTCCTGAGCGATTGTTGTCGTGTATGGAGGAGGAAGACGCACCGGAGCGAGTTGCTGGTGGATTGGGGTTGTTCAACAAGAACCAGAGGGTCACAAGGAGTGTGAGCAGAGCGCTGCAGAACCAGGTGGTCGGATCAATCTTTACGCAGATCGACACGGGCGTACCCCATCCCGTAGATTTTTTGCCAAGAGACTTTTTTAACAGGTGCACTTCGCGGGTTTTTAGGTCGACTAGTCGGGAGGAGGTGATACGTCCGGTTACGATTAGGAGATCAGACAGTTTCTATTTCAGCGAGGAGGAAAAGAGTTCGAGTTTTCCAGGAAAATAGACCAACTATTTGAGATGACGGATACGGAGGAGCCAGGTGCTGTTGGGGGGGGCAGTCCCTAGGAGAATTGAGCCACCAGCAAACGCGGGTGCTGGGGCAGCGGAACCCCGGAGAAGCGGAACTAGTTCCACAGCCGCCAGCATCGAACAGTTAAGCCAAATGATGGCACAGCAAAACCAGGTGATGGCACAATACATGAACGAGGTCCGTCATATCCGGGATAACGTGTCGAACCTCAGCAACCGCGTCGCTGATATGGAGAACTCGGCACAACCGTTAGGGCACCGGGCTCAGCGCGCGTCTACACCCGAGCCTAGGGATGCGAGAAATGGCACAGCCAACCAGCGTGTCAGTCCAGGT
The DNA here is from genome assembly GCF_040869045.1 of Eurosta solidaginis. Classification (NCBI taxonomy): domain Eukaryota; kingdom Metazoa; phylum Arthropoda; class Insecta; order Diptera; family Tephritidae; genus Eurosta; species Eurosta solidaginis. The sequence goes on along the minus strand of NC_090321.1, from coordinate 132,543,226 downwards.
GCAGCAGGGGGGGGTTTCAGGTAGCGATAGGAACACCCAGGACCCACCGAGATGGAAGAAGTTGGACCTGGATAAGTGGCATGTGAAGTTTGACGGGACGACTAAGGGAATTACGGTGGAGAGCTTCATTTTTAGGATTGAAAAGTTGAGGCAACAACACAACATATCCCACTTTCAGCTCTTCACCGATTTCCATTGCCTCGTAACGGGCTCTGCCTTGAAGTGGTACTGGCAAGTTCTTGAAGATCACGCCGACGAACCCGAGTTCGGGTATTTTGAGCTCAGCAGAACTGCTAGCCCACTTCAAGACTGCGGAGTCCGATTACGAGATTATAAGAGAAATTATGGAGCGCAAACAACAGCCACAAGAAGGGTCGACGACTTCTACGGTGAGGTCCAAAACCTGACATTCCGCCTGCGGAAAAAGATCCAGGAGAAGGAGCTAGTGGGGATCATTAGGGGCAACCTGAAACCCTACCTTGCGAACTTAACCTTCGCATCAAAGATTGACACCTTGGCGGAGCTGAAGGCTGAGTGTAGGAGGGCAGAGCGGCTCATAAAGGAGAACCGAACCCGTCCCAAACCGGTCAACGAATTAGAATATCCCGAAGTGACACCTGGGGATGAGGGGATCAATAGGCAACCCGTGGAGGCGATCATGAATCCGGCCAAACCGAGAGGGCCAAACCAACAACCATATCGCCCAGTACCGGGAGCTACGAACCAACACAAACGTTTGAGCAACTCCAAACCCACCACCAATTCGTTTTGTGCGTCCCCCTTTCACCTCATGTTATGTTTTTCGTGTGGAATGCCTGTTGATTTTTTTGTCAAGAATCCGTCCGAATTGAAGAGAGATAATCGTTGTAAATCGTCCTTTCATGATACGGTATGTTTTGCGTGTGGGGGTGATATGTCTTTTTGTGTTTACAAAGCGGGTAAGGGAAACTCCCAACTGGCGGAGATTGCCGGGAAATCTCGCCAGGGAACAGACTACCCGGAGACCAACCCAGCTTCAGAATTTTAGAAAGGGCGGACGATAATGCGTGTAGAGTCAAGTTATGTGTAGGGAAAGCCGAGCCAAAAAGTCTACATCAAAGGAAACTGGAATACGAAGCAGCTAGACAAAGAATTTTTTGCGAAGACTTTCTTGCTAAGAAAAGAAATAGAAATTTTAAAAAGATAATGAAGATGCGATCAAAGAAAAAAAATATGAGAAGACTTATTAATAAAATAGTAGCGACAATTGTCACCATGAAAGGCGACAACCGTTTCCTTGCGCAGACAAAGATCGGGGATAGGGATGTCGTAGCCTTGCTGGATTTAGGTGCTGGCGCGAGTTGTCTAGGTAAAAATTATGAGAAGCTGATAGAAGGCAGGGAGGATAGCATCATCCCACTGGCCAATCAAAACATACGCACAGCGAACGGTGGCGAAACGCCAGTGGTTGGTGCTATCACTCTGTCTGTCTTCTGGGATGGAATATATAAGGACCTAGAGTTTCTCATCGTGCCAGGCCTCCAGCAAGAGGTGTATTTAGGGGTAGACTTTTGGCAGGCTTTCGATCTGTAGGTTGTTAGTCGTAGGGTTCTATCGCATCCAACTCACACTGGCGTTGCAGAACTTGTACCCGCCGAGGGCGACTTATCATTTGAAGCGATACAGCATGTTCTGACAAGAGAGCAAAGTGTGGCGTTGGAGAAGGTCAAGGCGCAGTTTCCCTCATTTGTGGTCCTAGGTTTAGGGAAAACGAATGTGGAGGAACACGTGATAGAAGTCACAAATGAAAACCTCCCAGTCAAGCAAAGGCATTACCCTATATCACCAGCGATCCAAAAGCTAGTTTTTGAAGAGCTCGATAGGATGCTTGGTTTAGGCGTGATAGAGGAGAGCAATAGTAGCTGGAGCTCCCCTGTGTTGCTGGTGATAAAGGGAGAAAAGAAGCGTCTGTGCCTCGACGCACGAAAAATTAATGAACGCACCATCAAAGATGCATATCCACTGCCAAATATCGACGGGATCATTAGCCGACTGCAGAACACTAGGTTCATTTCGGCCATTGATTTGAAAGATGCCTTTTGGCAGATCCCGCTCGAAAAGAAATCTAGGGAAAAGACAGCATTTACAGTGCCAGGGCGTCCCCTATACCAATACACAGTCATGCCGTTTGGACTGTGTAACGCAGCGCAAAGAATGTGTAGACTTATGGACAAGGTTATACCCGCTTCTCTACGTGATTCCGTGTTTGTGTATTTAGATGATTTGTTGGTATGTTCCGTAGATTTTTCGTCTCATTTATGGTTGTTGGAAAAGGTCGATAGATGTTTACGTGAGGCTAACCTTACCATTAACGTGGAAAAGAGTAAATTTTGTTCTAAAGAAGTTAGGTACTTAGGTTATGTAGTGGGCGATGGATGCATCCGTACCGATGCGAACAAAGTTCCTGCTGTGAGGGATTTCCCCGAGCCGAAAACACCAAAGCAGCTCCGACGGTTCCTAGGGATGTCAGGCTGGTACCGTCGTTTTATTCAAGACTACGCAACCATTGCAGCTCCGCTGCACGACTGTCTCACTAAAGACAAAATAAAAAGGTTTACGATGACTGATGAGGCTAGAGATTCGTTTGAGCGACTAAAACAAAGCCTGATTTCGGCTCCCGTACTGGTACACCCCGACTTTGACAGACGATTTTATATCCAGTAGGATGCTTCGACAGACGGTGTGGGTGGGGTACTCTTCCAGTTGGACGACGAGAACAACGAACGACCGATAGCTTACGTTTCCGCCAGACTAAATAAAGCACAGCGAAACTACAGCATAACCGAGCTGGAGTGCTACGCGGCAGTGATAAGCGTGAAGAGATTTAGGCCGTACGTCGAAGGGTTGCCGTTCACAATCATCACCGATCACGCGAGTCTCAAATGGTTGATGAACCAGAAAGATCTTTCTGGGAGACTCCCGCGATGGAGTTTGAAATTGCAGGCATACGATTTTGAAATAGAGCATAGGAAAGGAGCACTTAACGTCGTTCCAGATACACTGTCGCGAGCACACATGGACGAAATTAAGCTATCTGACAGACTAATGGACATCCACTTGGACTCACCATACTTTAAAACGAAAGAGTATGACGAACTTAAGAAAACTGTGACAGGGAATCAAGATAGACTACCAGAGTTGTGCGTATCAGACGGGTATGTCTATAGACGGACGCAGTTTAACCGGGGGGACGATCTTCAGAAGGACCAAGCCTGGAAACTCTGGGTGCCGTCGGAATTGCGTGCAGGATTGGTGGAAGCCTCCCACGGCTCACCTTCTGCTGGGCACGGAGGCATCCATAAAACGTTAGCCCGAATACGCGAAAAATACTACTGGCCTGGTATGGTAACAGAGGTTCAAAATTATGTTAGGGAATGCGAAGTCTGTAAGGGAAATAAAACCCAAAACTCTTTTCACAAACCACTCATGGGAAAGCGACACGTAACTGAGAGACCTTTCCAACGATTGTTTATAGACTTTATGGGCCCTTATCCACGTACGAGTGATGGTAATGTGTATGTGTTTGTTTGTCTTGACCATTTTTCCAAGTTTGTCTTTTTGAAACCTATGCGTAAAGCCACGTCTGTAGATGTTATTAAGTTTTTAGAGAAAGAGGTTTTTCACATCCTTGGAGTCCCAGAATACATCCACTCAGATAATGGCAAACAGTTTGTATCCGATGTTTTTGCACAATTTTTAGAAAAGTATGGCACAAGACATATCCGGACTGCATTCTACTCTCCACAAGGGAATGCAGCGGAGAGGGTGAATCGCTCAGTACTACAGATAGTAAGATCCTTCATTAAAGAGAATCAAAAGAGTTGGGATAGGTGCATCAGTGATGCGGCCTTTGCCCTTCGTAGCGCGATACACACATCAATAAACTGCTCCCCATATTATGCCACTTTTGGCTTACCGATGATGCAACATGGCACGTCTTATGAAGTATGCCGCAAATTAGGCACCGTGAAAGATACCGATCTACAGATAGAGGCGCGAGCAGATAGGTTGCAAGGAATTAGAGACTCGATAATGAAGGAGCTGAAGTTAGCACATGAGCGAAGCCAAAAGGTTTACAACACCAGATCCAAAGATGTGAAATTCCAAATCGGACAAGTGGTAATCGCCGAAATTTCAAACAGAGTTCACAAATAAACAACTATAATGCTAAGCTTGCCCCAAAGCAAGTAAAGTGTGTCGTTCTTAAAGCAATCGGCAACTCGATGTATGAACTCGGCGATACCAGTGGCAAGAAAGTCGGCGTATACCACGCTAAGGATATTTTTGTTGCTTAATCATATGTTGAATGTTAGTCTTGGTGACCTATGTTAAATGTAGATGTGTGCAACGTTTTCTAGCTTTAGTTTTGGCTTGACCATTAGAGTAATTATTTATGCAATTATTTATTTCTTTGACCATGTTTATAGTTGACCTTATTTATTCATTTATTTATTGTTTTTTATTATTTATTTATTTATTTTTTATTTTTTTATTATTATTTTTATGGATTCTGTGATATTTTATTACTAACATACTAAAAACTGTGACATAGATTTAGGTAGATAGATATCTGTGATATAGGCTTAAATACTTACCAGTGATATAACTTTAGATTTAACCCGCATTCCATTCTAGTCATTAATATAAGTAGATATCTGTGATATTAGGTTAGTAGTAGAAACACTTTTTTATTCCGCGTGCTGCCCTTATACGAGTTAACATAAACCCTCCATAATCGGAAGAATAGGCAATAGCCCGGCTTTAGGTCGTGGGTCGAGGCCACACGTTAGGCGTTTGAAGGTAGCTTTAGGACAGACTGCGCATTGAATTTTTTTTTACGCCCACGCTCCATGTTGCATGCAACATCGGCGGTTGCGAGCCTCTAGCGGCAGCCTATGGGTTAATGCGATGGTAAGGATGTTCAAACATTTACGTATGTATCTGTGTGCGTATACCAGCATAGCTACGTTTACATGTGTTAGTAACTGGTAGAAAGCAAACAGTTGGATAGATGTTCGAACATGTATCTGTTAGTATGCGTGAAGTTAGTTCGTGAAAGTTTATGTCCCGCCAAAATAGGATTATATGTATTGGTGTCTTTCGTTCTTGAGTGAAAGTGGTGAGAAAGAAAGGCTTTCGATTTATGGGGTACGACCGCCAAACGATTGCAGAGAAGGTCTCAAAAGAAAAGTTGACTTAAGTGAGTGCGGAAGCAAGTTTTAATTATATATATATTTTTTGCGAAAAAAAAAAAGGTTCGCGATTTTTCTTCATAAAACCGTGCTAACGGGTAATTTGGCGGAATCCCAAGGAAGAACCGGGATCCCATACCCTGCTTGACAACAGCCTCAGGTGAGTCCAGTGAAACCCCTTTACCCCAGTCCATGGTGCATGTGGACTAATAGTGAAAATAAATTTTAAAAAATGTTAAAAGTGAAAATTAATTTGAATAAAATTACATACCTACAATCAATAAAATTTAGTGAAATAAATGAAATTATATACAAAGATAAAATTAAGTAAAAAAAAAAAAAAATTGCATAAAATAATGAAAGTTAAAAGTAAAATTAAATTAAAATAAATTAACTAAAATTATAAAATAAAATAAAATAAAATATAAAACTAATTAAAATAAAATTGCATACATAGATACATAAAGTCATACATTTGAGTTAAATCTAATACCTGGATAACCTTAAAAAAAAAAATAAAAAAAAATAAAATTAAATAAAAGAAAAAAAAGACAAATAAATAAATAAAATGACATAACTAGATGACATTCAATAAATATAGTAAGTCCACATGCACCCTAATGTGTCTCTCGTCCGCCATGACCCTAGTCCTTAATATTCTTCCCTCTGCACATTTAGATTGCTGCGTAAAAATTTGAAGTTGCCACCATCACGAGCCACAAACGCTAAAACAAGGCGGGGTAGTATTAAAATTAAAGAAACTTGCGACACCAGCCACCAACACAGTCCTAAATATACAAATCGGGGTAGTATTTCATATAGAGGAAGGGGAAGCATACAGACGGTGCCAGGCTAGACGTCAAGGGAGTAAAGGGGCATCTGAGCGCTCCTGTCCTGGCACCGCAATCATAAACAGGAGCATAGCAACAACTAATTGGAGGATAGCTGCAGACGCAACTAATTGGAGGAGAGAGGCAAAAGGGCGCAGTTATTCGTGCGACGCTGCAGGAATTTATATTTGCTTTTTTATATATATTTCATTTTGATTTTTTTGAGTGATTAGAGATGTTTTTTTTCGATTAGTTAATTTTAATCACTATTTAGTTATATTGAGTTTGTTTAATTTGAATTTTAAATTTGTCTTTGCTGAGGTTAATTTAGCTCAATTCGAGCTCTTATCCGACTTCTTTGGGGAGTTTTTTTTGTACTTTTTTACGAATTTATATTTTCTTAAATTTTTATAATTGTTAACATTTCTACTCTTACGCTTCGTTTTCTTACCCCTCTTCATTTATTTTATATCTTTTCAACATTTCCCTTGTCACTTATCTACCTATTATTTCCTTAGCTTCTGTTCTATCTTTGTACATTTATCTTTTCCGTGTGTCCTGCTTCTTTCTATTAAATACCTAATTTTTAAGCTTTCAGCTTTTCCCTGAGTTTGCCACTTTTTCGATTTGTCTTTTTGCATTCAAAGATTGCCATTTTCTTTTCACCTTCCTAACACATTTTTTTTTAACTTTTTGGCGTTGTTTGCTTTGTAGCACGTTTTGCTTTTTTTCTTTTCCAAATAGCGCATTTTTCTTTGTTAGTTTTCACTTCAATTGTTGTTTTCCGTTTTTTTTGCGCTTTTATTTCTGCTCACGTAAAGCTATTAGAAATTTTGAGTTCACACATAGTTTTTCGGGAAAGATTTTGTACTTCGCAGCAATAATTTTATTAGTTCATTTTAGTTTTTTTATATTATTTTCTTTTCGTCAGGATTATTGCGGAAAAATAGCCAACTTAGTAACGAGCCTTTGATTCGGACCGCGACCACGGATCCGAATAACATTCCATACTAAGTTATTGGCCCTCATACCTCCCATTGTAGGCTGGAACACTTTCCAGCATAGGTTTGTAGGTAGATGTATATGTACGTTCTTTGCAGCCACGCTCTCTCTTCGACGCAGGCGCCTCCGTCGCGGAATTGATCGGTAAGTGCTAGAGTTATAAGTTATTAACTACCTACGTAAATAGTTTAAATACAAACATACGTATATATCAAATTGTAAATTCCTACCATACGTGTGGTCCGTCTCCGTTTATGTGGACATTATACCCAGAGCAGGTCTGCAATGCAGATCTTGCTGTGAGTTTAGTCTGTAACAGCAGCCTTTTGATTTCACCCTGTTTCCCACTTGGTGCAACCCTGTTGTCTATTGTGAATGAACAACAGGTGTTGAAACAAGTTGGAAACGGGGAGGTCGGCAAAAAAGAAAGAAAAAGGTGGCCATCATTTTTTAGCAGATTATATTTGGACTTGGCGAACGCGGTTGAAGAAAAACTAAATTGAAACGAGTGATTGGATTTTTAATAAAAGAAACCAAAACTAATGTGAAAACTATATTCATATGTACTTTTTTATAAAACTGGAACATAACAAATAAAAAGAACGCTAGTAAACTAAATAAAATCTGTGGTTGAAAATAATGGGAGTGCCTGTGCGTGATAGCGTGCGTGCACGCAAGGAGCACGACTTTTCTGGAGATTCAACTGGAGGTCACATGGCGACCGTGACCAAGGTAGGTGGTGGTGTGGGAACATTTTTTCTGGAAGATATGTAAAGTGGCAGTGCGTGGAAAGGAAGAATTCTAATAAAATTAAACAAAAAATATAATTACAGCAGAGATAATACTATATTCGCTTAAATAATAGAAATACCTAAAAACTACATTTAAATATGTCGGAAATAACCCTAACCTTAATACTTGAAGAAAAGAAATTTAATAAAAGAAACTAACACTAAGACTAAACTAAACAGAGATAATGCAACAATAATATTTTAGATAATAAAGGTAAACTAAAAACTACAAAATAAATACTACAGAAATAACCAAAACTTTACAAAACTATGATGCAACGTCTAATTAAAGCAGAAATAAAAGTACCAGCTAATAAATCGATAATATAAAACACCTAAATACTACAGAAATAATTAAAAGTTTTACAAAACTATAATACAGCAACTAATAAAAGCGGAAATAAATGCACCAGCTAACAAATATGACCGAAATTCTAATGGCAACAGATATAAAGAAAAAATATATAAAAATTAATTAAAAATTTTGGACGAAACCAGCGAGCCTGTACATAGAGGAATTTAAATAACGGCACTCACTCCACGCTACGCATAACGGGATGCCGAACCGAAGCCACGCCATTTACATCGTTCGCTTAACCGTTCACCACCACCACCACCACCAACGAACTTGATCATTAGCAGCAGCACAACACCAGCAGCGACAAACGGTAGCAGCGCCAAAACCAGCAGCGACGCAGGTAGCAGATGAAGCGGCAAACACATAAGTATGCATTTATGTATCCACTAATTTCTGTATATGTACACTTTAAAAATTTTATTTTTTTGATTAAACGCGGTGCGTCCGCAAAACTTTAAACATTATATAAACTCTATATAAACTTAAATTTGAATCTAACTTTGAATTTTCTTGCGTCAAACAACTAATAATAAAATTTACAAACAAAAAAAAAAGAATTTTTTTTGACACAAAATTGAAATTGGCGATACACAAGTAATAATCTACATTTGGTATACATTTTTATAAGGTGTGTATGTATTTGCATATAAATCGCGGCTAAAACAGAATATAGGTAGTGCATTTTAAAACGACGATTGCATATATATATATTGACACGCTTTGCGAAAATTTAATTACCTTCCAACACACTTAATACTTTTAAAACACATTAAAAATTTACTACATTAAAAATCGTAATATATCCTATACTTTGAAAAAATATATATATATATAAAATAAAAAAAAAAAAAAAGATGAAACCAAATACATTTAATACAAAATTTTTTTGAATACAGTAAAAAGAAACATTTTGCTGTGAAACGGTGCGGCCGACACATTAAATAATGGAAATGCAATACATTTTTTTCCATTTACTAAACATTTTGCTGTGAAACGGTGCGGCCGTCACGTAAAACTTAATGATTTTTTTTGTGCAACGGTGCGGACGTCACGTTAAACAATATTGTAATAAATACTAAATTGCAATAAACATATCACGTCTAAAATTAGTACTGTCTTGGAAAATTGGAAAAATAGATCAGGATTCTCTCTCATATACCGTATATGGTAGTGTGGCAACTCCCACACAAGGGTCATTGGCAACATACGTCTGGCAACTATCTACCACCTATGACAGATGACTGACACTTCCTGTTCTTTTCTTATTATTATTAGTCATTCTGCCATGTGCACGATCAACAACTAACTTTTGTGTATTGTAATTTATATTGAAATATATCTGTTCAATCAGTTGTAGAATATCGCGTTGTTCACTCTTTCATTTGCGTACCAAAAACTGGTGACCCCGAGAAAAGAATATTTTGCCAAAATCAAATATTGGACGTGAATGAAAGCAAAATGCCTACCAGTGAAGAACTTGCTGAACAAATTGAATCGCTCAAAATTCAATTAAACGAGGCATTGTCCATAAGTGCACAGCAGTCGTCAGGACAGAATGGATTCTCCTCGGCAAACCAAATAACATCTGTCTCGGAAGTCAAATTCACGCAGTTTTATGAAAAATAACCCGGAACTATGGTTCGTCATCGTAGAATCACATTTTGAGGCACGAAAAATAACCTCAAATAAATCAAAATACTTGCACACTGTCGCAAACTTATCAAGCAAAGTAGCTCTGTAAGTGAGGCAATTGCTACTTGAACCATTCAACGACGAAAAATACGACAAACTGAAGCAACAACTCATATGAATCTACTCAGAAACGGCAACAATAAAATTCGAGAAGTTGATTTCCAACGAGCCGCTGGGTGACATGAGGCCATCACAGGCGTTACAAAAAATTAAATCCCTCGCATCGAAAGACGTTGGCGATGATTTCATCAAAAATCTATGGATGAAAAAGCTTTCACAAACAACGAGAACTGTTTTGGCCGCATCAAAAGATAAGTTAGATGACCTCGCACAGATCGCCGACCGAATGTGGGAAGTTTCAGACAAAGTAACCATTTCCAGCGTTGAAAAAACCGCGCCATTGGAACAAACGTTAGAAATAATCCAACAAAAATTAGACAAATTATCCAATCGGCTAAGCGCAATCGAAACGCCAAAGCGATCTACTCGGCGAGAACACACACCGCATCGAAAACGGGGCCGGTCAACAAACAAAAAGCGAAGCGACAAAGAAGATGACGATAATAGCGACGTATGCTGGTATCACCGCAAACTGGGAGACAATGCGAAAAACTGTCGTTCACCATGCTCGTTCAAAGCAAAACAAAAAAGCTAACGTGTGCAGTTTCGACACAGGCTTCGACGCTATGCACGACATCTAAACGCCTGTTTATCCACGACAAACTAACCGACACTGACTTTTTAATAGATTCTGGTGCTGATCACTCTATACTGAGACCAACTCATCGTATGAAAGAAAAATTACGTAGCTGCTACAACAATGCCAAAGTAGAAGAGTACGCACAATATTACGCGGCAAATGGTTCGCCAATACAAACATATGGCAAACGTCTTTTAACTGTAAGCCTTGGATTACGACGCGAACTTCCATGGAATTTCACTATAGCCGATTGCTCTACTTCGATAATTGGAGCAGATTTTTTAAACGAATATGGATTGCTTGTTGACATAAAACGCAAACGTCTGATCGATCCAATGACAGGGTTGTCTTCGAAGGGTGAAGTTCTTGCAACGTCTTTGCAACAGGTAATCATAATTGATTCAACAATCAAATGTGCGTTTCTGCTAACAGAATTCAAAGACTTGCTCGACGATAAGCCATCATTTCGGGTAAAAGAGAGGGCGAACGTAACACACTTCATCGAGACGACTGGTCCTCCAGTAACTTCAAAAGCAAGACGGCTATCACCCGAAAAATTGCAGACAGCGAAAAAGGAATTCAACGAGCTGCTTCGACTGGGAATTTGCAGACCCTCTAAATCAAATTATGCTTCGCCACTCCACATGGCGCAGAAAAACAATGGCGACTGGGGACCGTGTGAGGACTACCGCCAATTAAATGCCCGTACCAAGCCGGACAAGTATCCAGTGCCCCACGTGCAAGACTTTACGAATATACTGCATGGAAAAGGATATTCAGCCGCATCGACTTGAGAAAAGCATATCATCAAGTCCCTATCGAAGAGTCACATATCCCGAAGACTGCCATCATTACCCCATTCGGCTTATTTGAATATGTTTTTATGGCCTTCGGACTCCGAAATGCATCACAAACATTTCAACGGTTAATTGATGAAGTACTTCGTGGACTTGACTACGTTTTCGCTTACGTGGATGACATATTCATCGCGTCAGAGTCGTACGACCAACACGTACAAGATATCCGAGGCGTATTCAGCCGGTTGCGCGAATTCGGACTTCGCATCAACCCTGAAAAATGCATCTTTGCAGTAAATAAAATATCATTTTTGGGACACGAAGTAACACCTGACGGTATCAAACCCGTACCAGAAAAGGTGGAAAAAATACTATCCTTCAAAGAACCGACGATTGCGAAAGACTTAAAACGATTTATGTTGATGATTAACTTCTACCGTCGGTTCATCAAAGATGCTGCCGAGACACAACAACGATTACAAACACTAATAAAACATAACAAAAAAAACGATAAAACACCTCTCGTGTGGACTGAGGACGCGAGGGAGGCTTTTAAAAAATACAAGAAACAACTGGCAAACGCGTCGGTACTCGTGCATCCAGCAGCTAATGCTAAATTAATTCTGGCAACAGACGCCAGCTCTACTGCTATTGGGGGAGTGCTTCATCAAGTTGAGAATAGTCAGCACAAGCCACTGGGATTTTTTTCGAAGCGGTTAAGCAAGACAGAGATCCTGTATCCCACGTACGATCGAGAATTATTAGCAATTTATCGCTCAATAAAATACTTTGAGTACCTATTGCACGGACGTGAATTCGAAGTACATTGCGATCACAGGCCACTGTCATTCGCGTTCACAACATTCAGCGAAAAAATTATTCCAAGACGTGCAGCACAATTAAGTTACATCAGCGAATTCACAACACACATTCGCCACGTCCCAGGGAAAGATAACGTCGTTCCAGATCTACTATCAAGAATTGATGCAATCGGAGGAGGCCAGATAAATTTCGAAGAAATGGCCGCTGAACAACAAAACGACACCTCTCTCAATACATTGCTCAAAAACAAAAGCACCAGTATCCGACTGAAACAAGTAAAAATCCCTGGATCGGAGGCAGAACTGTTCTGCGATGTTTCTGGTAATTATATTCGCCCTTTCGTTCCTAACAAATTTCGAAATCTCGTTATAGGCAAATTGCACGACCTGAGCCATCCCGGAGTACGCGGCACAACAAAACTTGTTCAGCAACGATTTGTCTGGGACAATTTACGCAAAGATTGTAAACAATTCGTCCGTAATTGTTTAAAATGCCAAAAAGCTAAGGTACATCGACATACGAGATCACCCATTGAACATTACGATATCACATGTGACCGATTTGAACACATTAATATCGACCTAGTAGGGCCACTACCCGAATCTAAAGGCTTCACGTATTTACTAACGTGCATCGACCGAGCCAGCCGTTGGCCCGAAGCCCTCCCCATCTCAAACATCTCCGCCGAAACAGTCGCAGACACATTAGTATCAGGGTGGATCTCCCGATTTGGTGTACCAAAAAAAATAACGACAGACCAAGGCCGACAGTTCGAGTCCACCTTGTTCAATGAGCTGAATCGATTACTTGGGGTAAAACACTTGCGAACGACAGCATACAACCCGAAAGCAAATGGTATTATCGAACGTTGGCATCGCTCATTAAAATCCTCATTAAAAGCGAAACTGGAAAATTACGACTGGATCAAAAAGTTACCTCTCATTTTACTCGGACTACGCTCGGTTGTAAAAGACGACCTGAATGCATCGCCAGGTGAAATGGTTTATGGAAAAACTCTCACAATACCAGGACAATTTTTCAATGAGGCGACGAAGAGTACAAAAGACAGCGATTTTATCAACTCTTTCAAACGTAAAATGAACAACATCAGACCTCGTGAAACCTCCTTCCACGATTCACCATCAATTTTCATACATCCGGATCTTCCGAATGCCAAGTATGTATTTGTGCGAGTCGATGGCCACAAAACACCACTACAAGCTCCATACTGTGGCCCATTCGAAGTACGAAAACATGGAAAAAAACATTTTAAACTCAATATCAACGGAGAAAACAAAATCGTTTCAATAGATCGTCTGAAACCCGCATTTACTGAAAAGCAAACCGACGAGCCAATCTACGAGTTAAATTGTAAAAAGCAGGATAAAATAGAGTCACAGGCACCAGTAAAACAAACTAGATCAGGGAGACGAATAAAAATTCCTGATCGGCTGGGTCATTAGCGGGGGAGTCATGTGGCAACTCCCACACAAGGGTCATTGGCAACATACGTCTGGCAACTATCTACCACCTATGACAGATGACTGACACTTCCTGTTCTTTTCTTATTATTATTAGTCATTCTGCCATGTGCACGATCAACAACTAACTTTTGTGTATTGTAATTTATATTGAAATATATCTGTTCAATCAGTTGTAGAATATCGCGTTGTTCACTCTTTAATTTGCGTACCAAAGTAGCACACCCGGTATAAACAAAAAATTTTTTTTAATTCATTGTTCACAGGGAATACAACCCAGCTGTCTCTCAAGTGACTCCAACTTCAAATAAATAACAAATTTATTCAATTCATTAATTCTACTTCAACATTCAATACAAAATTCAAATTAGATTATAAAATCATTTTAAATTTCTTTTCAATTAAAATTGACATTCATAACACAAACTTGCCACTTTCACTAATTCAACTTAGGTGAGAAAACCATTTCATATTCCCTTTCAATTCAAATTTGTTCACATTCATGTCTCAAATCTGCAGCAACAATTCAATTTAGATTAATACAATCTGGGTTACAAAACCATTTGAAATCTCTCCTCCATTCAAACTTGTTCTTATTCACAGCTCAAACAATTTAGGGTATAAAACCATTCCAAATTCTTTTTCACAATTCGATTTAGATTATAAAATCATTCCAGCCTTCGTCTTCATTCAAATTTGTTAATATCCAAGCATACAAAGCTGCAAGCGTAAGAGTCTTTCTTCTGCTAATGTCAAATTTCGAAACAAAATTCAAAGAATTGAGAGAAAATTTCCTTAAAATTAAAAAACGCGTTTTACATACAGGTCGTTCTTTACCGACAAGGCAAGAGAAGTTAGATGAATATAAAAATTCTTTAATTGAGGCATATAATAACATTTTAATTGAGGTAAATGGGCATTTTTTTTTTTTTTTAAATGGGCATTTTGAAAACCGAACTAGGCCAATTGCTGTGAATAAAAGTTTATCACGTTGTAGGGAAGAATTAATTAAATGTTTTACAAAACTTAACTGCACAGTTAAAGTACCAACCAACTACATCGACTTAGTCCAAGATAACACTTTTATATCAGATACGGATCGGGAAGAAAAAGAATCCTTCGACGCATACAAAATCAAATCTGAGGAAGAAGAAGAATTCTCTGACTCATCAAAGCCGGAAACACTCGACACTCGTATCGGTGAACAAAGTTGTTCTTTACCTCATACCGAAAATATTTCATTACAAGAAAACTTCTGTGGTTTCGATAACCCAGTCGTTACATCAAACAACTCTTTAGGGCTTTTAACAACTTTCTCAAATTTCAACCAATCTCGTACTAATTTTCTAGAACCAACAATAATGGCTACACCAGAGCAAAATAGTCAGTTTATTGGGTCGTGGGCGCCTTTATTTAGGGAAAACTATAACGGTGACCCCTTATTGCTAGACTCCTTCATAGATAAAATTGCACTAGTAGAAGGATGTATAGATCCAAATCTTGTGCCAACTTTCATTTTATTGGTTAAATCGAAGCTCGAAGGGAAAGCAAGAGAAGCAATTCCGACAAATATAACATCTATCCAAGAAATTAAAGATGCTCTTAAAAGTCGAATAAAGCCAGACAATTCAAAAGTGGTTGCAGGGAAAATAGCTTCACTAAAAGTTACGAACAATAATTTAACCGAGTTTGCTAAACGAGTAGAGGAATTATCTGATGCTTTAGAGAGGTCTCTAATTATCGAGGGAATATCAAAAGACAAAGCGCACGAGATGGCAGTCGAACAGTCAGTAAACGTCTGTAGGCTAAATACGCGCTCAGACTTAGTCAAATCAATTCTCGCATCAACCTCCTTTAGTGACGCAAAAGACGTCGCAGCAAAAATGATAGTCGAAGAAAACAATCAGGCTACAGAAAGACAGGTATTAGCTTTTCGATCAAGGTTTAACAATCAACCCAACTTTCGCAATAACAATAGAGGCAATAACTACTACAACAACAATAATAGATACAACAACAATAATAGATACAACAACAATAGCAATTTCAACAGGTTCAATAACAATAATAATTTCAATAGGTACAACAACAATAATAACGGTAGAAACAATAATAACATTCAAAATAGGCAAAACACCAACTTTAGGCAAAACAACGACAATCGAAACAATAGTAACTCGCGTAATACTAGCAACAGTCAAAATAGGCTAGAAAACAGAACCAATACTAACGCCGGAAGTTCAAATACGCGAAATAATGCAAACGTTCGCTTTTTAAACTTGGACGCCCCTCAGCAGCGAACACTGAGGGACGAGGAGATAAACGAATAAATATTAAAAATATTTTTTGTCTAAACCTAAATTACTCAGATTTTATCGAAACACATATAATCGGATCTAACAAATTATGTACATTTTTACTAGACACACAAGCTGACATTTCGCTGATTAAAATTTCAAGCTTAAATAAGCACATTCCCATTAACTATGGCGAAATAGTCAATATCACTGGCGTTACATCAGATTCTGTTGCTACTTTGGGTAAAATAAACATAGACCTAAATTTTTCTAATAATCTAGTCGAACACAGCTTACATGTGGTAAAAGATGACTTCAATATCCCATCAGACGGTATACTGGGTAAAGATTTTCTTCATTATAACAAATGTGTAATAAATTATTCAAATAGTAGCATCTCATTCTGGGCAAATAAAGAAAAAGTCATTATGCCAATCCTACATGGAACAGAAAGAGATATGTGTATTATACCACCAAGATGCGAAGTTTTTCGAATTTTCGACTTAGGTCACTCAACAACTTCACTTTTCGTTGAATCTCAAGATATACAAAAAGGCGTATTTACCGCAAGATGTATTATAAATTCCAATAATCCAATCATAAAATTAATCAATACCACAAATGAGGTACAATTCGTACACAAAAATTCTATTAAAGCAGAAAACTTATCTAATTATCACGTCTACGTAATCGACAAAACTAAGTCAGATGAGAAGCGAATTAACGAAATAACTTCGATTTTAAAAGATCAAATTCCAAAAGATGCACCATCTGAACTTTTAGATCTATGCATACAATATGCTGACATATTTGCGCTTGACAACGATAAAATGACGTTAAATAATTTTTTATGAGCAGAAATTGCGGTTAACCGACAACGAACCAGTGTATATAAAGAACTATCGTCTACCCTATTCGCAGCGGGAAGAAATTAACAGAAAGGTTACAAAATTATTAGAAAATGATTTAATAGAAGAAAGCTATTCTAACTACAACAGTCCTCTTATCTTAGTTCCTAAAAAAAAAATAAATGGCAAAAAAGCATACCGAATGTGTGTTGACTTTCGCGCAGTTAACAAGAAGCTAATAGCAGACAAATTTCCATTAGCACGAATCGATGATATTTTAGACAATCTTGGCAGAGCCAAATTTTTCTCAACCTTA
This sequence comes from Eurosta solidaginis, assembly GCF_040869045.1. Lineage (NCBI taxonomy): Eukaryota > Metazoa > Arthropoda > Insecta > Diptera > Tephritidae > Eurosta > Eurosta solidaginis. Next base: position 132,526,061 of record NC_090321.1, on the reverse strand, counting down.
GACCTTTTTTCTGGATTTCATCAAATACCATTACACGTAGATTCACGCGATATAACCTAATTTTCTACTGATCGCGGAGCGTATCGATGGAAGGTATTGCCATTTGGTTTGAACATTGCACCAAATTTGTTTTCTAGGATGATGACCATCGCATTTTCAGGAATGCCCCGTAATGTATCTTTTCTTTATGTAGATGACATCATAGTCATCGGCTGTAGCGAATCCCATCACATTAAAAATTTGTCTAAAGTATTCAATACTTGTAGATCATTCAACCTTAAACTCAATCCAAGTAAATGCAATTTTCTAAGACCAGAAGTAACATTCCTAGGACATAAATTCTCAGCTGAAGGTCTGTCACCAGACGAATCTAAAATAGACGCAATTCGTAACTATACTAAGCCAACAGACAAGGACGCCGTAAGAAGGTTTGTAGCTTTTGCCAACTACTACAGACGCTTTATTCCAAACTTTGCATCTCTGGCAGCACCTCTGAACAGACTGAATAGGAAAAGAGTAGAATTTAACTGGGACGAATCATGCGATAAAGCCTTTGATGTACTAAGAGCATCCCTAATGTCACCAAAGATATTACAATACCCAGATTTTTCTAAAGAGTTTACCATTACAGTAGACGCTTCTAAGACGGGATGTGGAGCGATACTCAGCCAAGAACATCAAGGCAGAGATTTACCCATATGTTATGCGTCAAAATCTTTTAATGAGGCAGAACAAAAGAAAGCCATCATTGAGTTAGAACTATTAGCCATTTATTTTGCCATTAAACAATTCAGACCATACGTTTATGGAAATCACTTTATTGTAAAATCAGATCATAGGCCTTTAGTCTATTTATTCACTATGAAAGACCCATCTTCAAAACTTTCCAGAATCAGACTTGAGTTGGCAGAATACAATTTCACAATAGAGTACATAAAGGGAAAATCAAATATAGGAGCGGATGCACTTTCTCGTATAACCATTGGCGAAATAAAAGAAGCAACCAAAAATAGATTTGCAGTTCAGACTAGGGCTATGAGTAAGAAAAATGATAAATGTAGTTCTACCGAAAATATAGACTTATGTGAAAACATACAAACATTAAACGTATATGATAAATTCAATCATAACTTTTCAAAAAAAATTCCTCGTATTAGATCAGAAATATTTCATGATAAAAACAATAAACAATTTTTAAGAATATGCGCGCATATAAAGCACAAAAGAACAATTTTACTTGATTTTGAATTTTCTAACGAAATAAAGAATTTCGATACTTTACTTTCGAGGCTAGAAAAAGAAGCCGGAAAACTTAATATTAAGGATGTAGAATGGCCAAAAAACGATTTAATTTTCAAATACATTACAATTACAAATTTTAAAGAAAGAGGAAATAAGCTTTTGCAATTTTTAAAAATTATTTTAATGGATCCAATTGAAACAATCACTGATCAGGAACAAAAATCAAAATTATTAGCAATTTATCACAATGATCCCATCACTGGAGGTCACTGTGGAACGAAAAAATTATACGCCAAATTACGAAACAAATTTTACTGGAAAAACTTGACAAAAGACATAGCTAGTTATGTTAGGAAATGCGAAAAATGTCTTCTGAATAAAGTCAAAATAGGAAATAAAGAAGAACTCGTTCTAACTCCTACTCCTAATAAACCTTTTGGCATTGTCGTAATTGATACCATAGGCCCATTGCCAGAATCGAGATATGGTAATAAGTTCGCGCTTACCATAATCTGCGATCTGACAAAATACTTAGTTACAATATCAATACCTGATAAAAGTGCAAAAACCATCGCGTCAGCACTATTCGAAGGCTTCATTTTAATATACGGTGCTATGAAATCCATTAAATCAGATTTAGGCACTTAATTCAAAAATGAAATTTTTGCAGATTTAACCAGTTTATTAAATATTGATCACAACTTTTCTACACCATATCACCACGAAACCGTAGGAACTGTCGAAAGAAACCATAGAATTTTCAACGAGTACCTACGTGCGTACTTAAATGATTCCTTTGATGATTGAGATACATATTTGAGATATTTTACGTTTTGCCATAACACAACGCCAAATACGGTATTCGATAATAAACTTACTCCCTTTGAATTAATTTTTGGTAAAAAGGCCATTGTGCCATCTGAATTGAAGAACGAAACAATCGAACCCATTTATAATATCGAAAATTATTCAAAAGAAGTAAAGTACCGAATGCAAAAATGCCACGCCTTGGCCAAAGAGTTAGTAGAAAAACACAAAATAAGAAATAAAGATGCATACGACAAAAATGCACAACCAATAGTAGTAAACATAAATGATATGGTTTGGTTCAAAAAGAACCACGGGAAAAACATAAATCAGGGCCCATATTTAGTAACAGATATAGACGGTGTAAATGTAACCATTTTTGATAATGAAAATAAAAAATACAAAACGGTACATAAAAACCGCATAAGAGGAGTACCTAGATAAATACAATCGGATGTACCCAATTTCATTTTGAGATAGTCAAAAAAAAAGATTTTTTTATTTTTTCATTTCGCTAATAAAGCAAATTTAAACCAAAATTTATCATACTCTAGAACCATACTTAGTTTAAGTAAAAGCACATTTAAATAAAAATATGTCAAACGATCGGAAACAATACGTATTGTAAGTAAAATAAACAAATAGAGAATGTACGTATAAGTTAATACACAAAACCTATTAAAATGAATTTGAATTACAAACAATTTTTTTTTACAAGTTATTAATATTCATATATGTAAATAGGTAGGCTTACGATAAATGAATAAGCGTAGTATATGTAAATACCATTAAATGCAATTAAATTAACTAAGTTAACTTACACAAAAAAAAAAAAAACAAAAAAAAAAAAAAAAACAAAAAACAAAAATATGTAAGCTGCTATTCGTATATGTAAATATGTAGGTTAGAATATAAATAAATATAACTAAAAATAAAATAACTTAGATATACCGGCACCAAAGTCCAAATTTTTACCATTTTGTTCATTTTCCATTCACCACCAAAAAAGGTTGAAGTCGACAAGTTGATCAAACTTTTTTTCGAAAAGGGGGATGGTGTAACAGCAGCCTTATGATTTCACCCTGTTTCCCACTTGGTGCAACCCTGTTGTCTATTGTGAATGGACAACAGGTGTTGAAACAAGTTGGAAACGGGGAGGTCGGCAAAAAAGAAAGAAAAAGGCGGCCATCATTTTTTAGCAGATTATATTTGGACTTGGCGAACGCGGTTGAAGAAAAACTAAATTGAAACGAGTGATTGGATTTTTAATAAAAGAAACCAAAACTAATGTGAAAACTATATTCATATGTACTTTTTTACAAAACTGGAACATAACAAATAAAAAGAACTCTAGTAAACTAAATAAAATCTGTGGTTGAAAATAAAGGGAGTGCCTGTGCGTGATAGCGTGCGTGCACGCAAGGAGAACGACTTTTCTGGAGATTCAACTGGAGGTCACAAGTCTCTTGAATCGCAGCAATGCGGATGTTGTGCCGCTTCATGAAATCGACTATCTCCGTAATCTTCCCAGTTAGTCCATTACAGTTTAACTGCAGAATTCTGAAGTGCATAAGGGGAGACGCCGCCACTCTGGGGGTAAGTGACGGGTGACTACGCCTGGGTTGTGGAAGGCCAGGACGCAATTGCTGTTGTGGCCCTGGGACTGGGCGTCCTTGGGCAAGCATTGGGGTATCCGGATGATTTGGGTTTGCGACCTGGCAACATGGCGCGATGAAACCCGTCGGGGGTTGCCGTCACGGAGACCAGAACATCTAGGAAAGTGGCACCACCCAAGGCAGGAGCTGAATTGGGCGGATGTCGCAAACCTATATATGCTGTGCTGGCAGACGGTGCAAACGGAGGTAGGGACTAAGAGTCTGTTTCCCTGACCTGCAAGATTGCTGCCGGAAAAGAGGGGGAGAAGACGGGGGCAGGGGCTGATGCTTAGCATTGCTACCAACTCCGAAGGTAGTAGTTATGAGTGGTATCAGCTGTTTGAGTTGGTGGCGCCGTGGGGCGCGAGCAGCAGCGGGTACTTGTTGTGGCTTGCTGAGCAGCGGGGCTGCTGGAAGGTAGTGGGGGGGGGGCGCTTAGGCGTAGACTACGGGATGCCCTTGGGCGTGAACAGCAAGGAGCCACAAAAGATTTATAAAAGTTACGTGGACGTCGGGTTTTGGGATCAAGCCCAGAACAACCTGTCCGATGCAACCATCCCTTGCACGAGACACACTGAACAGAGTATGACCGTCCTAAAAAGATTCTTTTCCGGCAGATGCAACAAAACCATTTCTCAGGACCGGGGTCAGGAGACGGACCCGGATTGGATTCGATACCTTCCCGGAGTAAGAGAATATGGAGCAGTCCTGCTGCAAGGAGCTGCTGGGAGGATGATAATTTGTGGGAGGGACGAAACAAATAAATGGGGTCACACTGAAATGACAGTCCTTGGTCGGGAAAAATCCGGTACATAGAACCGACTGCCTTGGGAAGCTCAACATCCATCTTCTTTCACACCTACATATGCAAATAAACAAATACAATCATCGTTTGCTCTCGCTAATACTGTGCCTGTATCTACACATACAGTTGTAACCTCATCTATTTCTACACCTACAACTAATGCACAATCAGTTTTGTCAAATGCTCCGTCTACTAACAATAACAATTCTTCAAATACTCCAGCAAAAAATAAGGTGAGACCGAAAGCTCCTGCACCCCCAGCGGGCAATTCCATGCAGAGCGGAAATGCTATCACACATTCTAATTTTTCGACAACTGCTACTAATAGTGAGGCAACAAATACTCTTTCTTATGCCACTGTCACTGCTCGCTCTATTAGTAAATCTCCTAATCCATCAATCGCTCCTACCTCAGCCAAGCGAGGCATACGTGTACCAAGTGAATTAAATGGAAAGACATCTGCAGTTAATGGCAATAACAGCAACGCTGAGCTAGATGTTTTTGTACCATATAAATGGATTCATATTTCATCATTCAAACCTTCGGTCACAGAGGAGAAAATTATTAAACACATCGCTGAGCATATCAAAATTGATACTTCAACCTTAGAGTGCTTTAAGTTTGTAAGGAGGGATGTTGACATTAGCTCTTTGGTGAGAATTTCATTCAAAGTTCGTGTTCGCTCAGTTGACTATAATAAGCTCTTTGATTCTGCTCTGTGGCCCTCCAACGTCACTATTAAGCCTTTTCGGGTTTTTCCAAAAACCGGGGAAAACCCAAGGGCCTCGTAGGTTCACATAATGATCAACTTACCAACAATCAAAAAATTCATAACTGGTCATCTGATGCATCTTTGAGAGTCTACTTTCAAAATGTCGGTGGCATGCGCACCAAATCTAAAGATTCTCTGTTGTCTTCGTCTCGTTTGGACTACGACGTTTATATCATCGTGGAAACGTGGCTCAATTAAGACTTCTCCGATGAAGAATATTTTGACTCCAAGTTATACCTAACTTTCCGGAAGCATCGAGATTTCGTGAAAACTGGTCAAAAAAAAGGGGGAGGAGTGTTAATTGCAGTTAACAGAAACCTGCATACATCAAGGTTTCATCTTCTACATCATGATACATTACTTGATCAGCTGTGCGTCTGTAGTTCCAGTTCATCTAGCTCAATTTTCATCTGTTGCTCGTATATACCGCCGAACAGTGCTGATTCCTTATACTTTTCTCATGTAGATAACATCGTCAATCTATGTGAAAGCCATACTGAGGCTCGTTTTTGTATACTTGGAGATTTCAATCTGCCTAATATTGTTTGGACAGACTTTCAAAGTAATGGTATTCTAACACCTACTAATGTAACGCGGTCTTATGAAATCAACCTTATAGATAATATCTTAAGTTGCAATTTGATTCAAATCAATAATTTATTTAATACCCGTTCGAGGTTGCTTGATCTTGTGTTTGTCGATGAGAATTTAATCTCTCTCTCTAAGAGTACTTTTCCTGTGTGTCCATCCGATAGACATCACTTACCGCTTATCATTCAATTTAAAAATTTTGCTGCTATCCCTACGTTGATTCCAGTGGATAACTCCTCCTTTAACTTTCAATTTACTGATTTCAGTGAGCTGAACAATGTTTTACTATCACTCAATTGGGCAAATATATTTCTTTCTAATGACGTCAGTGTGTGTTATGATATTCCCTTATCGAAGTTGTCTGAGATATTTCACAGTACAGTACCTCGGTTTTTGCCTAGGTTGCATAAATTACCTTGGAATAATAAAACTCTTAAGAGGTTGAAAAACAAGCGTAGCAACTTCAATAAATTGTATAAGGGAAAAATGGATAACATTTCTCTTAGGGAACAGTATTTTAATAGTGTGCGGCAATTTAATGTTCTCGACAAATTTCTTTATAATCGCTATATGCGTAGGCTTGAAAATGAGCTTAAAGAAAATGCAAAAGCCTTTTGGAACTTCATTCGCTCCAAACGTGGTTCAACGAATATTCCTATTTGCATGACCTTTAATGGGGTAAGCTCCCATTCTCTAACTGAAACAGTTGAGCTATTTGCGGAATTTATTAAATCTAATTTCGGCGACGCCAATGTAGGTCTGGCTAGCTCTCAATCGCGCTCGGGTCTTCGTGATCTGATAGATTTTGGCTCCCTCATTATCTCCGAGGTTGATGTTCGCAATAATATGCTCCCCCTTAAACCCTCGCTTCGTTGTGACACTGATGGCCTTTGCGCGTTTGTTCTGAAGAACTGTAGTTTAACTTTGTGTGCCCCCCTTTGCCATATCTTAAATTTATCTCTGTCCTCTGGCACTTTCGTTGATAGATGGAAAATGAGCTCAATATGTCCTATTTTCAAATCCGGGAACAAAAATGATATCTCTAACTATAGGCGTATTGCCAAACTCACAGTATGCTCGAAACTTTTTGAAACAATCGTAAAGGAGAAGTTATCTTTTGTCATTAAAAGGGTGGTTGACCCGCGTCAACATGGGTTTATTGCTGGTCGCTCTACTGTTACTAACCTGGTGTCGTTTTCTGATTTCTGCATTTAAGGACAGTTGCCAGGTGGGTACCATATATACTGATTTCTCAAAGGCTTTCGATAAAGTTTCACACCAAATCTTATTATCTAAACTTGAGTGTATAGGATTTCATTCTGTCTTCTTAAAATCGTATCTGTCGAACCGGTCTCTGTGTGTCGAAATCGAGGCTGTAAGTCCCACCCTTTTTATGCAACGTCCGGAGTTCCTCAGGGTAGCATTCTCGGGCCTCTGTTGTTTGTGCTTTTTATAAATGATATTGGTTCCAGCTTCAAATCGTCCTCTTTCCTTCTATATGCAGATGATCTTAAGTTATTTCATAGAATTAATGGTCCGTCGGATTCCCTACTCCTACAAATTGACCTAAATAATATCGAATGGTGTAAGGCCAATTATCTCTTTCTTAATGTTAATAAATGTTTTCAAATGTCTTTGCTCGACTGGCTTCTGTCAATGAATTTATTGACTTAGGTGTTGTTTTTGATACCAGTTTTTCTTTCGTCAATCACACCTCTTATATGCTCCCCAAGGCTTACAGAAACCTTGCCTTTCTTCGTAGATATGCAAAAGACTTTAGGGATCCCTCTTTATACCTCTCTTGTACGTGTAAAACTTGAATATGACTCAGATGTATGGAATCCTATCTATAACAGCTATGCTGCTAGAATTGAAAGAGTTCAAAGAAAATTTATTCGTTTTTGTTTAAATTCACTCAGCTTTGATGACCCAATTCTATCCTATTACTCGCGCTGCTTACTCATAAATCTCCAACCTCTCGAATCCAGAAGGGTAGTACATCTGCTAATGTTCGTCTAAGATCTCATCGCTGGCTCTCTGGATTGCTCGGCTCTCTTAGCGAAGGTGTCATTTAATGTTCCCAATAGGAGTCTTTGTACATTTTTACCGTTTTACTTACCGTGCTTGCAGGGTTAGTTATTGTAGTTTTGACCAAGTTTTTCGCGCGCTTACTGAATTTAACAGACTCTCGTGGATTTTTTTTATTGATTTCTCTTTGTCGAGAAATATTTTCAAGTCAACTCTGGTAGTATATCTCTAATTTTAACTTGCAATATCTATTTGCATTTTTTTTTATTTGTTGCTTATGCTATTCATATTTTCACATTTTTGTGTAGTTATAAGTTGTTTATTTAGTTTTTAATTACTTTTGTTTCTAGTCTGTAAGATTATTTCTGATCATAGACTGAATAAATTAAACATAAACATATTGGCAATTTCATTGTCATCATTAGAACTTAGGTCGTTAAACTTCATTATGGTTTGAAACCTCTTGATTTTTCTTTTCGAGTTGACGAACGAATAAAACGACTTTGGATTAGAGGAAATTTTATGCTTAATCTTTTTTAAGTAATCCGCATAACATCTTCTCTGTAGCCTATTGTACCTGTGGCGTAGAATAGAGTATGCCGCATAGCCACTTCTTGCTCCGGATAATTTGAATCTCTTAAAAGAACGCGTTTTTCGATTTTTAAGATATTTGAGTTGTTTAGAGCTCCAAGCAGAAGTTGGAGTTGCTGAAGAGGTGTTAGATATAGGTACGCATTTGTGAAATATCGCATACAAAGCATTGTTAAAGTGTGTACAACTCCATTCGACATCTCCATCGTAGGCGGGCCAAGGAATTTTGGAAACCTCCTCAATAAGCACAGACAGATTAGCCTTCCTGAAAAGAAACCGGCCAGAAGACACATTCCTAATAACTCTACGCTGCGGTGCATGGATATAGTCCAAGTATAAAGCCAAAGCCGGATGGTATACATCTTCGGGCAGAAGTATTGGATCACATCGACTCACTGAACAATTCGACGAGTCATCTGAAAAAATTAAGTCTAAGCATTTACCAAATTCGTTATGAATCCTATTCAGTTGATAGAGGCCAATATCTGTAAAGGCATTTAGAAATTCGTAGAATATATCGCGAGATGATGTGGGAACTAACAAACCATCAATAAGATTCCAAGACACACAAGGCAAATTAAAATCACCAGCCACGATGACAGAGTCAACAGACCTAGCCAAAGAAAATACCAACCACACCAGGGAAGCATGTTTTATATATATAGAAATATCTGACTGTGGGGGAATATATAATGCTACAAAATATTTGTAAATAGAAGAGAGTTTTACTCTCACGCAAAGGAACTGAACATCATTAGAGTCTGCGAAATAAATTTCCTCCGCAGAGAACCTGGTATGCACGGCAATCAACACGCCACCACCAACTCTGTTTAGACGATCTTTCCTAAATATTTCATAAGAATCCGATAAAATTTCAGAACTAAAGACCGATGGTTTCAGCCATGTCTCAGTAAGAATCAGAACTTCGTAACTGAAGTCATAACTTTGTACGAAAAGATCCACTAATTTACTATTAAGACCCCTAACATTCTGATAATAAATACAGAGTGGTATTGTCTGACAAATTTAGAGGAAATTGCTCGTTAAGACAATTGTTTAGGGAATTAGTTAAGTCTACGACACTACAGGATTTTCTCCGGGCTTTGGAAAAAACGGAAGGGTTTAATAATTACGTTAGTAGGCCACAGCGCAGCGTTAAAAAGTTTTCTGTAGTCAGACGCAAACACACGAATTTTAAATGATACTTCCACCAGAGCGTTTACATCGACATCCCTCTTAGTCAACTTGAAGCAAGCTAATTTGGAGGAAGCAATGCCAAAGTGAAAAGAAATGTATTTAGCAATACTATCTTCTTCGGCCTAAAATATGAGACATGGATCCAATTATATTTCACAAATACATCCAAATCAGCATTGTCATTAATGCCACTAACAAAAGCACGCGAATTACGATTTAACTCTTTTCCTGAATTCGTTACTTGTTTGTGTACCGAAGTATTATTCGACGGCTCAGCTGCGTTGTTAGCAGCGCTAGCAGCGACATGAGCAAAAGAATGGGAAGTAGCAGAGCAAGATGTCGCAGTATTAGTTGTCGTAATGTTAGCAACAACTGTGGAATTAGAGTTGATAACATCACCACGACTAACTTTGACTGTAGATTGCGCAGCTGTAATTGATTCTGATTTATTTGCTGATTTTGCAATATTATTGTTTTTTTGCAGGGGGTGTAGATGTAGAAGTAGACGCCTTTGGGTATTTATTATTATTTTTAGTTGGCGGTGTAAATGTAGACGTTGTGTTAGATTTATGTGAAGATATAGCAGGCGACGTTGTATGTGTAGATGATTTAGATGTAGAGGCGGTTGAGAGACACTTTTTTGTTGTAGTATTGTTAGATAGCGTATTTGACGATTGCATTTTGTTATGGAAACGCATTTTCAGTGGAGCAGCAAGGAAGGCAGTCGGCATGATCTGGGTTCTTGCCAACCTTGCTGTCCTCCGCCATAAACAGAAAAAAGGTCATATCATGCCTTTGAAAAAACCGTCAAAAAGCGCAGAACTAATTCAAAACGCTCAAATGGACTAAAACAACATTAAAAAAAAGATATTCAAAAAAATTTAATGCAAAAAAAAATTTACCGATACCGAAATGACCGGTTACTATTACTGAAAACCAAAGAAGCTGAAAAATGGGGAAAAACAAAAAGGCTGAAAATAAAGATAAAAAGAGAAAAGGGCCGAATATACATAGGGGCGCCGCGGGTGTTGCTGCGACGCCCGGTGCTTGTTCCCACCCTCAAAAACCATGGCCACCGACGCGCCTAATTTTCGGTGGCCCCTTACCTGAATACCCTAGGTGCCTTCTAAATGAGCGGAGACATTAGCATTCCCATTTTAGAATACAAATTTTTATTTAGAATTCATCTTCAAAACCAAATTTAATAAGCACGCTACCCTACTATATGCGTGTAGGTGTGTGTATCATGAAGCGAATGTAAATAAAATAAATATTGTAGTTCGTGTGCAAGAGTTTACCCTTCCTGCTTCTAAAATGATCAAAAAAAAGGCTTTTAAGAAAACATTAAATTTCTGGATTTTCAAATTTTAATTTTAAATCGGGGTTCTTCTAAACTCCTTTGACATTCTCTTTTCGCTCACACAAACCATGGGCATTACTAAAATAATTATTAAAACTATAAATTTTTTGTTTTTTATCAATGACTTCATCATAACTTATCAGCAATATTTTCCTTACATCTAATTATTTCGTTTTAAAGTCTACCATCAGCTTTTGCATAATTAACATACCTATAAGAAATAAATATTTTTTCTTTCAAAAAAAAAAAAAAAATGTTTTTCCCTTTTTGGTCAGTAGTTTTTGTGTTGTTTTTTTTTTGTTTTTTTTTTTTGTTTTTTTTTTTTTGTTGTTACATTCTAACTTATTTTGTTTTATTTAATTTAATTTTATTTTATTTTTGGTATACGTAGTTAATTTTAATGCATTGTGTTTCCTCTTATTTTATTTTATTCTACTTTTTTATTATTATTTAGGATCCTTATTATTTTATTAAATTTTATTTTATTATAATTTATTCTAGTTTGGTATATTTAATTTAATTGTGTAGTATTTTATTTTATATTATTTTATCTTGGTTTTATTTAATTTAACTTTGTTTCAGTTCAATTTAACTTAGTAATGTTTTATTTTATTCTATTTTAGTTTAATATTATTTAGTTTAATATTAATTTGAATTCTCTATGCATATACAACAATCCTACGGAATTAATGGTTTATCCTATTTACTTAGGTCGTATGCCGTAATCTGGGTATAGGCCGCCTCTTACAAGGCCTAACTAAATCTTTATTTGATTCATTTCTAAAAAAAATTCCATTTTTTTCTTTTTATAATTTGTGAGCTTAAGCAAGGTTGTTAATACTTTAATAATTGCCATAGTTTTTAGTTACCATTAAGTAGAAATCTAAGCCTCATTGAAGGTTTGGCACAAAAAAATAACGGCTTTATATTAGGAGTGAATAAGACTGAAGCATATAAACAAGTTTGCAAAAAAAAGGAATATGAAATAAAACACATTTTTTTTTTCTTTTATATCCGCCCCTTACTGATATGCTTATAATTTTCATTCAGGTGCTAAAAGTTTTCAGTGCGACTTTAAGATAAGTAGAGATTAAACTTGGGTTTTTGACCCCTTTTGCTGCGGGGAGCAGAGAAATTTTGTGCAAACGGTCATAGCCAGGTTGGACTGATATTGTAACGAAGCTTTTCCTTGCCCCGGTGCTTCTTCAGTAACTGCTGGGGTATACTCGCCGTGTCCAAGGTTCGTTTACAATGAATTTGTATTTCGGGGCGCCTTGCAAATCGTTTTCATATAAATTCACTTTATTGGTAAATTCCCTAAACTATAATATAAAATGTGTATCTATAATTCACTTAATTTCATTGCTTGCTTTATAATTCGTGATGGGCTAGCGGTCCCTCGTGTCCCGTTAGGAACGTTCTGTTAGGGCGCCGTACTGGTCGCCGTCTAGGTATGTGTGAATGTGTCTCGGTGACGCCTTGCGCCGGCGTGTTCCTATTATGGTTAGTGGCAGTGCTAAGCCTGCTGCGGCCAGCGTCGTATGCCTGCGTATCTCTGCTGTGGCCAACGTCGTATGTACGCGTAGTTCTGCTGCTGCCAACGTCGTGTGTATGCGTGACTCTGCTGTGGCCAACGTCGTATATTTGCGTAGCTCTGCTGCGGCCAACGTCGTATGTAAGCGTGACTCTGCTGTGGCCAACGTCGTATATTTGCGTAGCTCTGCTGCGGCCAACGTCGTATGTAAGCGTGACTCTGCTGTGGCCAACGTCGTGTGTATGCGTAACTCTGCTGGCGTCGTGTGTATGCGTGACTCTGCTGCCGAGGCTTATGGCGATGGCGCGCGGGCTCGTGACGTTGTGGGCCTTCGCTTAGCGGGAAGCGAGCGAGCGTAGTTTAAGGCGTTGTAGAGCGGTCAAAACCAGCTTACCCACATCCTCAACCCACGGCTCTCTCCTATGACGGGAACTGTCTTGCGATGGTCAAAACCAATACGCCTTTCAGATGCCCTTCAATTGCTGCTCAGGTGACAGTCGCAACTTTGCGCCCCGTTAGGTGAGATCCGTTAGCCTCGGTACAGTCACGATGTTGCGTTTCACCTCGACTCACTCCTACTGCGGTTGCCAACGTACTTCTTCCGCGGACGACGTTTGGCTGAGCGCGGGATCACGGTGCTGTGGAGGGCGTTTGCTTGCGAGGGAGCAAGCGTGATCTAAAGCGTTGTAGAGCGGTCAAAACCTGCTTACCCACAATCTGCACTCCACGACTTTCTCCTATGAAACGCACTGGCTTGCAATGGTCAAAACCGATATGCCTTCCAGAGCTCTCCAATTGTAGCTCCGGTCGCAACCACAACCGCGTGCTGACTGACTCCTGTCTTCTCGTGTTGCCCTTTTTATAGCCAATGCTCTTGATGTTGCTAGCATAGTTCGTTGCGTTGCCATGGTTACGGTGTTGCTGTGGCGTGTTGCGGCAACTTGTTGCGCTAGTGAGGTTTCTGACACTTGTTTGTGTCCCGTGTTGTATTGGCAATGTTGCTAATTGTGTTTTTATGATGTTTCAGAGACTTGTTTGTGTCTCGTGTTGTCTGTAGTACTGCTCCTGTGTTATGGGGTGGTGGTTTTGTGTGGGCCAAATTAATGGATTATATTTGGTCCTCACCGGTGCTTGGTTATCCTCCCATCCTTGACATTAATTAATATATGTTTGTTTTCCCCTGAATTTATTTTAATTTCGATTGTGTTTATTATTTCCTGGTTTCGTGGTCTCTCCGGTCTCCGATGAAAGGTATGCCTTTAGTTCGGCAATGCTTGCCGTCTTCTCCTTCCCGCTATCGATTTTCCCTAGTTTGACAATTACTGGGGAGACATACCCCAGGATTTGGTAAGAGCCATCATACTTGGGTGCCAATTTCGCTGCAAATCCCTCCGCAAGCTTTGACAAGTGGTGCTCCTTGGCAAGGACCAACTCGCCGACTACGGGGGTCCATTTTCTCCGCCGTAGGTTGTAATGACGTGCTTGATCTACTGCTGCCCGCTCCATATTCTGCCTCACTATTCTGAAGGCCTCCTGCATTCTGTTGGACTTCTCCTCGGCCGTAGCGAGAGCTGCACCCGTCCCAACGTTGACTTCATCGAATAGGGCTCCTGGCAGTTGTGGCTCTCGTCCTTGCACGAGGAAAGTTGGGCTGTAGCCTGTAGAAGCGTTGACACTACTATTTATCGCTAGCCCAATTTACGGGAGGAGGTCGTCCCACCGCTTATGTTTTGAGTTGGTGAGCTGCGCTATGATCCGTTTGATGGTCTTGTTTGCTCGTTCTGTTGGGTTTTCTTGGGGAGTATAGGGTGCGGTGTATTGTTGTCGTACGCCAACTTCCTTAAGGTAGCGCTGCCAGAGCGTGCTACAGAACTGTGCGCCGTTGTCGGATATGAGTACTTTGGGGACGCCAAACCTTGCGAGTATCCGTTCCCTGAAAGCTCGGCGAAGGCCGTCTGCGGTAGCACGCCTCATGGGGATCAATTCCACCCACTTGCTGAATCGGTCGAAAAATACCAGTAACATGGTGTTTCCGTGTGTAGACCGTGGTAGGGGTCCAACGAAGTCGACGCAGACCGTGGCAAATGGTTCCTGGGCTACCTGTGAGAGCATCTTTCCGGCTGGCTTTTGTTGTGTTTCCTTGTATTTCTGGCAGGATTCGCAATGACGTACATACCGGCTGATGTCACGGAACATATCGGGCCAATAATATCGGTTGGCGACTCGTGCTACTGTCCGGCGGATACCCATGTGTCCCGCCCTTGGTATGTCATGATTTTCCTGTAACACTCGCTGTCTGAGTGGTGTGGGCACACACAATTTCCATGGTACCGCCTCTTCGTCGTGTGACCGGCAGGCAATATGGCGGTATAAGTGTCCATCCTGTATCGTATAGTCGGCGTATTTCTCCGGGTTGGTGCGTACTTCGCTGACCCGCTTGTGCCACCACTTGCATTGTGGTTCCGTCGTCGTGGTAAATCGTAATGCTTCCAGCGGCTGTCGAGATAGAGCGTCCGCCACCAGGTTGAGCTTTCCCTTACGATACTCAATGTCGAAGGTGTGCTGCTGTAGTTCTAAGGCCCATCGCGCTATGCGGCCAGAAGGGCTCTCAATGGAATTTGGTGGCTACCTTAGTGACATGTGGTCGGTTATTACTTTAAATTTGTAGCCTTCCAAGTATGGCCTCATCTTACGGATTCCCCAAACGATGGCCAGACACTCCTTTTCGGTGGGTGAATAGTTGGCCTCTACCTGGTTGAGCTTCCGGCTAGCTTAAGCGATCACTCGCTCGCCCTCTTCTAACTCCTGTGTCAGCACTGCCCCCAGGCCGTAGTTACTCGCGTCCGTCTGCAGGGTGAACGTTTTCGTGAAATCCGGGCATGCAAGTATGGGTGCTTCAGTGAGTTTCCGTTTGATGATGTCGAAGGCTTCTTGCTGCTCGGTTCCCCATCTCCAATGCTTGCCTTTCTTTAACAGGGCGGTGAGCGGCTGGCTTATAGTGGCGAAATCGGGCACGAAACGGCGGTACCACGAGGCTTTTCCTAGGTATTGGCGTACTTCTTTCGCGCTGGTCGGTGGCTTCAGTTCCTGAATAGCGGCAACCTTTTCTGGGTCCGTGTGGATCCCTTTATCGCTGACCACGTGGCCCAGGTACTTGAGTTCTTTCCTAAAGAAATCACACTTCTCTGGATTGATCCTGAGGTTGGCGCGCTGTAGTCGTAACATCACCTCTCTTAAATTTCGGATGTGTTCCTCTAAAGTTGTGCGTATGACGATAATATCATCCAGGTACGCAAAAGCATGGGGCTCCATTTCTGGCACAGTGACCTGGTCGAGCGCCCTCTGGAACGTTGCGGGTGCCGAGTGCAAACCAAAGGGCATGACACGCCACTGGAGCAGGCCGCGTCCGGGTACCGTGAAAGCTGTGTAGGGGCGACTGTTTGATTCCAGCGGTATTTGCCAGTAGCCGTTCTTCAGATCGAGGCTACTTATATATTTCGCTTGTCGTAGTTTGTCCAAGATGTGCTGTATCCTTGGCAGCGGGTATGCGTCGGGAACTGACTTGGCATTGAGCTGCCGGTAGTCCACGCAAAGCCTCCACTTACCGTTCTTTTTCTTAGCTAACACGATCGGAGCGCTATGTGGGCTGCAGGATGGCTCGATGCATCCCTTCGCGAGGAGCTCGTCGATCTCGTTGTTAATTATGCTCTGCATCGCTGGATTGTGCGGGAAATACCGTTGCTTGATGGGACGGTCGTCAGTCAGGATGATCTTGTGTTCGGCTACCGTCGTCATTCCGCTCATGGCCTCGAACTTTTTGAGTTCTACTGCCAGAAATTCTCGTATGCGATCCCCCTCGCCTTCTATACCACTATGTTCATTGCTGGGTGTGTCGCCGTTAATTCCGTTCCTGACGTCGTACTTGCCGTTCCTCGCACTCGGTGGTGTTATACTCTGAATGGTCTCCGCCGTGGCTCCAGGAGGCGGTGTGTGCTGAGCAAGGGGTTGGTTAGCATGAGGTGTCCTCCTCCACATGATATGGCTGCTCCTAGGCTCCCCAACGTATCTAGGCCAAGTATAATGTCGTCGATTGCCCCGGGCATCACATGTAGGACTGTGTGCAATGACGAATCTCCGAGGCGTACCTCTGTCCTTACGGCATCGAAAATCGTAGTGCTGACTCCGTTGACCATTGTTATTTCGATGGCCACTCTTACCCTCTCCCCGCTTCCAGAACTCACCACGTGATTCGCGAGGGTGGCTGAAACGAAGCTCCTTGAGGCCCCTGTATCGATAACTGCCTCCGACGATACTGCTCCAATCTGAGCTGGGGCATATAGGCGACCGTGTTCCTGGTACATGACTACCGCTGATTCGGCGCTGGGTTCAGTGTTCTCACCGCGCCTTGTCCTTGGTGAAGCCCTCCGTCGTTTCCCTGACGTCGACGGCAGCATTCAATCGTGCGTATATCGTTTCGACCGCACTCCCAACAAAAAATTTTCCGTGGGTTACGACATCTCCTTGCATAGTGTCCTTCTTGGCCACACCTTCTACATACCCTGCTCGGATCGAAAACCCGAGTTTCTGGTGGTGAGTGGCGCTGTACCCTCGGTGGCTGCTGGTGGGATGATCGTTCCGACTGCGGTGATGAAGCTGTAGTTTTGTCACCAACGACGTGTCTCGCTATTTTGCGACGTGATCCATCTGATGTCCGTCGGTAACCTTCGTGGA
The DNA here is from genome assembly GCF_040869045.1 of Eurosta solidaginis. NCBI lineage: Eukaryota > Metazoa > Arthropoda > Insecta > Diptera > Tephritidae > Eurosta > Eurosta solidaginis. The sequence continues at coordinate 132,508,748 of NC_090321.1, read as the reverse complement.
TACCTTCATATTCCTCGGCGAGAGAGATGAGTTCTCCTAGGGTGTTGAAATCTCTTCGGCGAATGTAGAGTAAATAATCGGGGTGGCTATTGCGGAAAATTCTTTCCAGGCGTTGCTCGTTGCTGTATCCGGCGTGTCTCATCAAGCTTTGTATCCCTAGGACATAATCTTTATATCTTTCGCGGGCGTGCTGCCTTCGTTGCCGTATTTCGTCCTCGAGACGCTCGAAGTACCTGGCTGGTAGAAAGAAGCTTAAAAAGTCGCGCTTGAAGGTCGTCCAGTTGCTCCAGTGTACGTTGTTATTGTGGTACCATTGAAGAGCGGTGCCACCTAGCAATTCGGGCATCGCTTTTGGGGACAAGTCTACGTTTAGCGTATAGACATCAGCTAGTTCTTCCAGCCGTTCGACGAAAGCTAGAGGTTCCCGCCCACCTTCATATTTCACTGACCACTTTCTTACCTGGTCGATGATGGGTGCGAATATAACGGTCGGTGCCTGAGATGCACCGTTGGGTGGTACCTCTACTCCGGATGATGCGCACTGTTGTGGGGGTACTGTGTTCCTGGGAGGGAACGCAAACTGGTTGTGCTCAGCTGGTCTATCGGTGATATTCATGGCTCCGCCTCCGTTCGGCGGGATCGGTGTCTTAGACTCATTTTCCTCACTCGTGTTTGCTGTATTTTCCTTCCTATACGCGGCTTCTAAGGATAAAAATTTTGTGTGTATTTCCGAGTCAACATTTGCTTTTGAAGCCATGGCTGCTATGCGCTTTCTGATTTCTCGGGTGGTGCCTGTCTGCTCAATGCCCAGCTCCTGTGTAATGGATATCAGCTGCTCCTTTGAAATATTGTCTAGCCACGTGGTGTCAATCTGGTCGGCCATTTTTCTGTTAGGTTTCTAGTCAGGAATGTTCCTTCTGACGTTGTACGATTTGCAGGGTCCCTGCTCGGGCGCCAATTGTAACGAAGCTTTTCCTTGCCCCGGTGCTTCTTCAGTAACCGCTGGGGTATACTCGCCGTGTCCAAGGTTCGTTTACAATGAATTTGTATTTCGGGGCGCCTTGCAAATCGTTTTCATATAAATTCACTTTATTGGTAAATTCCCTAAACTATAATTTAAAATGTATAAAATGTGTATCTATAATTCACTTAATTTCATTGCTTGCTTTATAATTCGTGATGGGCTAGCGGTCCCTCGTGTCCCGTTAGGAACGTTCTGTTAGGGCGCCGTACTGTTCGCCGTCTAGGTATGTGTGAATGTGTCTCGGTGACGCCTTGCGCCGGCGTGTTCCTATTATGGTTAGTGGCAGTGCTAAGCCTGCTGCGGCCAGCGTCGTATGCCTGCGTATCTCTGCTGCGGCCAACGTCGTATGTACGCGTAGTTCTGCTGCTGCCAACGTCGTGTGTATGCGTGACTGCTGTGGCCAACGTCGTATATTTGCGTAGCTCTGCTGCGGCCAACGTCGTATGTAAGCGTGACTCTGCTGTGGCCAACGTCTTATATTTGCGTAGCTCTGCTGCGGCCAACGTCGTATGTAAGCGTGACTCTGCTGTGGCCAACGTCGTGTGTATGCGTAACTCTGCTGGCGTCATGTGTACGCGTGACTCTGCCGCCGAGGCTTATGGCGATGGCGCGCGGGCTCGTGACGTTGTGGGCCTTCGCTTAGCGGGGAGCGAGCGTGGTTTAAGGCGTTGTAGAGCGGTCAAAACCAGCTTACCCACAATCCTCAACCCACGGCTCTCTCCTATGACGGGAACTGTCTTCCGATGGTCAAAACCGATACGCCTTTCAGATGCCCTTCAATTCCTGCTCAGGTGAAAGTCGCAACTTTGCGCCCCGTTAGGTTAGCCTCGGTACAGTCACGTTGTTGCGTTTCACCTCGACTCACTCCTACTGCGGTTGCCGACGTACTTCTGCCGCGGACGACGTTTGGCTGAGCGCGGGATCACGGTGCTGTGGAGGGCGTTTGCTTGCGAGGGAGCAAGCGTGATCTAAAGCGTTGTAGAGCGGTCAAAACCTGCTTACCCACAATCTTCAGTCCACGACTTTCTCCTATGAAACGCACTGGCTTGCAATGGTCAAAACCGATATGCCTTCCAGAGCGCTCCAATAGTAGCTCCGGTCGCAACCACAACCGCGTGCTGACTGACTCCTGTCTTCTCGTGTTGCCCTTTTTATAGCCAATGCTCTTGATGTTGCTAGCATAGTTCGTTGCGTTGCCGTGGTTACGGTGTTGCTGTGGCGTGTTGCGCTAGTGATGTTTCTGACACTTGTTTGTGTCCCGTGTTGTGTTGGCAATGTTGCTAATCGTGTTTTTATGATGTTTCAGAGACTTGTTTGTGTCTCGTGTTGTCTGTAGTACTGCTCCTGTGTTATGGGGTGGTGGTTTTGTGTGGGCCAAATTAATGGATTATATTTGGTCCTCACAATATAACTTTGCAAACAGTGTTGATTTCCTTATTGGATGTTTGGACCTCAGCAGCAAAATGGCATGGTTCAATTCTAGTCAAGTTTAAATTCGCACCAAAAACCTGACATCAATATAAATTAATTTTATGTTGGTGGTTATTAATTTCTGGTTATTAATTTCTGGTTTGTCTTATGCTTATAAAATATAACAATTTATAGGCCTACAAGAGCAACAAAAAAATATCTTCGAAATGGTTGTTATATTTGCAAATATATGTATATAGTTTAAGCGTTATACAAAAAAATAACCCACTGGCCAAATGTATAATTGCCTTAAAAGTATAAACTACTTCATTACAAGAATATTACGTAAACCTCTGCTAATAACTAATGCAAAAACTTGTTCGAATGTATGTTCAAAAAAACGCTAATAGAACATTCAATGCGCGCGAAAGGTCTTACAATTTAATTTATGCCATTTGCAATTTCGAAATGGCTTTCCGAAATTCGAACTCGCGAGACTAGGTTCGTACATTCCAGGTTTTGCACTCTAACGTAAGCAAGGGATGAAGTCAATTTAAACTTTCTAATAGTATAATTCCTTTCTCTTTTGAAATATAGCAAAGTAAGTACAAAAGTTATAATATTTTTAAAGGGTCCGTATCAAGGAACGAACTCACCCCGTGTTGTTGTTCTTGTAGCTGGCGGTGCAGGAGGCCGTTGAGGTGGGCCTCTGCGTTTTGTGTTTGCTGCCGGTGCAGTCAGAGGCCGTTGGTGTGGGGGTCGCTGCCGGTGCAGTCAGAGGCCGTTGGTGTGGGCCTCTGCTGTTTTTGTTGTTGTTGTTGATTATGGCCAGAGGCCGTTGAGGTGGGCCTGTGCCGTTTTTGTTGTCGCTGTTGGTTATGGCCAGAGGCCGTTGAGGTGGGCCTCTGCCGTTGGTGGTCGCTAGTACATTGGAGGTGATGGTGTTGCGCCTGTAAGAATTGAGAAGATGAGGCCTGCTGGTGATAATTAACCCTAGGTAAGTGCGGAGCAGATCAGAATGTCTCCTAGCTCCGAAGTCGGTGTTCGTTGATGGAATTCTATGCATGGAGAGATTCCTGCTTCTCTCGCGTAAGCTACGTTACAGTATGCTATTCTCGGGTTATTTCGCGTGTCGTATTACTTTACCTTTATCGGCATCTAAAACGCCTACAGTCCTGTATGTGGATTTCGTACACGAAATATTAAGTGTTGCTACCAACGTAGCGGCCCCAGCGAAAACAGCATACGCAGTAGTCGTGGCAGAGAACTAATAACCGCCAATTACACGCACTTTTTGTTATAATTAAGTTTGCCATTAGCACATAACTTGCGCACTTATTTCCTTACCTTGGGTTGCTATAATTTTGTGATGCTGTAATATACGCGCAAAAAAATTTTTCTTTTTTCCGACACAACAATTTTTAGTTGTTCCGAGGATTCCGTGGCTGACCACACTTAGCGCACTTTTCTTATTATCTCCGCAAATGGCGCACAATGCCGTCCTGGCGTTAGAAAAATTTTCCATTCCATTATAGGGATGGAAAAACGCAGTTATCTAACTGTGGCGGCGATTATCGATTGTTGATGTTAGGTGAATGGAACGTAGAGAAAGCGTAAAACTTTGCAACTTTTGTGTGTTGTGGGAACGTTGTGCGCTAAATTAGGTAACATTTTACCACCACGACAGCGCATAATTGCCAATGCATCGGTTGCATTTTGTGTTTGCCATCTCCTTTTGACAATCCCTATGCCAGTACAATGAAACGAATAAAATCAGCTGATGAGATGAGCCACCTACACAATTGAGCCAGGTGTTATTGAAAATTCGTCAATGTCATGGGAATTTTTGACAATGCCACCCGCACGAAACTAACAAAATTTTGTTTTAACCACCCCAGGCAGACATGAGTGAGGGCGAATCCTAACCTTTTCCCTATTACTAGCCAACTGGTACGTTCCAAGGGTGAATCTCCAAAGTGGACCATAACAATTTGTTTATTTGCTGCAGGTGTTAATGTTGTTGTAGATATAGATGTTGGAAGTGCATTAACAGTAGAAGTAGAAGTGGAAGACGAAGAAGATAAAGTTGAAGCAATGCCAACGTTGGCAGAGAGACGATGAATTTGTTTGAGTGCCAACGGTATGCGGGTTAGTCGGCATACCAAAGAGGATAAATATAATAAGAGCCGTCACTCGTTATTTTTTAAGCATTTACTCGATGTAAACTGTGAGGTAGTCGCTACTTTTGTTTTATGAGGAACATTTTTGAATTGCCTTCCATTTATCCATGCGGTGTTGTCACTTTATGCAAAAGTGTTTTTTGGAAAGAGAATTAAATAATTAATTAAATACAGTCGGAAAAATAAACACAAATACCCCATGAAAATGTATAGAAGACATTTATAAACATCTCGCCCAAAAAAAAAAGTAGCGACTACCTCACAGTTTACATCGAGTAAATGCCTAAAAAATAACGAGTGACGGCTCTTATTATATTTATCCTCTTTGGGCATACATTCAAAATGAGATTGAGAGAATTCCGTGACTTGATGAGGGGTAGCGGGAAATTCCATAAGATTGTTTGACAAAGGGTTATTATCTAGTATTGTTGTTGGATGTCAAAGAAATAGGAGAGATAAATAATGCGCTATTTCTGGCGCCACACACGCTATTTCTGGCGCAACAACAAGATTCAGATATACGAACTTTGTTGTTGGATGACTGCAAAGGTGCCATTAATTGGTTTTTAGTTCGTCGAGCTGTTTAGACAGATTATTGAATTTGTTGTCAAAAGCGCTCGACACTATTTCAAACCCTTGGTTTTGGCCCACAAGAATCGCGTCTAAAGCTTTACCGAGCTTATCCGGCATGTCCACGCACTCTTCACACAAATACAGCAAGTGACGATTGTTTTTAATGATAACGTTAATAACGTCATAATCCGAAATGCCTTTACTACAGGCTCTATGGAATGTTTTTTTTGCAGAAACCATTGCACGGTACTATATCACTATCGAGAGATCTCGAAAACCGTCTGTTACATTTTCCACAAAAATCGTCCATTGTAAGAAATTGAAACAAACATTAAGACGAAAACTACGAGAGCGATTAAAAAACACGCCCGCGCGCAACGAAAGTCAATACAATTATACAACTTAGATAAAATTAAGAAATTAGAAAAATATACACAAATATAAAATTAATAATGGCAATGACATAATAACAAAATTTTTTTTATTAATTCGTTACGACTTACGGCAACGTTTTACAAGACGGTGCACCTCCTAAGTTATCAAAAGTGGTTTCAAAAGACGCGTTTCGACTTCCGTTATTTTAAATTTAACATTTTATTTCTGTCAAAAGATATTAAAAAAAAAAATCGGTTAAAATTTTAATGTGGTGGTTGTATATCGCCAGATTTGTTGTACACATAAAATAAAATCTTTAATTCCCGCTTTCAGATTCTAAAAACGGAGGTCGATCGCGTCTTGTAATACCACCTTTGATAACTTTTGATGAAAATTAGGTGGTGCACCGTCTTGTAAAACGTTACCCAGCTTACATATGTATGTATGTTCAAACACTTAAATATTAATAGCAATACCGGAACATATTAATTGAAAAGAAAGTACTGAACAATATCAGCTTTAAACCGTTATTTACATGAGTTAAAATCGGCATAATTACAAACAGAGTTACCTAATGAACTCATCATGTGAATAGGTTATTTATTATTCGTTTTACGCGTTTGAACGTAGAAAATGCATTTGTCTCTTAGACACCTTTCGGGTGCATAGAAAGGAAGAAGAAAAAGAAGTTCCGAGAATTGATTTTGTTGTCGTAAATGTCTTTAATAAAGAGGATATCACAAATTTTCCTTCGACTATTTTAGTCAGACCTGTTAAATTTGAATTAGCATTAGTAATCAATTAATTAGATGCCTATTTTAATGGCCAATGATTATTTCAATTGTTTTCCGAAAAAAGATTTTTCCGATTATTGAAAAAAATATATAAAATAACCAAAAGTAATCAAAATGATTACTTTTGATTTTTTCAATTATTTTTGATTTTTTTTTTATTATTTTTCCACTTTGTTGAAAGAACAATTCTCGTTTGTTGCATGCACGGGATAATTTCTACATCAAGTAAATCGTAAGCGCTTATCGAGGCGAATATATACGTGCAACATATAGGGCGAATAGTATATGAGCGTTGATCTAAACATATTCTCCGGTAAGTATACACACATGTGCTTATTTTACTACACTCACATAAAATAATGTGGGATCGAAAACTGTGGTTTTTCTAATTGGCCAGACAATGTGTAAAAAAATTTTGGATCAATAGGTTGGCGTCCAAAAGCTTTCATTTAGCAACGATCCTTTATGGTTTCATCCTTAAGTCTAGCCAATTTTGTTATATCCAAAATAAATATATCCAATATTTTGGGTTACGTTATGGCTATGCACTTATTATTTTGTAAATACAAGTACATTGGTGGATGTAACGGTATATCGTGAGCGCTTATCTAGGCATATGGGTACATACATACCCACCTACAAATTATCGTGTCTATACATGTATCCGACGAATACCTTGCTTCCCAAGGCAGTCGGTTCTATGTACCGGAGCGACTCGGGATTTTTCCCGACCAAGGACTGTCATTTCAGTGTAACCCCATTTAATTTGTTGCGTCCCTCCCACAAATTGTTATCCTCCCAGCAGCTCCTTGCAGCGGGACTGCTCCATATTCTCTTGCTCTGGGAAGGTACCGAATCCAATCCGGGCCCGTCTCCTAACCCCGGTCCTGAGAAATGGTTTTGCTGCGTCTGCCGGGAAAGAATCTTTTTAGGACGGTCATACTCTTGTCAGTGTGTCTCGTGCAAGGGATGGTTGCATCGGACAGGTTGTTCTGGGCTAGATCCCAAAACCCGACGTCCACGTAACTTTTTTAATTATTTTGTGGCTCCTTGCTGTTCACGCCCAAGGGCGTCCCGTAGTCTACGCCTTAGCGCCCCCACTACCTTCCAGCAGCCCCTCTGCTCAGCAAGCCACAACAAGTACCCACTGCTGCTCGCGCCCCACGGCCCCCCTAAATCATACGGCCGCTCCCAATCATACCTACAACCTCCGTAGTAGAGTCGGGAGCAATGCCGGGCATCAACCCCTGCCCCCGTCTTCTTCCCTTCTCTTTTCCGGCAGCAATCGTGTAGGTCAGGGAAACATACTCTTAGTCCCTACCTCCTTTTGCACCGTTTGCCAGCACAGAATATATATGTTTGCGACATTCTCCCAATGCAGCTCCTGCCTTGGACGGTGCCACTTTTCTAGATGTTCTGGTCTCCGCGACAGTCACAGTTCGCCGGATATATCAATCGTGAGCGCAGGACTCGTAAACTGCGTCAACTGGCAGCCGAGCGTACCGCCGACTTCATCGTCACAGAAAAACGCACTTTCATAAACTTTAAAAAAGGAAAGTGGGATGAATAAAAATCCTTTACAGACAACCGCTTTGCTGCCCTCCCTATCTCGACTGATGCTCGCCAAGGGGAGCGTGCTTTCCGCAAGGCTATTGGATCCGCCTCGGCTCGCTTCATTCTCGCCGGTAGAATTCCCGAAATTCGGCCTCACTTTCCTGCAGAGGCCGCAAATTTAGCGAGAAAAGGTGACTTTATTGGGTACGGCTTCGCTAGCCGACCAAAACTCATCCTCGGTTACGTGGAAGTAATCCCATCGCCATGCTATGTCCAAAATTTATATCGTGGAGGGTGCCGCCTCCATATCGTTGTCATGGTGCTGATTTTCAAGAATAAACTCTTCGGTTGGTTTTTAATTAATTTAATTATTTTAATTAAACCCAAAATACAGCTTACTACAGAAGTTTTATAATTTTTACGTCCAAGCACTTAGTTGCACAAATATGGAATAGTGGCGGTGAAATATGAAAATGGCGAGGACACTATTGCCAATCGTCATTTTCATATTTCACCCCACATATTTATCTTATTTTCTCTTACTAACAGCCTTACAATAGCTGAAAATATATATATATACTCTTTCTATGATATTCACAATGACATATTAACATTGTGAGCAACGATGTTGTCAGATGTGTCTATCGGAAGATGACTTGGCGAATTTTACCCTTACATCATCCTTTTTGGGGAAAAGAAGAATTGACAAAGTGATCAGTTTTGTCACATTCTTCTTGCCCATAAACTTATATAAATTGTTGCGAACGGACGAATATGTACATTAGGGTGTTCCTCCCCTTTTGGATTCGTTAGTTCGGAACCATTTTTTTTTTTACTAATTAAAATGAACTTATACGTAGTAGTGGTGGGACTATTTTCGAATTATATTCGAATAAACGTTATTCGAATAAACGAATAAATTTATTCGTTTCAAATAATCCGAATAATATTTATTCAAATTTTTTATTCGTTTATTCGCTTTCATTTATTCGAATTCCTTTCCTTATTATTCGGATAGTGCTATCCGAATAGTGCGCACTATCCGGCTACTTCGATAGTAAAATAAAAGGCATTAGGGCTGATCACATTCAACAAGGCGTCTACAGACCACAACCACAATAAAGCAAGGGTTGACGACAACCGTAGCCAAGCATTGGCTTCTTGATTACTTTGAAAGCGGCAGCCACCAATACAAATTACAGCAAACAGTAGCGAAAGATTTAGAAAAAATATTAATTATGTTTAAAAATGTCCAAAAGAATGATTTTAGCTTTTATTATATGTTATTTACTTCTATTTTAGTTTTTATTGACAAAATAAAAAGGACGCCCTCACTGTCGCTTCCCAATAGAATTAGGTTTAATCTGGCTACAACAGCTGTCGTGATTGATTGTCGTGCTGCTCTGTCGCGCCGAAAATAGCAACGCGCATAAGAACATGTGTTAAAATATATGACAGATGTGGCGGCTACACCGCCGTCGTGAATGTAGTCAGCCCTATTGCGTTTATGTTACGCTCATCGCTTGTGCAGATGAGCATGCACATATATATATACGTACATATATTTATGTGTGTATACATGCATATGTGCATATATTTTTGTTGGTTTGGGGTTGCTTTGTTAATATTCATTTATTTAGTTACATATATTTACGTAACCAAAGTTGTGCTCGAGGCTTAAGCTAGAAATAGTTATCGGGGTCGTTTGCCACTGTACTGATCATAGAACTTTGTTTAATAGTAAACAGGTGTGGAAATGTTCATACATAATGGTACATGTAAAATATGTACCTAATTTTAATAAGATTAATATGGTAGGGATTTTTGTTTCCCATATTCATACATACATATGTATGTGTGTATGTAAGTTGTATGACAAATTTTTGTTTTCATATCTTTTGGTTTGTATAAACATCTAATTGGTCCCCATTAAAAAAATATTTTTACATGTCATTCTCAACATATTTTGCGAAGTCTGATGAATCAAAAGTTATTTAAGGTCAATGTTAACTTAATGAAAACTTTGGAAAAAAATTTCCTAAAATAAAGTTTGAAGCAATCCATTTTAAACGTAACAAAATTCTAATGGAATTAGTGGCTAGTTTCAAAAACGGCTGTCTGTTTGTTTTTGTCGCTCCTTAAAATTTTGATTGTCCTTGAACGCGTTAAACGCTGTAATATAAATACCCAAATGTGCATATAAGCATATTCTATCATATGTACATGTTGTATTCTTGCAGATTCCTTTGAAATTAGATTCATATACATGTGCATGTGGGTATCTCTATGTGTATGTATATGGGGTATTCCATCCCATTTCGACCAATTTTGAACCCGACCCTTTAGAATTGGCTGAAAGTTGTTCTTGTTTTTCTAGCTTACGAAAGACGTTTTTCAGAAGTTTTTCAAATTTTTTCATCCAACTCAAAAAAAGTTATGAATTAAAAAAAAAAAACACCGTTTTTCTCCTTCTGGTGGTGAATGTAGCTTTGATATGTAGAAGTTAAACAAAAGTGGGGATAGGACACCACCCTGTGGCACCCTTTGTTTAATTCTTCTTGGTTTTGATGTTGCGTTTCTAAATTGCACCGATACCTGCCGACCGCCCAGATAATTTGCGGTCCACCTTTTAAGACTTGGGGAAGGGTAGACCCTTCCAGGTCTTACAGTAACGTGCCATGGTTGACCGTATCAAAAGCTTTTGATAGGTCTAGCGCAACGAGTACTGTTATATGACGGGGGTTTGATTTAAACCGCAATTTATCTGGATGCTAAGGGCAATTAGCGCGGTGGTTGTGCTATGAAGTTTTCTAAAGCCATGCTGATGACAGGCTAGCTGCAAATTTGCATTGAAATAGGGGAGCAAAATGGCTTCGAGCGTCTTGGCTGCTGGTGATAGGAGGGATATCGGGCGATATAACTCTCCTATGTTAGATGGTTTCCCAGGATAATAGGGGCAAATATCAAATCCATTATGTCAGCAGTACTTCAATGTGTTACTTGGCTTGGCGCAGTTAAAGGTGGTCCATTACAATACGTTCTATTCCGCCAGTTTAACTTACGAGCCGGACCCGTGCGCATCTTCCGCAACCAATATAAAAGGCTCCATCAAATATCAACAGAAATCAGCTGTTCTATGAATCAATTAAAACTTACAGCTTGCGCTGTCATCTGGCGTATGGTAGCAACTGCCGGTGATGCAGTTCAAATATTCACAATAGTGTCCTAGTACAAATAGATTTCTTTGTGTGCTCACAATCGTTTATTTTTAACAAATTATTTTAATAAAATATAGCTAAACAATAGCACTACGACCAAAATTGCCCAAAGCTCGCTAATAGCCCGAATCTCCATCTTTACCACCAAAACTTTATTTATAGATTTGGATTCAAAATATGAGCGGAAAAAGGGACCCGTACATAAAAACAGCAGTCATAAATAATATATATTGTGACGAATATTAGCAACACTAAGGGATACTATCATCTCTCAGCCGATGCTAAGCAGTGACTTGTATGCACATCAATAAATCAATCATTATGTACGTACACGCAGCGGAGAAGAGACGCGCAAACACATGCAGATATCTTATCTGAGATGCTCCCAAAAGTAGGCAATTATAAATGTGGAAGTGTCGCTCACAAATACACGCGCATATGACAAGCTATACACGTGCATCTGTAGTTATAATTTTATAGCAGTAACTAAGTAAATTCTGGAAGCGCCTAGAAGTATGCGAACGATAAATCACAGAGTATAAACAGCAGCAACAGTAGAGGCGCGACAATTAGTTTTTGATTTAAGACGCTATCTGGCGAGCAATAGTAGTGTTATTGTGAAGAACTTTAATAAATGCCATTTTGCATTATTGAATAGTGGAGTTATTTATTCAACAGATTAGTGATTCGAACGTTAGCAGAATGTTGCAAATAAGCGGAATTCAGTAAATTCTTTACAATATGATATCTTAATTGCGAAAAACTGACGATTCCAGATTTAACTTCGAAAAATAAATAAGGACAAAAAGTTATTGTTAATATTTTTGAACTATAAATGGTAAAAAATTAGTTTTTGATGCGTATTATAACGTATTTATGCATGTTAAGTAAATTAAAATAATATAGGTTATTGAACCATAAAATCATATTGTGACGAATATTAGCATGACTAACCTGATAATAGTATCACTAACCTGATACTAAGCAGCCACTCGTATGTACGTAAACAAATCAATAATCATTTACATACATATGTTCATACAAGGCAACGAAGAGATACTCGCAAACACATGTAATCATCAGCCGAAGTAGTACTCACGCATACACCCGCATATGGCTATAAGAGAAACATAAACTACAAATAGGTAGACATGTATATATGTAGCTAATAAGGGATACAATTGTTCTGAAATACAGTTTCGCGAAATTGAGAGTATAAAAGCAGCGCAAGCTGAGGAATCAGTAATCAGTTTTGATTTAAGCACGCTATTAGTTGTGAAGTATAAGTGTTATTATGAAGTACTTTCAAAGTAGTCTAATAAAAACCATTTTGCATTATTGAATATTGGAGTTATTTATTCAACAGTTTAGCGATTCGAACGTTAGCAGAAGGTTTGGAATAAGCGGAATTTCCCTAAATTCGTTACAATATAATTAAATAAGTCGAATTAAACACTGCACAAAAAGGGAGACGAATTTAGTTAATAAGTCTAAGGAAAACAGACCATGAGATGTGTAAGATAGCAGATATGGCGAACTGTTTCAAAAAGGTTAGTATTCACTTCCCCTCATATCGAAAAAACCAAAAACACGAAGTAAAAATCGAAAAATCTCTGCTGGCGATGAAAGGAATTTAATTTGGCATTGCCAATTAAATTAGCTGAACGATTAAGTACAAATTGGCGGATGCCAAAATTTCAGTCAGAAATCCTATAATGGGATTTCTACTGAGCCTTATAAACAAAAACCAAAAAAACGAAGCTTCAAAAACTAATTTTTACCATTTCATTTCATTTCATTTATTGAATAAAAAGTATTAGTACAATAAGATCTAAGATCTTTTATAGTACAACAAAGAGATGAATAGCAATGATAAAAAAAGTAATAACAGATCATATTAAATATAAAGGAATAAATTAAGAAAGTATCTAAAATAAACAAATAATTAAATTTTAATAACAAAACAAATGTTACACTCATACATATTGATGGCGAAAACTCATGAAATATGATGATTTGAACTGAAATGCACATAGAGAATATTTTTAAAGTTGTTTTTATTTAGACTACTGCTAATGGATACTGGAATAGAGTTCCATAAACGAAGAGCATAGACAAAGAATAGCCGTCCAAATGTTAAATAGTTATAAGTTGTACATCAGGTCGTTGATTCGAGCAGATCTGGGGAAAATTAGCTTATTAGGTAACTTGGCTTTTTATACATGGTGAGTCGACAAAGGAAAGTGCAGTTTCTAACTTTCATATATTCGGAGATTTCACAGCCCAGTAGAGGCGCTCTCCAGCTGGATATATGATCAAATCTAGCTAAACCGAATACATAACGTGTAACCTGGTTAAATGCTACATCAATTTTATGAGCAGACTGGGACCTCAGTTTAATGTAGACTAGCTCAGAGTAGCATATGATCGGCATAATTAATTGAATTTCAAGTTTTCTCTTAACATTGACAAGAGTATAAATAGCAGACATTCCTAACCACCGAGTCACAGGTCAGCGCTGTGTTAATAACAAAGCCAAATTTAGTCACTTCTGAAACGAGTTTGAGACATTTATTGGCAACTCGTAAGGGCGGAATACTTGAGAAACTTATTCGTTTTTTAGATGTAGGCAACACATACGATTTCTCACTGTTCAGGCATAAATAATTTTTCCTAGCCCATTCAAATATGGATGTTAAGTCAATATTTAATCTTGAGTATAAATCATTTGTCCCCTCATGATTTTCCGATAAATGTAGCTGGACATCATCAGCATATGCATGCATATGAACATATGGAATGCATTAAATATACCATTAATAAAAGTACTAAATAGTAGTGGACCCAAGATGGAACCTTGGGGTACCCCAGCCAATAGTGATTTTAGACCTGAAGTTTCGGAGCCAATTTTGACACGATGGGACATACCCTTCAGATAACTTCGCATGAGCAGCACTGTGTAGTCACCAAAACTAATATTTTTTTTAATTTAAGCACAGAAAGTCCTGGTTTACCGAGTCAAAGGCTTTTGAGAAGTCAAGTAGGCATAATAAAGTCAATTGGTTTTCGTCAAAGGGTACTCGAATGTCGTCTAAAATTTTTACGATAGCCCTGGAGCAACTGTGATTTGATCGGAAGACTGACTGGTATGGTTATAGCAACCTATGTTTGCTAACGTGGTCTTGAATTTGTTCCGACAGCAATAACTTAAAGACTTTCGAAAGTGCTGGCAAGCTGCTGATAGGCCGAAAGTCACTAGCACATCCCGCAAACTTAGTTTTGCAATGGGTATCACCGTGACAACCTTCCACAAATCAGGGAAGCAAGAAGTAGTAATATTGTGGTTGATGATATGTGTCAATGTGGGAAGAATGTACAGGGCAATTAATTTAATAAATTTGATCGGTGACCAATTGCATTCGACCTTATTTTATTTATGCATCTCGCCACATCAAGTTCCGAAACAGCAGTAAACTCGAAGACTTGACAAGCAGTAACCACATACAAAGAACAGGTTGTGAAACAGTTATTAACACAAGACGGGTTAACTCGACTCACAAAAACATCATTAAGGTCTTCAGGATTAAAGGAGCAGTCAGAACTCTCACTCACATGTACACGAAGGTTTTTCAAATTACGCCACAAAACATGTTTAGGTAACGATATATTATAGACGCGTACTACATTTACAAGAGATGTTCTCTTTAGAACTTCTGAAAAACTAATAACATTATTCTTCACAATTTCATATTACAAGAAAAAGTTAATTTGATCAAATTATAAAATTATTTAACAAGTTGAAAAACTTAAAGTATAACACAGTCGCTACAGCATTCCCCCGCCAGAATTTTAATAACCAAGCTTCTTGGAAGTCGAACTGCCAGCTTAATCTTTTGTAATGAAAGCAGGCTTCAATATGTCAACTGAAACATTCAAAACTCGATCTCCAACTAAAATTTTATAAAATATTGAAAAACGTTTCTTTATCGTTCAGTTCCTTTGGACTGAGGATGGTAAGCAGTGGTTCGAAGGTGATCAATTCCTAGTATCCGTGAAAGTTCACTAAAACCAGTCTTCCCTGGTCAGTAGTCAAACAAACCGGTACCCCAAAACGTAAAAACCAACCGCTGATTAATGCTTGTGAGGCAGTTCTTGCGCTCATAACTGTGATCGGAATTGCTTCAGGCCATCTAGTGTAGCGACCTATAATTATAAGGCAATAGAAAGCCATTTGATGATGGAAGTGGGCCAATAAGATCTACATTAATTTGTTCAAATCTCTGTGATGGCAAACAATATTTTCCATAGGGTGATGCAGAATGTCTATAGCATTTTCAGGTCAAATTAAACTTTTTTCAAGTCAAATGAAACTTTTTTCATTTCAAATGAACCTTTTTTCATTTTAAATGAAACTTTTTTCCTAACCCCAAATCCTATCGAAAAATCGATGGCGCGATATCGGTTAATAAATCGACCCACTCTAATATATATATTCTAAGTATTACATATAAATACAATATACAATGAAAAATAATGGAATAAAAACAAATATATATGTTTTCAAAGGCCCAAACGAGTGAAGTGCAATGTAACTACGCCATAGAGTAGAAAAGATCACTTTTTACCGTTATGTTCTTCAGCATAGTTAAAAAAGATCTCTCCACAGTCCACACGCTCTACTATATAGTTGGTAAAAGTAATGTTTCTCTCAATACCTTGCTATCGTTCTATGTTGTTTGGTAAGACGTTGGTCAAAGAGAAAAGCATAATACAGTGGATTCAACCAATGTGTTAGTTGGTGTCAGACAGTGAATAGGAAATACGCTCACATCATGCTCTTTGGTTCCTTCTATTTGTTCTTTACGTTGCTTTATTCCTACGTTATTAACGAAGTATATGTAGAAGAAGAATGTGCTTTATATATAAGAGGAGTAGATACAAGTAAAAAATATAGGTGCTTATTTTAAGTGGGCGGTTAAACTGTAGTATATAAGTTGCCTAGCGTATAACCCTGCTACTTTATCTATTAAAAATGGAAACGATCAAAAGGCAAGGCTAAACTAAGCCGACCTTAGCTGCAGCTTAAATTCACAAAGAAAATTTAAGCAAAAATTTTGCCTTCAATGTGGCTAATTAGAAATAGTTGTCTTAAAGAAAAATTTGATAAATACTTAGCGTTATAAAGTACGATATAAATATATTGACAATTACCTCAGTAGTATGGTTTCATTTGACTTGAAAAAAGTTTCATTTGAAATGAAAAAAGTTTCATTTAAAATGAAAAAAGTTTCATTTAAAATGAAAAAAAGTTTCATTTAAAATGAAAAAAGGTTCATTTGAAATGAAAAAAGTTTCATTTGACTTGAAAAAAGTTTCATTTGACCTGAAAATGCTATACTAACTTTCGACTGTTGGCATTGGCTACGGCCTTTTACAAAGCGTGCTATAATATCTGTTTGCATATATGGCCATACAAAACGTTGCCGAATGGTGTTGAAAGTTGATCTGAAATTTCAATATAACATTACTCCTGCATGACTTGGGCAAAAAAGGCCAAGCGAACTGTATTGAAAAATCGCATATAATTTGTTTTAGGCAGCCTGAGTTAAGAAAATTCTGTAATTCTGGACAACTTTGTTGAGCGTCTGCAATATGTTCAAAATTAATAACATATCCGCAGTTATATTTTTTCCCCCTGGTACATATATGATGCGAGTAGAAAACTTTCCAATGAAATCGAGATTCCTAATTTGACGTTGAGATGAGAATCATGCTTTTTAGTGAAAGCATATGTAAGGGGGGTAATTTCGAAATCCCTGTCTTCCAATGCAAACTGAAAATACTTAATACCAAGGTAAATGCGGCCACCGTGGTGTGATGGTAGCGTGCTCCGCCTATCACACCGTATGCCCTGGGTTCAACTCCCGGACAAAGCAACATCAAAATTTTAGAAATAAGATTTTTCAATTAGAAGAAAATTTTTCTAAGCGGGGTCGCCCCTCGGCAGTGTTTGGCAAGCACTCCGGGTGTATTTCTGCCATGAAAAGCTCTCAGTGAAAACTCATCTGCTTTGCAGATGCCGTTCGGAGTCGGCATAAAACATGTAGGTCCCGTCCGGCCAATTTGTAGGGAAAATCAAGAGGAGCACGACGCAAATTGGAAGAGAAGCTCGGCCTTAGATCTCTTCGGAGGTTATCGCGCCTTACATTTATTTTTATTTTATAAGATAAATGGTAAGCAGCTCACGGTCATAAGTGCTACACTTTTTTATGCTTTAGATAGTTTTTTTAGAAAAACAAAACCAAGTGGCTCAGGAAATTCATCATTGAGTTGATGTAGAACAGCACCGACAGCTATCTCACTTGCATCGGTACATAAACCAATCTCAGCATTGAGTCAGAAGAGTTGAATGAATGAAAGCCTGCTTGCAAGCATCAAAGTGTTGAATGGTTTCCGGATCCCATTTGATTGGAGTTCTGTCCTTACTTTGTTGCCTGTATTTAGATTAATAAGAGGTTGTTGATGTTCAATAGCTCGGGGAATAAACCTGTAAAAATGTATCATGTTTAAAAATCTCTTCAGCTCCAGAGCAACTGTAGGAGTTGGATAGTTTTTAATCACTTCAATCTTATTTGGACAAGGACGAATTCCTTCGCTTAGATGAGATGTCCTAGAAAAATTAATTCATTTTTTCCAAATTCACACTTGGATGGGTTAAGTGTTAGCTGAAATTTTTGAAGACGTTCAAAAACTTGCTGAAGATGTTTGATATTTTCAGAAGGCGATTCAGATGCGATACAGATATCATCGAGATATGAAAACGTGAAGTCTAAATCTCTCAAAACTTCGTTCATGTACCTCTGAAAAGTTTCAGCAGCATTACAGAGCCCGATGTCATATGAGTAAACTCAAAGAGACCAAACGGCCTAATTATAGCTGTCTTCGGAATATCTTGTTCGCGGATGGGTATTTGATTACATGCCCTGTTCAAGTCTATTTTACTGAAAGTAGACTTACCGTGCATAATATTACTGAAGTCCTGGATTGTTATGGAACTCTTCTTACTGGCTTACTTTTTGGGTTTTAAAGATTTTACTATGATTTTTGATGAGGGGAAGGCTAATCATAACTACTCGTGTGCATCTGGCTTAGTCCCGTAGCTTCAGTTGTCGTGGATTCATAAAAAGTAGCTATGATATCCTCATCACTCTAAAAGACCAGTGACTTTTAATCAGAAAAATTTGTATGCACACTAGGGTTAAACACTATCGCACTGATTTACATTACCGTACTTAGATATTTGTATTCGAAGAAAAAAACAAAGAAAACTCTCTAAGATTGGCGGCTATACTCGTGCGTTCTCTTAGCCGCTCTATACCCTCCCTCCATGACTTTTTTTGATGCTCATAAAAGTCCCAAATAAATAAAGAACAACTGATTTTCAGACCAAATATGCCTTATTTAACAATTCATTTCTTTATTTAATTATCGTGTAGCGTAAATGTATCTCCCTGCATTTTTCTTATACTTATAATATATTTCCATTTAAATCCAGACCAAATTAGATTTCTTAACTAATCGTTGAAACAGGAGAGAATCAAAAAAATCAAAGAGTCTAATGAAAGAATACATATATTTAATTTGTCGCATGCGAGAGAAATAAATGTAATGAGAGATTCCCAAACGTATGTATGTATGTATGTAGAAGAAAAGTCAAAGAGACTCTTCTGATCGCAAATGAATTTATAAGTGGGCAAATTTCTATTGTTCTCAATATATAAATATGTTGCCTGATAGAAAATAAATTCTATGAAAAACAAAACTAGATTTATGTTTTATTATTATCCAAAAAACATTGCCAACCGAAATACGAAATTATAGCAGGTTTAAATAAATAGAAAAATGATAAAATCACCACAAAAACAATGATTAACACTTACAGAGATACTGGATCTGTTGAAGCGCTTCGTAGATTCCGCACACTGTAGATATGCCCCTTGAAGCAAGTGGAAATTCGCTTATGTCGATGAGTTTATATTTTTGATAGTAACACCTTTGATTTTATCAAGTTGATTAAATTATTCCTGCACATTTAGTTAAAGCAAAAAAGAACCGCGCACATTGAATTCTTAAATTCCTCTCGTTTGACTTTTCCCTCTCTCTTTTTTTCTAAGACTTCATTACAATACTGTATTTACTTATGGAATTTCTTTTAACTTTGATTTTTCTTTTGGTTGATTACACAAAATTTTTCTTATAGTAATAACTCCAGTTTGAGCTCTCTTCTTTTCTGGTTTTTTTTCTTCTTTTTTTTTCTGTGAATACTTAACAATAATTATTTACAGATTTTTTTTTCCCATTCAAATACTCCTTTTCTCTATAAACTCATTTTCAACCACGATGGTTTACGTAACTATTTCTTAATGTCTTCCTCACTTCACTTTTAGTATTATTTAACTATTAATTAATGCATAGCTTAAATTAGATAGACGCTGTACAGTCAGCTCAAAACTGAAATCTACTGTTTTTCCCAAGTGGTAAAGAAATACTAAGTGAGTCGTTGGCTGACTCTCAAAATTTTGCAAAAAGTTCTTTTTTCCCTTTTTTTTTTGTGATAGAAATTGTTTTTGTGTTTGGAACGTCAAACTGCCTGCATTCTTCAGTGTTCTTTTACTTAAAGAGTTTTCCCAAATATATACATATATGTATATAAAAGGTATTTTTATAAGCTAAAGTTTGCTTGCGGGCTTCCTCCTCTGGAGCAAAAATGCTATTTCCAATGAAAATATGTATGGTGGATTATAGGCTCAAGAGCGAAATCCTCCACCTGCCTCCTCGAATATGTATATTGTACAATTGGTATATTGATTTGATTCACAATAATTGAAACGTATCAGCTTTATTTATATAAAATTTAGTTATTTCAAAACTTTACTTGAGTTAAGTTTAAACTTTGAAAAAATACTTTATCTCCAGGAATATACTTAAGATGAACTGCTCCTGATGATCGCCAAATCCAAAAAGAACTTTTAGAGCGAAGGAAATGGCTACAAGCCCAAGTGGATACCTATTTATGCCCATATAAAGCAACTCTGTTTTCAGCATTTCGCCCCTTTTCGCCTAGAGTTGGCGCAAACATTAACATTGGGTTAGACAAGTCTTGATATCTTTCGCATGATACCAAGATATCCTACCATTTTCTTTATCTTGCAATTGATACATGTTGTTTCCCTTTTTATTAATAACTTTGGCTTTAATAAAAACTGGGGCAAATTTAGAATTGATTTTTTTGAACGATCGCTAAGAACAAAGTTTCTACGATAAACATTTTCACCTACTGCAAACGTTTGCGACCTACTTCTGAGATTGTATCTCTTCGCAGAGTTTTCAAAGCACGTTTGTATCATGATTTCAGCGCGCACGAGTTGAAGCCTATCATCTCGGTTCACTACAACGGGAGTACCGAAAATTGGAAAAATATGTTCCTGTAGGTAATCACAGATAAATGGTGAAGTAAACTTTTTGACAGCTTTCAAAAATGGATACTTTGTCAAATAATCAAGGATAACAATGGCACCGATATTGCCTGCTTTTGATCGTGGATAAGGCCCTATCAAATCGATATATAATCTTTGGCATGGCCGCGAGGTTTTAAAATTACCGGTCATTGGCGGTCGCAATACAGTGTTTGGATATTTATTTTGCTGACAAATGTCGCAGCGCGCTATGAAGTTTCGTACATCATTTATCATTGAAGGCCAATAAAAATTTAGTCGTAATCTTTCAAGAGTTTTAGAGATACCTCCATGGCATTTATTTGGTGGGCAATGAGCATTTTCAATGGTGGTTTGGACTAACTCCTTGGGAATCCATAGTTTCCAACAGAATGATTCACGCATTTCGTTACCATCGCGACGTTCAGTACGTTTTGTATATTTTGCCTTCTTTTACTTGTAAATCTGGCAAATTGGATTGATTTGTCTCAATTTGTGTCTTCAGTTTTACATAATCTTCCAATCTAAAGGCATCTGAGTTGAGGTCAATTGAAGGAAATAGGGTTATTTCACTGATCTCTTCGAAATTTTGCCTCGACAAAGCGTCCGGAACCACATTCTGCGAGCCACGCCTGTGCTCAATTTTGAACCGAAAGCCCTGTAGCTTCAGAGACCAACACGCCAGTCGACCACTCAAATCTGTTTGCTTCATTAGCCATTGTAAGCTTGCATGATCGGTTATGATCGTGAAGTCTTGAAGTCTCGACATACGCGCGAAACTTGCGCAAGCTTAAAATGGCTGCAAGACATTCCAGCTCGGTTACACTATAATTTCCCTGTGCCTTGTTGAGCTTTTGTGAAAAATAAGCCACACACAGTTAAAAATATTGGAATATACTTTAAACCCTGCTTCGGTTTAAAGCAAATTTTAAACATTTAAGGTTTTAATTTTAAATTTCATAAAGTTCACTGCAAAAAGTATATTTTTACAGTACAAATTTTAAACCTTCCTTGTACTAAATCGAAATTTATTCTTCACAGGTGTACTTTTTATACCTACTTCAATCTAACTCGCAAGAATAACATTTTAAAGTTTTAAAATTAAACTAATTTTGGATTAAAAATAAGATTTGACTCTTTCAAGTATTAGTTCTTAGACTTTCTTGGTCTAAAAGTGATATTCTGGTCTTTCAATTAGTCGCTGCTGACAGTTGGATTTGAATTACTTTGTTTGTGCCGTAGGCAGTAGGCTCTAATATTTTGCTACGCTGGCGTCTTTCATCGTGCCAATCAGAGATCTGCAGTTAGTACTTTATTTTGGGTACATTCTAGCATTGAACAAAACCCGCTTTGCGAGTAGGTGTATGATTTGGTCACAACTGGCCACGGGTTAGCGACGGCGGTCAATATGATCATTTTGTTTGATACGCTTAAGTACTAAGTTAAGGACTAATATACACACAAATATTAAGTAGTTTAGAGGTTTAAGGTCTGCTACAAAAATTATACTATACAACTCCTAGGAAAAAATTTTCATTTCAAGTCCTTTTATGCAAGATATTTTCGATAACGTAATTTATCTCTCGGTTAAAATAGAACTTATATTGCGGACGCGGCTAATTTAGAACAAAGACTAATATTAAAGCGAAGCTTTCGGCTACGATTTATTATAGTTTTGAAAAATGTGTACAACCTTGCTTTGTCAAGTGGAATATTTTTTTTATTTCAACGCTTTCTTAGTCATAGTAACTATTTATATAGTTTTTTTGTCACTAACGTGACGCAATGATAAGCAAAAAATAGTATATTTAAAAAACTCCGTTATTCGAACTAGTTTCGCGGGGATTCAAGGGGTTGTGTAGCGCAATATATAGCTTCTCCAACCCAATTGTCAACCTCACCTTCGAGCGGCGAATCCCGTTTCACTAACAGACGAGGCTCTGGCGACCCCAAGCTCCTCAGGGAACTTGGGGGTGGGGAGGGAGGGATGGCTTGAAGGTTTAATGTGGCCATATAAATCGTCCCCGAGATGGTCGGGCCAGCACCTTAATGGCGCTGTTACCGGAGCGTATCGGATCTGTGTCCGACAAAGGACCATCACACCGATAACACTCCCCAAAGCCTTCGGGAGTAACCTAATCGCTACAACAACAACAACAACTAGCTTCGCGCTTACAAATTTTTATGGAACTTAATTAAGAAATTTTTACTTTCGTTTCCTTTACGTTGGACGCTCTCATTTAAATTATTCAACTTTTTTTTGTAAAATTATACCAAAATTGAGAGATAAATACCAAAATCTAAAGCAATGTACCGAGACATTTTCAAAGTACCAGTTTGTTACGCAATTAATAAAAGTGGCATCGCTACTGGAATGATTTACACACACACCTTACTGCGTTCGCTCGTTTTTCGGCGTGCACGAAATTACGTACGCATGCTGGTCTCTGATGTCGACAGCCGTCAGCTGCTTTGTTTTCTTTTCTTCGTAATTCAAAATGTTATATTTCTGAAGCTCTCGCGCAACATACATATGTACAGAAGATCATAAAATGGCTTCATTTGTCAAAGTAAAAAGTGGTAATGTAATCAAATTTATAGAAATTAGAAAAGTTATCGATGATAATACGGAGGAAATTACAACTGATGATATAATATATTCGGGTAAGTTAAAATAGTACAACAAAGTAAAAAAATACATAGAGTGAGTCAATTAAGTTTACGTACAACGGCATTTCCCCGAATTAAGCTTTATTTTCTTCATTAAATTAGTAAAAAGTAAACATTTTTGACTTGTAATTTAAACATTCAATAGTAGAGCTTCATTGGGGGGAATGCCTTTGTAGGTACCTCAACTAAATGGCTCACTGTATGTATGTACTTTTCTCTTTTCGTGAACCATTTCTTGCAGTTGGATTGGCGTTTGATTTTCACGAGAACGCGGTGCTTAAATTTCGCGATCGAGATGGAGCAAATATCGAAAACGACCACCTCCACCAAATTGTGCAGCAATACGGCAAATGCAGTTGTTTTTTACTTGAAGTATTCAATGGCGGTAAGACATTTTTTTATGCAATAATTGTGAATTTGTTCTTTAATTCATGATATTGCATTGTTAATAATATATGCAGGTATGTACATTTATGGCTACTTTGATTTTTATGTTTTTAGATAAAGAAAGTATTTCCAAATCTTTGGTAAAAACGCCGGTATTTCAAATCCACAGCGCTGCATTAGAGGCACATCTGCGAAGCGGCGATTATTCACACATTTTGAGAGAATACAGTGATAGTGGAACTCATACAGAATCTTCAAGAAGGCTACTGGTTCGAGAGGCGGTATCTTTTATGAGACATCATTTTGGAAATTACCCTACAAAAACGCAGAAAATAGCAACTGCAGAGGCTATTATTGCCCTTTTTCAAATTACAAAATTGAAGGAAGCGAATATGGTGGAATCGTAAGTCTTTGTTCGTGAATTCGGGAAATGACGCAGTAAAATATGAAAGCATCAGTTTATTGCATTCACGAAGCAGCACCATAGTTGTCTGCTTTCATTTTCGTCATACGTCATACCTAATTCTTTAATTTAAACTTTCAGGAGCTTTTCTACAATCCTATCGATAACACTGGGTATTTGTCCTCGAAACTAAAAAATTTTAATTCGAAAAGGCGTAAAACTGAGGGAAAGTCAGAAGATATTGCAGAAGCAGTTTGCGCGAGCAACGATGAAAATCTTTCCAATGAAGACATCGAATTTTTCAAAAATTGCATTGTGAGCGAACAGAGAGATACTATAAAAGAAAGACTGGCCAAGACAATAAAAGGTCGTCAGAAATTTTGTGCAGCGAGTACAGACATTTTTTCAACGTTTAGATTTTTTCTGTTTGATGCAACATTGGTAAGCGAAATGTACAAAAAAGATGAGTTCTATGTACAACCAGTTTCAAAGCCTCTGGGTGGTAGATGGGACATCAAGACAAATAGAAATAACAACGAATCTTACAAAGAATACGTGGAATGCACCTTCCAATATGTACCATTCTTAGAAACTATAAAAGCCCTTTTTAAAAATGAGTCCTTTAAAAACTTGTATCATAAAAAAAGCCATGCTTGCAAATATAGCGTTTATGTTAATTATTGTTGCTCGAAAAATTATAAGCAGTCTATGCTATTTCAAAGCAATGCAAATGCGTTACAAGTCCAACTTTTTTACGATGAGTTCGAAGTAGTAAATCCTTTGGGGAGTAAGACTGGGATCCATAAAATCGGTGCAATTTATTTTTCAATTAGAAATGTACCATACGAGTACTTTTCACAGTTAAGAAACAT
Source organism: Eurosta solidaginis (assembly GCF_040869045.1). Taxonomy (NCBI): domain Eukaryota; kingdom Metazoa; phylum Arthropoda; class Insecta; order Diptera; family Tephritidae; genus Eurosta; species Eurosta solidaginis. Next base: position 132,483,794 of record NC_090321.1, on the reverse strand, counting down.
ATATTTAGTCGCTCTTTTCTTTTGTACTGATTTAAAAAACGAATGTACAGATTTCAATATGATATTGCAACCTATTGTAAAATATCTTAAATATCTTGAAGAAGAAGGAATTAGCTTGGATGGCTACAACATAAAAGGCACATTAGTTAGTGTGGCGCACGACAATTTGGGAGCAAATATCTTATCTGGCTTCGCGTCGTCATTTAGAGCAACTTTTTATTGTAGAATTTGCATGATGAACCGCGATACTGCACAAAAATCTGTGATAGAACATTTAAGTCTATTAAGATTGCGGTCCCAGTATAACGACTTGTTTAGTTTAAATAAAAATGAAGTTTTTAATGACCTCAAAGAATCAAAAGGAATCAAACACTATTGTAAATTAAATGAGTTAAACTATTTTCATATAATAGACAGTAATAACGTAGATTTCATGCATGACGTTCTTGAGGGAGCTGTTCCTTTTGTTCTAAAACATTTTTTTAAAACTGCAATACATTTGAAATATATTAGCGCTGCAGAGATAAACAGTAAAATAAGATTCTACAATTATGGATTTCTTCAAAAAAAAAAAATATTTGCTCACAAATATCTGTTGACAAATTAGGTGCATCACTCGGTCTCACGGCATCTCAAAACTTATGTCTTATATTACACTTCCCATTAATATTTTTTCACATTCAAGAAAAACTGCCACATTTGTGGGAGGGTATTACTTCTTTACTCCAAATAATCAGAAATACAATGTCGCCAGTTATTGAAGAAAAAGATATAGAGATTTTAAGTGAAACAATTAAATCTCATTTATCTTGCATTGTAGAACAATATAACTTAAGCCTTTTGCCAAAACACCATATGCTAACCCATTATCCCTCGGTGATTAGAAAGCTAGGTCCTGTTGTACACTCTTGGACAATGAGGTACGAAGCTAAACATCGAGACTTTATCAAGCAAGCGTCTGCAACGAACAATTATATAAATGTTTGTAAAACGTTAGCTTCTAGGTACCAAAAAAACTTTAGTTATTTTCTTGAGCAGATGACGACAGAAAAAACAGCTTCGTTTGGAAAATTAAAAATAAAAGCAACTTCAATTTTAGAACCGGAAATTAAAAACTACTTTATTGAAAATCAATATATCAATATCAAAATTTATACAACAAATCGTGTGGAGATTAAATATGGGTTTTCCTACAGATGTAACTTTTATGTATATATGGGAAAAGAAAATACCGATGTAAAAAAATTTGGCCTTATAAAAAATATATATGTAGTCAATGCTGAAATACATTTCCATTTATTGATTTATTTGTGTACTCATTTCAATCCCCTTTTAAGTGCGTATGAAATATTTTCTACCGGAAATTCATGTATGCTCAAATTTAATTCATTAAAATTTAATCGGCCCTATGAAGCTTATGAACATAATGATAAGTTATATGTAATGATACCTCTACTGTTACCTGAATAATTGTAATAATTTTAATAAATAATTGAATAAAAATGAATTTGAATGAAAATCAAGTTTCTGTTTTTATATCAACATTGGACTAAAACGTAAACTTCTTTGGCTTAAATTTTAGCCATTCGAAGTCTAATTTTGAGGTAAGTTTAGACTGAATGGTAAACCTCGCTGGTGTTAATTTTAGCGAAGTAAAATACTGTTTTAAACCAATCTCAGGATCAGCGTTAAACTTCATCGGTTTTGTTTTTATACATGTAAGGTCTAGAATACAGTATTTTGAGTTATAATATTTAGAATTATTATTTACTATATTTAACCAAAAACAGACCTTAAAATTAAACCACTCGAGGTCTAAAAAATGGAACGAATCCTGATTAAAATTCAAACCCAGAAAGGCTAAAAATTGTTTGAACTTTTCAAAGTTTAAACTTTAGTATTTTTTCGGTCGAGTCATATATACATACCAAGAAAGTTTAAATTTTAGTCCAAAATTTTTAACAGTGCAGGTACTTCAACCCCTTCTTCGTTTACTTGGCCTAAAACAGCACCAATGCCAAGTTTAGATGCATCACATTGTATGAAAAATGGTTTATCATAGTTAGGGTTAGCTAGTATAGGAGCAGATGACAACAAATGCTTAAGTATATCGAACGCTTCTTGGGCACTATCATTTCACTTAAATACTTAGCTTTCTTGAGTAAATCAGTGAGAGGTGTAGTAATAGTTGCATAATTGGGTACAAATCGCCGATACCAGCCAGCCATGCCAAGGAATTTTCGCAACTGTTTGACGGTGGTAGGTGATGAATAATGCGTTACTGAGGATATTTTGTCTGGATCAGTCCGAAGAGTACCATTTCCCACGATATAACCAAGATATTTGACCTCTTTCATGCAAAATTTGCTTTTTTCAATGTTGATAGTTAATCCTGCTGTTCTCAAATTTAGCGCTACTTCTGCTAACGTTTTAAGGTGGTTGTCAAAGCTTTCTAATCGTCGAGGTATACGAAAACTCTATCTTTTAGGTAAGCAGGTATGACGCGGTCCATGAGTCTGCAATGGGCTTGCATAACCCGAAAGGCATAACACAATATCTATACATTGGCCGATTGGGCACTGTAAAACAGGTAAAATCGCGACATTTCTCCGCTAATGGAATCTGCCAGAAAGCTCGTCTGAGATCTAGAGAGGAGATGAATTCGGCTTTTGGAAGACGACTTAGTATGCCTTCAATATGTGGTAAAGGATACGCATTTTTGATGGTGTAACTATTAACCTTGCGTGAGTCTAGGCATAAGCGAACCTTTTCTCCTTTTCTTACTAACACTACTGGGATTGACCAAGGGTTGTTTGGTGACTCCTCGATAACTCCTAGCTTCAACATTTCATCTATTTCAGAGTGAACAAGTTTTTCTATAGCTGGAGAAATGGGAAAATAGCGTTGTGTGATAGGGCGTACGTTTGGCTCTAATTCAATAACATGCTCCATAAAATTTGTTTTACCTAAGCCTTCTTTAGCATACGAAGGAAATAAATCTTTTACATTCTTCAATTTAGTCTGCTGCTCGTATGATAACTCGTGCATATCTGTCCTTTTCACTCCAATATCCTCACTGCAGGTAATCTCACTGATCAAATGAGGGGCTATTTGAAATTTTAACCAAAAATCTATTCCAAGGATAAGGTTTTGTTTGAGACTCGGTACAATAAAAAAATCTATTTCAGTTGATTTCCCTTTATAAACTACCTTGAGTTTGCATGTACCAAAAACAAATTGTTCTTTGCCATCAGCAGTGCTGACTGGAATTGGTGTTTGAGGACCAGTTTCCTGTCGGAGCAAACCTTATCAGCAAGTTTATGGCCTATACAGGATATTTGTGCACCGCTATCTAGCAATCCTAGTTGCATTTCCCCAAAAATCTGGATTTCGGCATAGGGTCGTAGATCAAATGATTGTTTCTTATTGGCCGAGACAAGATTATTAAGGAACATTTGTTGGGCTTTGACTTTTTTCCAAAATCTATTCATTCTTAAAGAAGATCGTGTTTTTGTCGTAGGGACGTTGATTATCTAATCATCACCGAAAATCTTCTTTCGTTTTTTGTTATAATGTTCTAATCGCTTTTCATACGGCAATAAATGTTTTAACTCAGGCTTATAGTTACTAGTCTGGGTATTTTTCTTACAAGGTGTAGGTTCGTTTAATTCCCGCGAGGAGCAGCTTTCTGTCCCTCGCGCGCATTCGGGTTTCCCGGATTGCACTTTGAACAATTGGGTTTGTATATTCCGATGCTTCCGCAGCCATAACAGAATATAGTTCGGTCCTCCAGGCAATCGAAGTATCTGTGGCATTCTTGCCTGCAATTCCAGCACACTAATTTGTGAGTGGAAATAATATCTATTTCTGGGACTATATCTGACTCTACCACTGTTTCATTCTTAACATCAATTTCATTAATTTGTTTCGAATACATATTATTTCTATTTGGAAAAGATGTACCAGAACTATTATTGCTTTGTTTTGATATTTCTTGCAGGACAATCTCATGCTTTAAGCACAATTCTCGCAACTTCGCTACCGAAGGGATGTTAACATACAGCAGCTGCTGTCGAAGACGTAGTCTTAATCCTCGTTGGAGAATTTCTAGCAACTCAATTTCAGATATAGGGTTGTGTAAGTTTTCAGCGATTTTAAAAATGGCATTTCTAAAATCGACAAAAATTTCGTTCGTTCCTTGTCTACGCATTCTCATAGTCTCTCTTATATCTGTGTCTGTTTGATGTTCTGCAAAATTCGTACGTAATGCTTGGCATAAGCTAGGCCAGGTTACTCGATCGACCGTGCGTCGATAACGCCAGTACCAATCTTTGGCATCGTTAACGAATACGATTTGTGCATGTTCGCAGAAGAGATTAAAATTGCCTGCGAGGGTGTCAATCACTTGTGATTCTATTCTATAGATACAATTCTCTACCGACAGACGCGATGTTCCATCGAATTTAATAGACCAGTTCGAAATGAGACTAGCTACCTTGCCTGAATTCATAAATGTCGACATGTTGCTAAGCCCTGAGTTTAATGGGACAAACGGTGGTGGTTGTATGTTAATATTTGGGTTCGCTCGAACATCGTTATGTAAGTTACAGTCGGGGGCATCTTGTGGCCAGTCAAGCTGTGGTTGTGGTTCTATGTTAGGTACATCATTTCTTTGTTCACGCGAAGTTATATTTATTTGACTAAGTCGTTCGACAATAGTGTTCACCGTTTGATCAAAATGGCTATCTCACATATTAGCTATCCGCGTATCAAAGTTTTCGAGTATAGAGGCCTGTCGCGCTGAAATTACAGCATTAACTAGGGTGCGTATGCGATCCTCCTCAGAAAGGGAATTGCTGGTATCATTAGCATTGTTTGTTAAATCTGCGTTCGGAGTCTGCGTTTCAGGTTGTTGGGGCTGTTGAGCCGTAGAACCACCTTGACCTGTTGCTTCCAACTGCCTTTGCAATTGTTGTGAAGTAGAGCTCTGGGCAATGTCTTAGGCGTTGTTGTGGATATTCGACTGCGAACGAGTGACAACAGTTGTTGAGCGAACATCTTTATTAGAACATACAGCTCGACATAGTGGCCATGTGTTATTCTTTTTCAACCAGTTTAGCAGACAACCGCGATGAAATTTGTGATTACACGCAGTTCCAATTGTATCACCGTTTGGACTTAAATTATCCTTACATATAGCACAAGTATTCGAATTTATCAATGATGGAGGAAAATTATCATTACTATGACGAAGCATTTCGTTTATGTAAAAAATTGTAAGATAAAACTCTTAAATGATTTGAATATTATCTGGTCTTACTCATCAGTTATTGTTGTTTAAAGAAAATATCGAGGTTATCTTTCTATTACGAATATGAAATTGTTTTCGCCTATCTGGAAGAGAAGGCCGTAAGAAAACATCCACGAATTCCACTCTCAACCAAAGCTACTAGGTTTAAACTAGGCAATGTAGTTGAATACAAATTTAAAATATTTAAGCGGTATTCACGAATATCATTTAGACTATCAAGAAAATATCCAGCAAAAATGTTTTAAAATAGTTAATTTTAATTTTTCTATTATATATGTATACTTTGTGTATATTTAACCTTTATGACCTGGTTAGCGCGTTATGCATTTAGCTTACCGCAAAACTAAAATCCTCACATCTAAAGGGAAAATCTACTGCAAAGTCAGAAAAATAAAAGCAATAGGTAAGGGGACAAAAATTTGGAACCCTGTCGAAAAAATTTTAAGAAAACTACCTTCGTCGGGGGCCTATACGTTGGGCGCCATTTCTGTTATGGAACTCTTCTTACTGGCTTACTTTTTGGATTTTAAAGATTTTACTATGATTTTTGATGAGGGGAAGGCTAATCATAACTACTCGTGTGCATCTGGCTTAGTCCCGTAACTTCAGTTGTCGTGGATTCATAAAAAGTAGCTATGATATCCTCATCACCAAAATACCAGTGAGTTTTAATCAGAAAAATTTGTATGCACACTAGGGTTAAACACTAGCGCACTGATTTACATTACCGTACTTAGATATTTGTATTCGAAGAAAAAAAACAAAGAAAACTCTCTAAGATTGGCGGCTATACTCGTGCGTTCTCTTAGCCGCTCCATACCCTTCCTTCATGACTTTTTTTGATGCTCATAAAAGTCCCAAATAAATAAACAACAACTGATTTTCAGACCAAATATGCCTTATTTAACAATTAATTTCTTTATTTAATTATCGTGTAGCATAAATGTATCTCCCTACATTTTTCTTATACTTATAATATATTTCCATTTAAATCCAGACCAAATTAGATTTCTTAACTAATCGTTGAAACAGGAGAGGATCAAAAAAATCAAAGAGTCTAATGAAAGAATACATATATTTAATTTGTCGCATGCGAGAGAAATAAATGTAATGAGAGATTCCCAAACGTATGTATGTATGTATGTATGTATGTAGAAGAAAAGTCAAAGAGACTCCTCTGATCGCAAATGAATTTCTGAGTGGGCAAATTTCTATTTTTCTCAATATATAAATATGTTGCCTGATAGAAAATAAATTCTATGAAAAACAAAACTAGATTTATGTTTTATTATTATCCAATTGACAGATTAATTAGTTTACATTAGTTATGGAGAATTCGTCGAGCAAAAAAAAACATTGCCAACCGAAATACGAAATTATAGCAGGTTTAAATAAATAGAAAAATGATAAAGTCACCACAATAACAATGATTAATACTTACAGAGATACTGGATCTGTTGAAGGCCTTCGTAGATTCCGCACACTGTAGATATGCCCCTTGAAGCAAGTGGAAATTCGCTTATGTCGATGAGTTTATATTTTTGATAGTAACACCTCTTTTGATTTTATCAAGTTGATTAAATTCTTCCTGCACATTTAGTTAAAGCAAAAAAAAAAATACCGCGCACATTGAATTCTTAAATTCCTCTCGTTTGACTTTTCCCTCTCTCTTTTTTTTTCTAAGACTTCATTACAATACTGTATTTACTTATGGAATTTCTTTTAACTTTGATTTTTCTTTTCGTTGATTACACAAAATTTTTCTTATAGTAATAACTCCAGTTTGAGCTCTCTTCTTTTCTGGTTTTTTTCTTCTTTTTTTTTCTGTGAATACTTAATAATTATTTACAGATTTTTTTTTCCCATTCAAATACTCCTTTTCTCTATAAACTCATTTTCAACCACTATGGTTTACGTAACTATTTCTTAATATCTTCTTCGCTTCACTTTTAATATTGTTTAACTATTAATTAATTCATAGTTTAAATTAGATAGACGCTGTACATTCAGCTCAAAACTGAAATCTACTGTTTTTCCCAAGTGGTAAAGAAATACTAAGTGAGTCGTTGGCTGACTCTCAAAATTTTGCAAAAAGTTCTTTCTTTCCTTTTTTTTTGTGATAGAAATTGTTTTTGTTTTTGGAACGTCAAACTGCCCTGCATTCTTCAGTGTTTTTTTACTTAAAGAGTTTTCCCAAATATATACATATATGTATATAAAAGGTATTTTTATAAGCTAAAGTTTGCTTGCGGGCTTCCTCCTCTGGAGCAAAAATGCTATTTCCAATGAAAATATGTATGGTGGATTATAGGCTCAAGAGCGAAATCCTCCACCTGCCTCCTCGAATATGTATGTTGTACAATTGGTAACGTATCAGCTTTATTTATATAAAATTTAGTTATTTCAAAACTTTACTTGAGTTAAGTTTAATTTTTGAAAAAATACTTTATCTCCAGGAATATACTTAAGATGAACTGCTCCTGATGATCGCCAAATCCAAAAAGAACTTTTAGAGCGAAGGAAAATGGCTACAAGCTCAAGTGGATACCTTTTTTATGCCCATATAAAGCAACTCTGTTTTCAGCATTTCGCCCCTTTTCGCCTAGAGTTGGCGCAAATATTAACATTGGGTTAGACAAGTCTTGATATCTTTCGCATGACACCAAGCTATCCTACCATTTTCTTTATCTTGCAATTGATACATGTTGTTTCCCTTTTTATTAATAACTTTGGCTTTAATAAAAACTGGGGCAAATTAAGAATTGAACTTTTTTGAACGATCGCTAAGAACAAAGTTTCTACGATAAACATTTTCACCTACTGCAAACGTTTGCGACCTACTTCTGAGGTTGTACCTCTTCGTAGAGTTTTCAAAGCACGTTTGTATATTGTTCATGATTTCAGCGCGCACGAGTTGAAGCCTATCATCTCGGTTCACTACAGGATATGGGGAAGTGGATACTTATCTGAAATAGTTTGTGCTTTAAGCGCACGGTAGTCTCCGTAAGGACGCCATGTACCATTCCAGTTATGAACCATGTGAAAAGGTGATGCATAAGGACCTTTTGACGCTCTGCAAACAGGGCCGGCTTAAGAGAATTTGGGGCCCTAGGCGAGTTATTATTTGCGGCCTCTTTCTCCCGTATTTATAGAAAGAAATTGGAGATCAGAAAATTAGAGATCAGAAATATTAAATTCAAACTTAGTGTCAATAAAACAAAAAAATATTTCTTTTGCATATTAAATATATTTTTTTTTCAACAAAAGAACGAAAATATAACACACAAAATTATTTTTAATTATCTTAGAGTTTACTAAAATTTCATTTTCCGCGCCTTCAACTCAGAGAAAGTTGATATAATTTTACTTAAATCTAGTTTCTGCGCAACTTCCTGCTCTATTGATAGCAATGCTAAACCGACAAGCCTTTCTTGAGTCATGGCCGAACGCAAGAACGCTTTGATTAATTTCAGTTTCGAAAAGCTACGCTCTCCACTCGCAACCGACATTGGTATCGTCAACAAAATACTAAATTGGGCATGAGACCAGACAAGTTGTGTTGTAAAATATAACTAAGGTGAAAATTAAATTTTTTTAATGAAACTAAATATAGGGCCTCTACAAAATTTCTGTTTTTTTTGCAAAAAGGATTTTTAGTACAAAAGTGTTTATCGAATTTGGTGCCCCCTAGAACTTGGTGCCCTAGGCGGTCGCGTATATGGTAGAGCCTGCCCTGTCTGCAAATACCAGCCTTCATGAGAAAAGCAAATTCCCCCTTTGCCACTTTGAGCTTCTCGTCAGTAAGCATTCTACGTCTAGCAGTTACAGGTTCTCCGCGAGTTTCAATCACATGCATTGTTGAAACATCTGCTGGTAGTGCAGCAATCTTGTTGAGTTGAGTAATATCAGAAAACTTCGACAAAAGATCAGAATACTTGCAAGATGAATCACATGATTAATTGATGTTGTTCCAAAAGAACTGAGGAAATCTGCACCGATGATGTTATCATTTGTTTGCGCGATGTCAAAGTTCCCTTCAAAATGTCGTCCCATACCCAAGTCAATTGATAAACGAGTGTTTCCAAAAGCTAAAATGGCGGTGTTATTCGCTGCATAAAATTGAGATGAAGAATTCTTTTCATGTAAAATTTGAAACGAAGAGGCACTGGCTACTAGAGGTTTACACCGGTCGCTTAATAGGCGGCGGCGGCGTAGCCGGCGCGCCGACAAAGTGATCGGCGTAAACCTCTGAATTGAATGGCTGGACTTCGGAGTATCACATTGTCCACAACTAATGAATATGGAAACATACTACTGACGTCAATGGTATGTTTGACGATCTGGAACAATATCATTAACATGCGGATGACGATCAGGGAGGCTTTTAAAGCGAAAATTTAAAAAAATAATATTTGGAAAGGTTATGTTTATATGTATTTAAGGAAATCGACGTTTGGGCGATTTCAGAAAGATCCGCGGTTTTTGCCTCAAAATCTCGTGGGTCGTTCAAAAATTTCGGGAGTAGCTCCTTGCGGAGAGAGGGAGAAATACACACACATGGTCACACTTTGGTAGCGTAGTTTCACCGAAGGAGATGTTCTGAGCTAACTCTAATACCCGTCGTCTGCACGATTTCTTTAAATCATTTGTGGATTTATGCTGGTCACGCATAAAGGCGACTTACGGTTGCTATCAATTATCTACTAATAGACATGACTCTCGTGGCACAGTTTTAACGAATAGCATCATTGCTGGCTTATTGTTGATCGCGCCAAAGGGCGCATTCAGTCTTTTCGGCTGTTTCTAAGAGCTACAATTCCCGACGTGCGAACAGTAGAAATCCCGACCACCAGTCGCTACCACGCATCCTGGCCGTTATACAATATGCCAGCACAGAAGCCATAGGACTGCGACTTCGAACTCATACTTTCGTCGACGTAGGTGTAGCTCCGAAGACTTTCTGACGGATGTTTTTGTCGCGATGTGCTTCCGACCTACACCAAAAAGCGCCTTGAAACATTAGAGGGTAACTATTCGGTCATGGATGCCGCCCTCGAAATCAAAGGCTGTCGAAGTGGATATCATTGCGTAACACATGGGTGAAAATAGTATAATCCTTGGCGCATCTACATAATTTAAACTTTACAAGGACCGTGGATAAAAGTTTGAAAATGTAAACCAAAATTTGCAGGCGTTTGTGTTCGATACATTGACCTCAGTAGTCTTTGCTTCCGGCCTTATGATATAAGAGCACATTATGGATAACCGCCTTCAGTTTTCAGACTAGTTCGACTATCCCCTACGTTAGGCTAGTAGAACACCCGGTAATTTGTTCGACTGTTTTGAGAAAGCTTTTGCTTCACCACTTTGAGTGTTCCTGCGAAGGACAAAACCTTACCTGGTTAAAAAATGTGCCTACGTATTCAGTCATATTTAAACATGGTTGATAGGCTATATCCAATGTTATTCACTCCAAGCGACTAGTTGGTGATAGAGCCGCCAACTTTAGGAAATGTCAAACCTGGAGACTTGAGTGTTGAATGATGAAGTGTGTAAATCAAAATTAAGATTTCAGACGCTATTTTATAGTTCAGCAAATAAAGTGATTTTTCAAACCCTTCTCATACGTGTTGAAGATATATGCAACTTAAGTGTGAACTGAGAATCTTTTCATAAGAGAATTTAAACCACTGGAGCCTACTAAAGGATTTTGCATCACTGATTTCGCTTATTCTTTCAGCCAATCGGGATATAAAATTCGGCACCTTTTTCGGTTAACTTGCTTTTTTAACAACTCGAGTACAATTTTAAAATATGTTCGACTTGGGACACTGTATTTAAATTCATACTTTATTAATTTTATGAAAAAATTATGCGAAGTAAGCATTTAAATTTATTATATAACTTTTCGTTAAGTGTTTTGTTTTAATAACTTTGTGAATTCGGTGAAGCGAAATCCGTGTTAAGCTGGCATTGAAAGCGCCTGTTTTCTCAAATAACTTTTGAACGGTTATAAAGTGTTAAATTTCGCAATTTGATTTTTAAAACTGGCAGTGATGCGCATCCCTTGATACCCCTTTCAACCATATCGGACCAATTTCCGCGATGAACAATAAATAGCCTAGACAGTCTTAAAAGAGTAGAAAATATAGTAACGCGCCGAACGCCGCCGCTATCGGCCGCGTTTATCGGCGGCGTTTATCTCTACTGGCTACGGAAACGTCAGCTCCAGTATCAATAAAAAAGAAATGTTCAGAAGATCGAACTTTGACGAAAAGACGAATAGATGAAGAGAGTTGTCTGTTGATTTTATTTTTGTTGAGTAAACGCTGTGTTTTTTTCTTTCTTGACGATGTTTGAAGTAGACATCGCCAATCTACTTAGGCCCGGCTTATCAGTAGTTGGTGAAGCTAAGCTTAAACTCTAGTCACATTTAAACTCCAGTTAAACTACTCAGCAGCTTTTCAGTCACAGTTTAAGGCCGCTTTTGGAGTAGTAGGCTTTTTTGTACGGCAACATTGTTTTTTTATATATAGATAACTAGAAGATCCGGCGGACGTTGTCCTGCCCTAAATTTGGCCTATCTGCATACATTTTAATAAACTTTTTCCGTCTGACTCTGCCCTCATCTCCTTCACTTTTTCCTAATCCTTTTATTCACTCCTCCCTCCGTCTGTTTCGCTTCATCTATCTCCATCTTCGTCTCATTCTATCTCTTTCTCAATCTCCTTCTCTCAATTCCTTCTCATTCTTCTGCATCCATTATTGCCTGTCCCAGAGGGTGGTATGTATTTTATTCCAGTCCCAGTCCTACTTCGAGTCTCAGTCCCAGTCCCAGTCCGTCTCTGGATAATATATTACTCTGTACTAAAGCACTCATCAACAGCTTTCATTTGATATCCATATTGTATAAACACTGTCTAGGCATTCACTGGCCCACGTTTTGGCCTATATTTCGAGACCCTAGTATCTTACACTTGAGTCCAGTAAAAGAACCACAAGTTGGGAACTATAATTTTTCAACTTAAGTAATAGCATTTTTCGCTTTATAAGAAATTCCCTCTTTTGCTGAGTACACTATGATTCTCAAGTTGAACCACTATATCGTAACTGTGAGAGATAAGCTAATACATAAATCGTAGCGTTAAGTTGAACTATATAAACATGCCATTAGGTTAAGTTCTTGTATATGCCGATATGGCAATGCTATAACAAATGTCAAATAAAGAAACAAAAAAGGCGCTCTCTTCCGTGTTGCAAATTATACGAAAACGACGTTTTTCCTCTTTTCATTTTAATATATCTAAATATATCACAGTGGCGACGAGCAGAAAACAATTCAAACTGGTTTAAAAACGCGTAGCAAGTGCTTGGTGATCAGCGGATAATAAAATTTTGGCAAAATGGCAACCAAAAATTTTAATATTCCATTTTTTGACCACCAAAAAAACTCATGGTTTGTCTTTGAGAAGCAGTTGTTGCAATTCTTCATTGCTACTGACATTGAGGTGGTAAAAAAGAAGGCAATATTGTTAACTTCGTTATATTAGTGCGTATACTCTGTTGGACAACTTAATACGTCCGGAGGCGTTGGAAGATGACAGCGTAACTTTGGAAAAGTGTCTCGATTGTCTGCGAAGCCATTATAGGCCAACAACATCTGCGTTTGTGGTGCGTTACAAATTTTACAATGCTACAACAACAGCGTCAGAATCAATAAACATTTGGGCAGCTACAGTGAGAGCGTTGGCGGTAAAGTGGGAGTTTGGCGAAAGTTTAAATATGGCGCTAAGAGACAAATTTGTAATGGGTCTGGAAAAGGCTCCAGCCAGCGACACAATTTTTTTGGAAAATGTAGGCGCAACTTTCGAGAAAGTGGTAGCGATAGCAAATACAACAGAGTACACTAAGCAACAACAAGGTGATACTATACAAGTAAAACAGGAAGAGCTAAATTTTTTGAAGAAGAAACAGAAGTCGCAAGCAGAGCAAAAGAAGCAGCAAAATTGGAAAAACAAGTCACATCAAGGCCAGCATAAACAGCAACCATGCGAAGTGTGCGGCTACACTAGCCAAAGTGAATGTAAGTTTAAGAATTATAAATGTAATAATTGTAAAAAAAGGGGGTACCCAAAAAAAATGTGCAAAGAGAAAAGATTAAATTTTTTGAATAACGCAGACGAGTTCAGTTTATTCTCACTTAATAGTGCGAAAGATAACCGATTATAGTAACCATTTTTGTTGAAGGTAAGGCTATTGATATGCAGCTCGACACAGGTTCAGAAAGCAATGTGATATCGGAAGAGACATACAAAAGCCATTTTAGAAAAAATAAGCTAAAGGAAATATCAGTTTTGTTGAAGACATACAACGGTCGCAGTATTATGCCGCTTGGTGAGTTTGAGGTGGATGTACACTTTAAAGAGCAACGCAAAAGCATTTAATTTTTGGTTATTAAGGCCGGCGGTCCGCCGTTGTTAGGTCGCAAATTCTTAAACAGTTTCGGTATTGAATTATCTAGCTTACATTTTTCTAAACAAATCAGATGCGACGTCAATGTCTTACATAAATTTTCCAAACTATTTGATGGGTCTTTGGGATTATTTAAGAAGAGTAAAGCCCATTTACATGTAAAGGAAGGAACCGAACCGAAATTTTTTTGGCCTCGGCCATTACCTTTAGCGATTAGAGAAAAAGTTGAAAAGGAGATAGATGAGTTAGTAGAACTGAAAGTTTTGGAGCCAGTAGACTATTGCGAGTGGGGACACCGATTGTTCCAGTGCAAAAAAAAAAGATGGGGGAATTCGCATATGCGGTGATTTTAAAGTGACCTTAAACCCACATCTGCATGTGGAAAAGTATCCCTTACCACGTATAGAAGAGATTTTTGCCAAGATGCACGGCGCACAGTGTTTCGTGTAGAACAAGCTAGCTGGACAAAAACAAAGTTCTTATTCCAAGAAAAGTGTAATGAGAAATAAAAGAAAACAAACAAAATAACGGGATTTTTGCTTTTTTTTGATATTTTTGCTCATATATATTGAGTAATTGAAGTAAGAAGGCAAGAGTGGCCGTAAAATGCATTGATTAATTTGCAAAATTCTTGTTGAATATTAAGCTTCATATTTCTTTTAAGTGAAAACTTTTATATAATTTTTTTGATGGATTCGAAGCTCGAAGGTAAGCAAAATTTTTTAATAGTAATTCTTTCGCAATTAGAGTATTTTCAATATATTTAACATTCCGTTATTAAGAAGAAAAGGTATTTTTTCTCTATATTTTTAACTTTAGAAAAAAAAGTTACATACATCCGCGAACATTCGGGCTAAATTTTACGTATGTTATAGTCGCAAGTATTCTCTAATAGTCGAAAGAAAAAACCATTGCGAATTCTTTGCACATCTATTAATTTTTTTTTTTTGTAGATTTAGTTATCTCTACATATAAAATAGGATGTATGTACGTACCAGCTCCGACGAGATATTTGAACATTTAAAGCTGATCTACAAACGGCAAAACCAATTCCCAGGTACAGGGAACAAACACGTAGCCATAAAACACACAAAAATTAACGCGCAAGGTCAACAAGAGCACACCAAAAGCAAAAGGGCGAATATCACTGACTTCAACCTGCCACAACCTACCGCACCAGTCACCAAGGCATAAAAACAGGTACATACAAAGCAATCCTAATGCAGGTATAACCACACAGGAACGCTACACAAAACAACCCCATTTGGTAGCATCTACGCCAATACCTGAATGTAATATAAATACTGCACAACTGATAACAAATCAGAACGATCAACGACACTTAAGATGGCAGCAAAACAATCATAAACTATTCACCCTGTCGGAAAATCAACAACGCATAGCAGTTTAGTTATAACCGTACCAAGAACGGAGTTGTTTGACATTTGGGTTCAACTTTCGAAAGAAACCAGATATAAAGAATTATTGAGTTTTGTTGTACTTAAGTACAATTTAAGCGAAGCAGCCGAGTATTCTATAAAAATTTTAAGCTTACAAATATCGGCATATTCGTCGAAGCTGGATCAAAAGTGGAACACTTCTGGAAGACATAAGGAGCGATTTTTGAATAAAAACTCGGAGTGGCTTTCGGGTCCAGACTTCACATTTACAATAACGGTGGATTCAAAGTTGCCATCAGACCAACCAATCACTTCTTCAGGTAACCCCGGCCCCGGAAGACGAAAGAAGGACTTTGTTAGCTGCAGTAAAAAACCAAACGGCGTCGAGTGGATGACCTCTTGCAATCTAGAAGTCCTGGTGAGTTAACTTATGCGGCAGAAGTATCAACGCGTATGTCCGGCAACAGAAATGTGCTAACATTATAAAAAAATCACAGGAAACCACTCAAATATCCGGCAAAAAGAGGACATGTGAGCCAGATGCAAGATGATTGAGCAATGTAGAAGCTTTAGCATACTACGTAGATAGTAAGTCGACGACTCATGGGTACAAAACGACTAGGAAGTGGAGCATCAAGGCAGGCTATAAGGTTTATCCATCATTTTATAGTCTAAGAAAAGCTAAGGCAGAATGCTATCCAAATGAAATTGATGTGGGTGAAACACGTGCGGAAATTAAAGCCCATTCCGTATTAGATAAAACTGTTGAGCGTTTAGTTTTAACAAAGCAAGAAGTTTTTGTTAGTTTATTACCTACAAACTTGACGTACACTTTAATCAGCAAGTGGGGTTGGGATGGGAGCTCTGGCCATAGCACATATAAGCAAAAGTTTACATGCAGTTCTGACACTGATGAGTTTTTGTTTATATTTTCTTTCGTTCCTCTTCAATTACAGGATGAAAAAGGTAACAAAAAGGTAAATTTATTTTTTCTAAAGAAACAAAAGATTTTACTGTTTTTGTGAAAGGAACGAAGTTTTAGAGGAGATAAATGCGTAGTTGCCAACAAAGTACATGCTCGAAGAATACGAAGTTTCCGTAAATCACAATATGCTTCTAACAATGATTGACGGAAAAGTTTGCAATGCTTTGACTGAAACTTCTTCCGCACAAAAGTGTTATATTTGTGGTGCCACTCCAAAAGATATGAATAATGAGTTACGGGACTTTACGCCTAACCGAGATAATCTTGGTTTTGGTTTGTCTACTCTCCATGCATGGATAAGATGTTTTGAATGCTTGCTTCACATAAGTTATCGCCTCGAAGTAAAAAAAACGGCAGCTTAGGAATGAGGCAGATAAAGAGAGTGTAAAGCTACGCTCCAACGAAATCCAGAATAAATTTAAAAGTGTACTTGGGTTGATAGTAGATAAACCAAAACCAGGTTTCGGCAAAACCAACACTGCTCGTAGGTTTTTCGAAAATTCTGAGGCTAGTGCTGAGATTACGGTATTGGATGTAACGCTCATCAAAAGATTCGACACTCTCCTTCGCGCATTAGCAACTGGGTACAATATAGATATCCAAAGATTTGAAAAATTTGGGGCCGAGACTAAAAAACTATACATAGATCTCTATCCATGGTTTAATATGCCTGTTACAGTTCATAAAATCTTAGTTCATAGTACTGATATTATAAAATCAGCAATTTTACCTATTGGGTCAACTTTCTGAGGAAGCACAGGAAGCCCGTAACAAAGATTTGAGACGATTCAGGGATGATAACTCACAAAAGCAGTCGCGTGAAGCCACGAATAGAGATCTTATGAATATGTTGCTTATAACATCGGATCCTTTAGTTAACAGTTTTAGGGAGATACCTAAGAAAAAATATAAAGGCTTGACTTCAGAAGTCTTAAATTTACTGTCCCCCGATAATGCTGAGGAGTCAATACATACCCCAGTTGTTTCAAGCTTTCACATTAGTGTTGCTGATGCTCATGACTATTCCACAAGTGGCTCATGGAATGAAAGTGATGATAGCGAATAATAACATAATTATAAAAGATAACCGACCCTATAACTTTTTGTTGGATCAGGTTTTATGTAATTTAAATCTATTGTCTTTTCTACTTTGTATGATACTTTACTTTTAAGTTTTTGTAATAAGTAATTTACACATAATTAATTTAATTATTTACATTGTTATTATTATTATTGTAATTCACTTTTACATTCCTGACTGGTACTATAAAATAATTTTGTAAAAATTGTAGTGCCAGGATAAATACTCAGATAAATACAAAATATGTATGTACATATATACAGTCACTCACATAAATAAGGAGACACCCCTTTTTGGACAATTCTCACAATTTTCGCTTTCGCAAATTTATTTTAACTAATTTCCCATAAGAAAATTTATCACGATCTATAACAAAATCTAAATTATATTTAAAAAATGTTTGAAAAATTCGACGAATTTTCATAAAAAATTTTAATTTTTTTTCCGAATTTTTAGACTTATTTAGAGTATTGAGATTTGTAGTCCATTCAATTTAAGTACAACAAAGTAATATTCTTAAGTCCTTTAAATTTTTTTGGATCTATGTCACTTATTCACATGAGTTACTGTATATGAAATAAGCAAATGTATGCATATAAAGTAAAATTTTGTTAAAAAATAAAAAAAGAACATATGGCTAAAAAAAATGACGTAGTTGTAATAAATGACCGCATATGAAACGGAAAATCTCATAAAATAATTTTGTCCAGCTAGCTTGTTCTACACGAAACACAGTGCGGCGGGGTGAAGTTTGTAAAACTGGATTTAAGTACAGCGTACCAGCAAATCGAATTGGATGAACAATCTCGCAAATTCACAACAATTTCGACGTCAAAAGGCCTTTTTCAGTATACAATACTGATATACGGGTTGGCATCCGCACCCGCTATTTTTCAAAGAATTATGGACACGCTATTAGTAGGTATTGAGGGCGTAGTAGTATTTCTCGACGATATACTAATAACAGCAACCAACGTCAGACTTCTTACTCGAAGACTTGAAAAAGTGTTAACCCTGTTAAGTGATGCAGGGTTAAAGTTGTCTAAATTGAAGTGTGAGTTTTTTGTTGACGAAATTAAATATTTAGGGCATATTATAAACAAAGAGGGCTTGCATATGGATCCTGATAAAGTAAAAGATATTAGAGGCGCCAAGCAGCCATCAAACGTAAAAGAGCTTCAATCTTTGTTAGGGGTGATGAATTTCTATAGATGATTTTTACCTAATTTATCTACTTTGCTTCACCCACTTTATCAGTTCCCAACAAACATTTAGGTTAGAAAACTATTAGAAGACGAATCGAATTCTAACGTATTTATCTAAGGTTAAAAGTAAGAGGACGATTTGCGAAACTGTCGCGAATTATAGCATTCTCGACAAAAAGGGGACTTCGTTCTCGATATCGAGGAAAGGGTTAGAATTATAATCGAATTCTAACATCAATTTCTAATGAGAATTTTGAAGTGATGCGCAATTAAGTTCAATTATTTAAAATCAGCGAAATTTTCATTGTTTCATTATATCAAATAGTTTTATTTGGTTATAAGCTTATGTATTAAGAATGAACATATTTCAAAGGCTTTTTCTATTATAATAAATTAAAACCGCACGTAAAAATTGAGCTCAGCGTTGGTTTGAGGTACGGATGAGGAAGCGTTTTCTTCTTGCCATTCAAATAGTACTTCAATAACCTGCATGCTTTCCTTTTTTAAGTTTTTTTGGTTCATTTTCACTTCCTAGTATTTACTATTATAAATAAAAAACTTATTTCCCAACTTATAATATTTCCACACAACTTTTCACTATTTTTATTTAGTTTGTATAACACTAAGGATTAGTGATCATGTCGTGCAAATAATCGATAACTGTGACAATAATCATAACATCGCATTTCTAGTGTTATTCGAATCGTTTCACAGTCGAATTCTAATCTAGTTCTCTAACCTAGTTTTCGATTCGAGATGCATTAGAGAACTACATTAGAATTCTAATGTAAAATTACAATATTTCTCTAACGTTAGAAACTGTGTTTGCTGGGTTGGTGCAGGCGAATACAAAATTCGAATGGTGAAAAGAATGTTCTGAAGGATTTTCAAAACTTAAAGACTTATTGTTATCAGAGAAGTGCCTAGCCCATTTTTGTCCCGAAAAAAGATTTAAATTAACGGTGGATGCTAGTCCCACGGAGTAGGTGCGGTTCTAACGCAAGTAGAGGCTGGTGAAATAGAGAAACCAATAGAGTTTGCTTCAAGAACATTGTCGGATACTGAAAAAAGGTATTCGCAACTTGACCGAGAAGCATTGGCTATACTGTTTGGTGTAAAAAAGTTTCACTTTGGTTACTGACAACAAGCCGTTACAACACATTTTTAGTCCGAAAAAAGGAATTCCAGAAATGGCGTCCAATAGATTGCAACGTATTGCTCTAACGCTATCTGGTTATCGTTTCGACATTGATTACGTCAAGTCTAAAAACAATATAGCAGATTATTTTTCGCGAAACCCGGACAGAAGGGCCGAGGATCAATGCGTTTTGCCTGATGATGTTTATGTAAATTATTTTCAAGAGCTTGGTGGACGAAGTGAAATGATTAACCTAGAAAGCATTATAACAGAAACTGCACAGGATAGTACGCTACAACGAGTAAGGGAATTTCACCATGAGGGATGTCCAAAGAAATGTCGTGATCCAGAGTTGTTACCATATTTTAATAAAATATTGGAATTGAGCGAAGAATCAGGTTGCTTATTTTGGGGGTTTCGGGTTGTGGTCCCAAAAGCACTGCAAAATAAAGTTGTCGAATTTTTACATGCGACACACATGGGAATTGTCAAAATAAAATGCATGGTTCGTGAGTGTTGTTGGTGGCCGAACCAGGGAAAAGATTTGGAGAAGGTAGTAAAAAGTTGCGAGCCCTGTTTACTTAATCGTCGGAACCCACCAAACCAAGAGCTTCTCCCATGGAAACGGCCCCAAGAAGCATGGTCGAGAATCCATTTAGATTTCTTTGGACCTTTTAAAAACCGCTGGTGCTTAATCGTTGTAGACAGCACAAGTAAATGGGTGGAATGCATAGATATGGGAACGAATATAACTAGCCGAGTTCTTATAGCAGTGTTGAGAGAAATGTTTGCAAGTTTTGGGTTACCAAAATGCATGGTTTCGGACAATGGTACGTCGCTCACATCGAATGAGTTTACCAATTTTTTGAAACAGAATGGAATCACATATGTAACATCTCCTGTAGGTCACCCACCCACTAATGGTCAGGCGGAGAATGCGGTTAAAACAGTTAAGACCGCCTTAAAACGGAATTTATGTAATACACCGATGTCTGACTTCAACAAAGTTCTGAGTAATTTTTTGTTAGATTATCGAAATACTGTACATGCTAGTATGGGTGTATCTCCAGCTTACATTATATTTAATAAAAGGAAATTAAGATATCGATTAGACTTACTCAATGAAAAGGAAATGTTGTTAATCTAACCAATATTGAAATCACAGCATTTGTTCAAAAAAAGAAAAATGAACGAAAGAGATATTTTAAAGGGAAGCAAACAACAACTTTAACGTGTATGACGCGGTGATAGTTAAAGATTATTCGGTTCCTGGAAAAGTAAAATGGACAAAAGCTGTGATTTCCAAAAGAATTGGAAAGCAAATGTATCTTGTAAAAACTTATCATAATACATCTTGGAAAAGACACGCAAATCATATTATCTTATCGCAAAAAGAACATCGCACCATCACTAAATGATCCACTAACACCTTTAATAAATTTAAGTAATGAAAATCAAAATATATTAACTAATAATAGTGGCCCGATTATACAAATACAGACAAAAATACAACAACAACTACACATACAAGTAATAACGTACCCAACGATATTATTTGTAATGAGAAAACGAAGTCACGGGAACCCACGACTCATAATTTAAGACCGAGAAAATACCAATTTCTTGTCAAACAAATTTATGTATCCTAAGCGCGAAAGTCTGTAATAAAATCATTTGTATGTTACCAATTAAGAAGGGGGTATTGTGAGAGATAAGCTAATACATAAATCGTAGCGCTAAGTTGAACTATGTAAACATGCCATTAGGTTAAGTTCTTGTATATGCCGATATGGCGCTCTCTTCCGGGTTGCAAATTATACGAAAACGACGTTTTTCTTTTCCTCTTATCATTTTAATATATCTTAATATATCACAGTAGCAACTCTTGAGATTTTAGAGGTATACTAATTATCAACATGAGCTTTAATGGTACTCAAGCCCAAATGCTTTTTGGGTATATTCGACGTCATTTCGAACGAACCCAATTCACCGATAGGTTAACAAGAGTTTAACCATGCCAGATCGGCCGCTTAAGCTCAGCTTAAACTTCAGTTAAAGTAAACTGAAAAACTGCAGAGTAAGTTTAAGCTGCTGTTGTCACGAATGGCACTGATATTAGAAGAGGAAGATTGAAAATCGGTTTCAGCTATTTCATTTTTCTTATCGTTGTCATTAATTTCATTAGCTACAGATCCAGATCTTCTAAAGACATCATTGGCCTGCTCTTAGCAACGCCTGCGATCACTGCACGCGCAGCAGTTGGCAGACGCTGCAACCAAAAATCTTTTATGATTTGTTGGTCTCTTGTAACATGTGTGCGTTGAAGCTGGGTTAGCATGTGACTGTGTTTATTATCTCCCAGCTGATTCATGATGTTGCTTGCGTCGGCAAATTCTTCGACAGTTTTATTTCTTGGAGCGTTCAATGATCGCGCAACACTGCGGCTTACTGGAGGAGATGTGAACATCACGTCGGGGTCATATATATAGACGCGTCCTATATGTTCTCTTTAGAACTTTTGAAAAACTTACTTATTTAATTGGCGTTTAACCGTTTAAACGGTTATAGGCGTCCAACAAGGCGCGCCAGTCGCTCCTTCTCTCTGCCAACGGGCGCCAATAGGTCACACCAAGGGAGTTTAAATCTTTTCCACCTGGTCCTTCCAGCGGAGTGGCGGCCGCCCTCTATCTCTGCTTCCATAGGCGAATTCCGATAGAAACACTTTCTTGGTCGGAGCGTCATCTTTCATTCGCATAACATGGCCTAGCCAGCGCAACCGCTGCGTTTCAATTCGTTGGACTATGTTGATGTCTGCGTAGAGCTCGTATATCTCTTCGTTAAATATTCTTCGGTACTCGCCTTCGCCAACGCGTGAAGAACTTTTCCTTTTGAACTTTTCGTTTTGAAAAACTAATAACTTCATTTTTCACAATTTGATATTACAAGAAAAAGTTAACTTGATCAAATTATAAAATTATTTAGCAAGTTGAAAAGCTTAAAGTATAACTACAGTCGCTACAGATATATCCAACATTTTACTGTAATATTTGCGTTTTTCTCTCCTTATATAGGCTGTGGTCTCATTTCGTATAAGTTTATATGCACTCCAGTTTGTGCCGCTTCGGTTCTTTTTCCAGAGGGAATACAGCTTATTGCGCTTCTTAATCATAGCACGGACATATTTTTTAAACCTAGGGCTAGAGGCAGATCTGCTGCTATATACTCGAGATGGAACGTGAGTTGTATAGAGGTATAAAATAGTTTCATTCAAAAATCTCAGCTTTTCGCGCACCGACCTCAAACTTCAACATGCAGACCAATTTATGCTGGAAAAAGCTCTAAAATGGTTATTTACGTCCAGTCGACGATGATCTGGTGAAATTATTGGACTAGCTACTACACTTTGGTTATCGAACATTACATCAAATAAACAGAAAATTAATTGGTCAAACTTTAAGACACATCTGCATTCGGACACAATGAAATAGTCAAGAAGGCTGGGGCAGCAGTTTTGTCCATACCTTGTTGGTACGCACACATTAACCACTTGAAGACCAACACTTGAAACAGCGTCTAACAAACGGCAGGTATACGGGTTACTACATAAGAGGTTAACATTAAAATCTCCACAGATCAGTGTAATCAGCAGCAAACGAGGACAACATTGTATAATATTCCTTCATGTTACAATATTTATTAGGGTTATAGACGCACGACAAAAGAACTTTGGACATTGAACTAGCCACTTCAACTAGCAAGTTCTCAGAGACGCTAACAGCTATTCTTGATATTATCCTGGACTTGAGACATTTTTTACAGTACATAGCAACACCACTGTATCCCTTTATATAAAAATGGCCATATAGTAGTTCAGGTTTAAACCAAGACTCGGAAACACAAATCATGTCAACACTATATTGTTCAAATATAGCTCTGACTACATCCATCTTTTCAGCATTTAAACTACGAGCATTAAAGTACACTACGTTGAAACCTTTATGGCGCCTGCATAGGACATTAGCAAAGCTAGGTTATTATTCGGAATGCTACTCGCGGGTCTACTATCTCCAAACACTGAATACAATCGAATTAAAAGCAACTTTAGAGTAAGGTGTATACAAATCCGAAGATAAAGAAATAATAAAAAGTGTGCGCTATCATTGCGTAACAAAAAACAATAAATAAGACTGAAAATAAATTGAAATGCACACCACGTTAAAAGTACTTACACCCTCCTTATACGGGACGCCAAAAGCGACAGCGTCAGCAGCAATGTCAGCAGTCAATTTTTGTTGTTATAGTGCAAAAATATTAACAAACGTTTTTTGCCCCTATTTATTTTGCCCTGTTAAACCTGTTCAGTTTTGCGCAAATAAGATAAACTGCCAAAAGAACAATCTTTAACTTTTATTTTTATAGGGTGAACCAAGCCAAGAAACACATTGAAGTACTGCTGATGTAATGGATTTGATATTTGTCCCTATTATTTTTTCCATCACAGTATGTACATATTTATGCGTGTTACCGACTTTATGCAACATAAATGAATACATCTCTTGAAAAATACTCTTTCGTTAAAAATTTTAAACATTTCGTTAAAATTATTAAACATTAGTCCTATTTATTGGTATGTTATGCTAATGATTGTGCACCAAGGATATTTAATTCTTCAATATATTTTTTATGCTAATAAAGAAGGGAGGGAAAAGGTGATTAGGGAGAAAGAGAGAAAGGCAGAGAAAGGAGTGAATAAAAAGATTTAGAATACGGGGAGAGAGGAAGAGTAAGATGGAAAAACTTCCAAAAAATTATGCAGATAGACCAAAGTTAAGTTAGAACAACATCTCCGGGATCTGCTATTAATAATAATAAAAATGTTAGATAGATAATATATTGGGATAAAAAGTGAAGAGTGGGAGCAAGGCTCAATTGAAATAGAAACAAATCAATTTTCGGATAGAACAAAGCCTTTCTACTCTGTCGGTTTACTCTAGTATATAAATAAATAAAGAGGCGACTAAAATCCACAGACAGTAAACTCGACGTGGTCAAATGAAATGGTGCCCAAGTAGGCTAGTATCTTAATGGTACTAATTTCCGGAATGTACCGGATTATTATCCGGAAAGGGACTGTTCGAGCGGGGACAAATGAGGCCGGAATTCCTCGTGAATTCCGGAAACGGGGAACTTATGGGGAGCCGGTTCTTGAAACTCGGGATAATGCGAAACTTACCAGCTGTACCTAGCTGTCCAACAACAAATGAAAGATGCAAACTAACTATGCAACGATGTAGGTATATATATATATAGATATATGCTAGCCTGTCGCACAGGCCTTTATTCAAAATATATGCAAATCACAAAATAATGGCAAAATAAATGGTATGTGTTGTAGTTATCACTTGTTCCATACAATGACAATCTTTATTGAAATTCATATTAAGGTTGCCAGATATAATAAATGTTATAGTTATGACAATTCATCTTTGGTTAAGGTAGCTTATACTTATTAGTAATATAGTAATATTAGAAGTACATTATTTAATATGTATACAACACGCCCCCCTTTTAGATATTTTATTTACATATTTATTTCATCTCTCCCCCTTTTTTGTTGTTGTTATTTTATTTATTTATTTATTTATTTTTTTTGTCTTAAAGCTACGTAGTGGTTTAATAATTCATCTACATAACAAAGTTATAACATTATATTCTTATGCAAATTAAGCTACGCTATTTTCTTATGTGTCGTCCTGATCTCAATTTCATGGGAGCGGTGAAGCTGTTCCTTTTTAATGCTCCGGTTTTCTCACTGCTTTCAGAGGTGGCCGACACCTAACGTGGATCTCATTTCGCCTAAATCTTTTGCCATTACTATCTACTACTATAACTGATCTCGGCTCTTTCGATACTTCAACAACTCGTCCCTTCTCCCATCTTTTGTCGTTCGTATATTTTTTAAAAAATATGGGCATGTTATTATCAAACTCTTTGCGACTAGTGGCAGTTTTATTATCTATAACTGGCGTAATGTTCTCATTTACTTTTAAATGTAGTGGCTTTCTATTTATGTGACCGAGACCTTCAAATATACTTTGGTACTCTTTATCTATGCTTGTTTTAAGATAATGTTCTGTATCTATATTCGCCTGTTTTATTTGTATAAGACCATATTTCATAAGGTCATTTTTACCTATAATAGCTCTGACATTTTCTTTAATTATGATGAATTCAAACGATGCTAATATATTGCCTAATGTAGCATTAATTTTACATTTTCCTATAATGGGTACCTTTGATCCACCGAATGCAGTAAGAAAACCGTTTGTCTTACTCATTTCAATGCAATTATTGTGATTTATTTGTTTTAATGTATTAAGAGACATTAAATTTGCTTCCGCACCCGTATCCATCTCACATTGAATTTTTCTATTATTAACAACTATTTCATTAGTAAAACTGGCGTTGTAACTATGTACGCTATTAATATTTACACTCAAAGTGCCAATGAAAAAATTTTCTGTTTCTGAACTATCAAACTCTTCTAAACTGTTCTTTGTTTTTCTTAAAGCAATGGAACTAATCTTTTTCTTTTTACAGAATTTTGAGAAGTGATTTGAACCCTGACAATTAAAACATGTTTTACCTAGTGCTGGTCATTTGGATCTATGCTGCTGACCACATCTTTGACACGTTCTTTGGCTTTCACTTTTCCCGATAGTTTTCTAGTTTGACGTTGCCGTTGTTGGCCTGGGTGTACGTCGACTTTCATTTTGCTGCTTCGATTTTCCAGTATATTTCCTTACCATATTCACTGCATCTTCATGGACTACTTCGTTTTGGCTGGACATCTCCTTGGCTTGACTTTGATTGAGAATGTAAGACTTGGCAGTAATTTCTGCTTTCGCTAGTGTTAAATTTTCAATGTCCAAAAGCTTCATGCGCAATTTGTCATCGAATAATCCGATTATAAACACATCACGGACCATCTCAGACTCGTCAGTATTGTATTCGCATGCTTTGACATTCTCCTTTAAGTTAGTTAGAAAGCAGTCAATTGTTTCAGCTGCTTTTTGACGTGATGAAAGGAATTTATAGTGTTGAAAAATTAAATTCTTTTTTGGCTCGAAATGCAGGTTGAGCTTTTCAAGTACTTGATCATAACTTAAATTTGACGTAAATGTGTTGAAAATTTTGATTCCTTCATCACCCAGTAAATGTAATAAGATTGCTATTTTTCGCGAATCTTCTTCCGCATCTAAATTACACGCAGTTATGTAATTCTTAAATTTTTGAGACCATGCTTTCCAAGCCTGACTAAGGTTAGGGACGGCAAATTTCATTTGCTCTGGTGGACGAAAAAAATTTTCCATGACGCCGGTTTGTGGTTTTGTTATTGGTGGTGGTGAAATATTTTTAACTGCTTCTTGCGGACTATTTTCGCTTGACTCTGGTTCACTTTTTGTCGACATTAATTTATTTTAAATTAATTACACCTGACACCATGTTGTAGTTATCACTTGTTCCACACAATGACAATCTTTATTGAAATTCATATTAAGGTTGCCAGATATAATAAATGTTATAGTTATGACAATTCATGTTTTCTTAAGGTAGCCAGATTATACTTATTGATAATATAGTAATATTAGAAGTACATTATTTAATATGTATAGAACAGTATGGTAAAACACTCACCTGGTGGTCGCTGGTAAAAGAATAAGGGAGTGCCTATAGCTGTTCGTCCCTTTTATAGGCCCTAAGGAACTGATGCCATTTAACGGAATCGTTTTTAGTAGAGCAAAGTCCAAAAAAGGAAAAGAAACGGAACGAGTGCTTGCAGCGAGTTTCCACCAGCGACCTCTCCAGGTGAGGTTTAGGGATGATAATGCAGGCTTTAACATGCCGCCCGCCTTGCAGCATCACTGCAATATAAATTCAATATTAATATACAAACTTCATTATAAATTCAATTACGTATAAACTTCATTATAAATTCAATTACGTATAAACTTCATTATAAATTCATTTTTCTTAACGCTAAAGGTTTTTGCCTGCCAGCTCAGTATGGTGTTGCTCCGAATATGACCCATCCAAAAACGGTGTTCTGAGCAGCCGGTCGCGTCGGGGTTGCAGGCCTAAGTCCAGGACGGAGTATGGCTCCACACGCGTCTACTCCCAGAATCAGAGACACTGCGCTTGAGCGGTAGAATGAAGGGTCTGCCAGGCGGAGGTTGCGAAATCATCGGCGACACGCGCATCAATAGTACGCTCAGGGGCGCTCCTTACGAGGCTCCCAAGGACCTTTGCCTGGATTTGCACCCTCTCATTCAGACCCTTCAAGGTAAGGCCGCAGTGTTCCCTTTCATTCCGTGGCAGCAGATGGAGTTGTTGTGCAAGGCCCCGAGATATGGTGGATATGGGTTTCTAAGGTCGAGGATCGCGCGTACTGCATGAGTTCGTCCCCTTGTCATTACTTTAGTCAACACGGCAGGCATAAGGACAGAAAACCCCGTAGCATTTCTGGCAGCCCATTGGATTCGCTCCCGAGCGTCTCTTAGCCCTCGGGGTGGACCTTGTTGTGCGGCGCGCCTTCGCTGGTGTCGCTGTGCTCGACGCTGGTTGGGCGAAGGAAGCGGCCGAGAAACTATGGACCGGATACCCGACAGGGGTGGTCTGAGTACCAGTGTTTCGGCGGTGACTGGTACAAGAGCATTTATCTGCTGGAGGTCTTCATCGCTGGCATCAATCTCCAGTATTTCTTCACTTGACTCCGACAGCTCTCGAGCCCGGTATGGTCGCGGTCGCTGATTTGGCCGATTTTCCACCTCGGCAAGGCCCTTTGGCACGTCATCCTCTCGCCGTGGTGTCTCCCATAGGTGGAGAAGGCTGTGATGCTGCTCATGGCATCGGTCACATCGCCCTGTTGACGGACAATTGCGCGTTACATGGCGCGGTGACAGGCAATTGGCACAATGGCGGTGGAGGAGGACGGCGCGTAGTCTCTCCTCTGGTTCCATACGGCGCAGTTGGCGACAGAAAAGAAGTCGGTGGTTGTGCTGACATAAGGGACATCGATGGGTATTTTTAGTATTGGCTCGGACGATTTTGGTTTGACCGACTTTTATCTGAAAGAAGAAAAAAGAAGGAAGAGAAAAGAAAGCTGAAAAGAGAGAATTGGTTACTTAGGTAGTAGGACTAGGTAGTAGGACTAATTTAACTATTGGCCGTGTAATCACACCACGGGCTGTGCGTATTTCTACCACCCGTACTCGATTATCTTGGCCTGGGAAAACCTTCACCCTCTACCAAGTCGCCATTCATTAGCGGGTAAATTATCCTCTTTGATAATCACTAGATCGTTAACCTCAAGATTTCGTTGGGGGTGTTGCCACTTAACCCTCTTATGTAGCTCCTTCAAGTACTCTCCCTTCGATCGTTGGCAGAATCCTTGATGAATAGCTTTGAGCTTTTGCCATCGGTTGACGATTGACATCGATGTTCCTTGAACCTCTGGTTCTGCACTCGCGAGTATGGGGCTTCCAATCAGAAAGTGTCCAGGGGTGAGGGGTTCAATGCAGTCGGGGTTGTCAGACATCGGACTGATCGGTCTCGAGTTCAGACAGGCTTCTATTTTAGCCAGTAGAGTGGATAATTCCTCCATTGTGAATCGCATGGTAGTTGAAATTTTGCGGAAATGGGTTTTGAAACTCTTCACTCCTGCTTCCCATAGTTCTCCCATGTGGGGCGCTCTTGGTGGGATAAAATGCCAGTGGTTGATGGGCATATGACATAGTGGTATGCCGAGCAGCTTCAGTCATGAAATTCCGAAAGTCTTGCCTTAATGCCTTGTTTACTCCTACAAAGTTCGTCCCATTGTCCGAATACACCTGTTGGGGACATCCTCGCCGAGATATGAACCTCGCATATGCAGCCAGAGATGTGGCTGTCGATAGATCGCTCGTTGCCTCTAAGTGTATTGTGACATAACCCTTCGTTAATAGGCATGCCCTGCCAGTATAATTTTTGATGTCGAACGGACAAGTGAAAGCGATTCCGGTATTAGTGAAGGGTCGCGAGAGCTCCGTTCGTTCTGGCGGTAGTGCTGCCATCAACTGCCCACGTGTCCTTTTCCTGTAGATGAGACAAACTTTGCAATTATTTATTATATTTTTTATCAAATTTTTTAGCTTCACGATCCAATATCCTGATCGCAAAAGTCGTAGCATTAGTTGATTTCCCCCGTGTAGGGAAATTAAATGGGAAAATTTTACTACAAGCCGCGAAAACGCGCAGTCGTAGGAAGGGGTTCAGGGTGTGGATGGAACTTTTTGAGCTCACGGCATCAGTTGAAGCTAGCATCCGATACTCTTCAGCGTAGCATCGTTTCTGCGTTAAACGAATAAGCCGGGCTTTTACCATCTCAATTTCTTCTGGTGAGATATCTGGGGTGCCCTTGCGGGGGGTTAACTTATGCACAGGATGCGTGTTGCGGTAGAACTGGAAGATCCGTGCGATGACTCTGAGAGCTCTAGAAAAGTTCGAAAATCGCTCCAGAATATACGGAAGTTCTTGAGCGCTGGTGGTATGAGCTCGGACAGCTCGTTGTTCTAGGTCCGTTTCCATAAGCAAGGCATCTGTTTTGCTTGGCCACTTCGATGGGGGCGCCTTCAGCCATCTTGGGCCTTGCCACCAGAGCGTGCTGTCCGCTAACTCTTGCGGAGTCACACCGCGCTGGATTATCGCTAGAGTCCACATGATTCCATCCCTCCACTCCGACGAGCTCATCAATTTTTGCGACCCGATTCGCCACGAAGGTTGTCCAGCAGCACGGTGGCTTCTTCATCCAGGCGAGCACGATGGTCGAGTCCGTCCATTTGTAGATGGTCGGCTGCGTAACTTAGAATTGGAAATTGGAGCAAAGCGTGGATAAGTTCGGCCAGAAGCAATGCTCCACATAATTCCAAACGTGGTAAAGAGACGGTTTTAACTGGGGCCACCTTGGTTTTACCTACCAGTAAACTGACATGAGGAGTCCTGTTTGTTGTGCGGTCGTACACTCTAACATACAGGGCGGCTGCATATGCCTTTTCCGAGGCATCGTTCGTAAAAACTGTGGAACTCGATTTCATGCCACGGTGTGAAATGAATCCACCGTGGAATTTTAATTTCTGAAATGGGGGTATAATTTTTTAGAAAAGTTTCCCATCGCCGGTTAGGGTCTGGAGGGAGGCTATCATCCCAATCAATCTTCGTAAGCCATAGGTCTTGCATCAAGACTTTGGCTTCTACCACTATGGGTCCTAACCATCCTGCGGGGTCAAATAATTTGGCAATATAAGACAAAACCTCACGTTTGGTGTAATTTGGGTTTGTAGGTATTTCCTGGACGCTAAAATGGAACATTCGTGTACCGCATTCCACCGTATACCTAACATCCTGGCTTCGCTGGGGTTATCAATTTCCAGAAACTCCTCCTTTAGCAGGTGCTCCTTTGGTAACGCTGCCAAGGTCTCTTTCGAGTTTGACGTCCATTTCGGAAGGGGAAATCCAGCTCCTTTGAGCGCTTCTATGAGCTCGTCACGAGCTTGTAGTGCTGTCACGCGGTCATGGGCACCTGCGAGAACGTCGTCGACGTACATATGCTGCTTCAATATCCTGGAAGCTAAAGGGAAACGAACCCTGATATCGTCAGCTAACTGGAGGAGAGTCCTGATAGCTAAGTACGGGGCTCAGTTTACTCCAAAAGTCACTGTGCGGAGTTCGTATTCTACCAGCTCATCGTTCTGGGACTCCCGAAACATTATCCTGTGAAACTGGGTGTCTTTGGGGTGTAACAGGATCTGCCTATACATCTTCTCGATGTCTGCATTGAACACATACTTAAAAAAGCGCCATTTTAATAATAGGGCAGTAAGGTCGGCTTGTAGAACTGCTCCAGGGTAGAGAACATCATTCAGACTAACTCCATTCGACGTGGGACTGGAAGCGTTGAAGACCACGCGCACCTTCGTGGCTGTACTGTCCGGTTTGATGACTGCATGATGAGGTAGGTAATAGGGAATTGAGGAAGTCCTGCCCTCCGCTGGCTTCACTGGACTCATATGCCCCAGCATGATGTACTCCCGCAACACCCTATGGTACTCGTCCTTTAACTCCGGTTTTCGACACATAGCGCTTTCGTTCCGGATGAACTGTTGCACTGCGCTGCTTCGCGAATGTCCAATATTGATGTCGTCAGGGAACTCACGTCCAAATGGTAATGCTACAATGTACCGTCCTTCATCATTCCTGATCGTTGTCCTTACATAGTGGTTTTCGCAAAATTGTTCCTGGGGGGTAACGGACTTTTTGTTCGGAACTTGCTCTAATTCCCAAAATCGCGTTAATTGGGCGCTGGAAAATTCCGTATAGAGGGAGACGCAAGAGTCTGGACTCGTTTGGAGGGGGAGCGGGGCTGGGCTAGTTAGGATCCAGCCAAACGCTGTTTCTTGAGCTAACAAGGAGCCTGAAACATCCTTCTTTACACACCCTTTTGTTACCGCGGGGTACAAGTGAGCACCGATAATCATGTCTACCTGCTGACTTTTGTGAAAGTTGACGTCGGCCAACTGCATCGGAGGAGTTGACCAAGATAGGCTTGGTCGACAGAAAACTGGGGAAGACTACCTGTCAGTTGGGGGATCATGAGGCCTCTTGCCTCGATTTGGAGCTGGGAGTCGACAGGTGATCCTAAAATGAACAGTGCTACTTTACGCAAGTTTGCAGCGGACGTGGCATTGATGCCGCTTACCTTGGTGTTTGCAGCGCGTGTTGGAAGTTTGATGCGTCTCTGGAGGCGCTCCGTGATAAAGATCCCTTCTGAACCCGAATCCAGAAGAGCTCTGGCTTCATATGCTACTCCATTATGACATACGTGTACCATGGCGGTTCCTAAAATAATATTCTTAAAATTCGCTCCGTATAACGCGTTTACATTCCCTGAGGTCGTTGGGTCCTGAGATGGTTCACTCGTATTAGTTTGGGGGGAGGGACTGGCATTTGATGGAATTTGCCTGTTTCCATTGGGGTTGCGATGCAGGAGTGAATGATGACGCTGATGGCAAGTCATGCAATTAAAGGTACTAGTACAATTACGTGCAACGTGTGAATGCGCGAGGCAATTCATACATAAATTGTACTTCCTTACTACCCTACAGCGCTCCTCTACCTTCATTGCTAAAAACTTGGGGCACTTCAGAGTATGGGGAACATTGGGACACAGCCTGCAGCCAACCTGCGAAACATTGCCGTGATTGGCTGATACCTTCCTTTTTTGTGGGTGGTTATCGAGGGCCGACTGATTGCTCCGCGGGAAACTCGAACTCCTTGAATGTCCGACACTGTCTCCAAGGTTTGCAACCTGCTCGTCAGGAAATTTTCCAGATCCTGCCACGCCGGAATCTCACTTTTATTGGTAATTCCTTGCTCCCATAAGGCTAGTGTTGCGTCCGGCAGCTTGCTGGATACCAGATAAATAAATATTGCATCCCAGTTGTCGGTATCAATGCCATGTATCTGCAGTATTGAGATGCAGTTATTTACAGATCGCTGTACATTTTTTATTTCAGTCCCCCGCTCTCCTGTCACCAATGGCAGATTAAATAATATTTTCAGCTGAGAATTTATCATAATTCTCTTATTTTCGAACCTATTGGAAAGGTTCTGCCACGCAATGACAAAACCCTCATTCGTGAGTGGGGGTTTCTTCCCCCCGAGTTTTGTGATTTAGATGGTATAACTTTTCCACTTCCCTTAACCGCGTATTATTCATATATATGCCCGTAAACAGATCCCGAAAGGACGGCCATGCAGTCTAGTCACCATAGAATATTTCGGTGTCGCACGGTGGAAGTTTTAACGCTGGAGCGCACCGTCAAATCAGGCTCGTGTGAGAGGTGATTTACCGTGGAGGAGGGTTGACGGATGAGGGTGAAGTTATGGATGGTCTCACCCATCAGGGCTGCGCACGTCAGATATGCTGTGTAGCAGTTTTCATATTTAACCTTCGCTTCTCGCAAGGCCGCGGCCATGTCATCGTCGTAGGTAAGGTCTCGGGAATAGCTGCTGAAAGACTTTTTCACTGTATCCCAAAGGGCCTTAAGTTCCTCCTTTTGAATTTCAAGGGAAAACACCGTGTGATGCGACCCTGGAGATTCGTTGAACCGATTTTCAAACTCCAGAAGTGCATCTCAAGCGCGAGAGAAATCCTGTGCGTTGGCCATGTTTTCAGGGACCCAGGATAAATAAATATTCGCAAACTGGTAAGATATGTTGCAATTCAACCTCAGAAAAAGTCGGCCACTCTTCGTGGTCGTGTGGGTATGCAAGGGGGGTAAATTGCCTTAAACGCTGTTGAGGGGAGTGGGGAGCGAGAAAGGGAGTATTGCGTTCGCCGCAACGTAAGGGGCTTGCTAAACTAAGTACCAATCAGAAAAAAATCGGCCACTCTTCGCGGTCGTGTGGGTACACAAGGGAGGTAAAATTGCCTTAACACTGCGGAGGGGGGTGATGAGCGAGAAGGGGGTACTGCGTTCACCGCCCCTTAAGGGGTTTGGTAACTAAGTATCAATATACAACTTACAGTAGGCAAAATACAAAAAACAAACTCACCCGCTTAGAGATTAACGTTGGTCGACTTACTGGAGGGCGGCGCTTGCAGATTCCCAAAGCGGTGGGCCGTTCGAGTGGGCCTTTTAGGATGTGTTGCGTGTTATCCAAAGCGATGGGCCGTTCGTCTGGGCCTTGAAAAGGTTGCGCTACACTATTGCTTTCCAATTCGGCGGGCCTTACGTAAGGGCCTTTGAGATGGTGCTGGTCTGCTTACCCGATTGCAAAAGCGGTGGGCCGTTGATGTGGGCCGATATCTACACAGACAGACGTGGGGATGTGAGTTCAATATAAATTACTTACCTGGTCTATAACTGCCACACGTTTTACGTTTTCCTTCTATCTATGCCCCTTTTATAGCCGACCGTCTGAAATTTTGGACCGTGGCTGACCATCTGCCTTTTGATGACTCCGTATAGCTTTTACTGGACTGCAGTAGGAGGGTTGATGTTGCCTGACAGCCTCGTTTGTCGCCGAGTTGCACTAGCTTCAATTTTTGACCCAACAAGTTTCAATTTTTAAAACTGGATTATCAAAAAAATGCTTCACTCGGTCAAATTTTGCTCTTGAGCGTTTTCAGTGGCTGTCACCGTCTTTTAACCACCTTTTGTCGAATCACTGCCCAGGTTTTCAGGGACTTTGCTCACAAACACTTTTACTTTGATACTCTGCTTTTTTTTTGGGAGGTATTTTCACCCTTTTTAAGCCACCTTTTTCACTTCACTGCCCTGCTTTTCAGGGACTTTTTCACACACACACAACTGGCCTAGTATGCTCTGCTTTTTTGGGGTATATTCACCCTCTTTTTAGGCACCTTTATCGCTTCACTGCCCTGCTTTTCAGGGACTTTTGCACTCACACACAACTGGCCTAGTATGCCCACGGGTTTTTTTTTTTTTTTTTTGGGGTATGTTCACACTCTTTTAAGGCACCTCTTTCACTTCACTGCCCTGCTTTTCAGGTACTTTTGCCCACACACACTGTTAAAGTCTGCATTATCAACTACAAACCTCACCTGAAGGGGTCGCTGGTAGAAGACTCGCTGCAAGCACTCGTTGCGTTTTTTTTCCTTTCTTGGACTTTGTTCCATCATACGGATCCGTTAAATGGCATCAGTTCCTTAGAGCCTATAAAAGGGACGAACAGCGATAGACTCGCCCTTATTCTTTTACCAGCGATCCATCAGGTGAGTGTTTGCCAATACATTTGTACATTTTCGTCCTTTTACATTTTTAATAAAGGCCTGTGCGACAGGCTATTATATATATATACATATATACTTCATATCTTTGGATATTTAACTTATCTGTTTGTTGTTGGACAGCGAGGCACAGCTGGTAAGTTTTCCGTTTCGCATTATCCCGAGTTTCAAGAACCGGCTCCCCATAGGTTCCCCGTTTCCGGAATTCACAAGGAATTCCGGCTCCATTTATCCCCGCTCGAACACACACAACTGGCCTAGTATGCTCTGCTTTTTTGGGGTGTATTCACCCTCTTTTTAGGCACCTTTATCGCTTCACTGCCCTGCTTTTCAGGGACTTTTGCACTCACACACAACTGGCCTAGTATGCTCAGCGTTTTTTGGGGGATATGTTCACACTCTTTTAAGGCACCTGATTAACTATTCCTCACTGCACCACCCTGCTATTCAGGGATTTTTAAACCCTTTATTTGAGTATTGGGAGCTTGTCCTCTTCTAAGGGGCTTTTCTCACGTTACCTTTCACTGCACTGCCCTGCTATTCAGGGACTTTTAACCACTTTCACTTCTAAGGTTTATTATTTACTGACCGTCGGTGGGGACTGTTCGATTAACAGCCTTATGGCACCGGTATTCTTATAGTGGTCCTGGCCACACTGTTTTGAGGAATCGGAGCGCAAACTGGTCAACGCTCAACTAGTTGTTGCGCTTTTCTCGCCTTTTCACACGTGCAATATGCCGTGGACGGAAAGCTGTAAATAAAATACAAACTCACAAGAAAGTATGGGCGTTACTTTAGTTTTTTAACATATGTACATATAAAGGTATAAAACGTTACCTTATTCCAAAAAAAAATGTTACCTGCCTTTGGTTGCCGTCCTTGCGGCCTTCAACACCTTGTTGCTGCTCCGCGTGCTTCTTTTCCTTCTGGCGGCCTGGATGGGTTCTGGATGTTTAGCGGCCCCCAAATTTATACTGCCACCAAGATCTTATTGGATTTTTTCCTGTCAACTTACCGAATTTTTTTTTTTGCAATGGCTAACTACTGGTGTCAAGAACAAAATGTAAACAAGCAGCTTCTTACTTAAACTGCCTATTCACAGTGAATTTTGGTATGGTGTGTTTGATTGAATTCCAATGGGACTTGGCAATTGTTGGTGGGCAAGTTTTAAAAAGGCAGCATTGTTGGAAAAGACAAAAGATATGAATTTTTGTTGTTGGACGCGTAAAGGCAAAAAGAAAAACTAATGGCAGCTGGTTTTATTACCAAAAAATGAAAAAAATGTTTCAAGATCCGGCTCGAAGGACCATGTTCGAGCGGGGACAAATGAGGCGGAATTCCTCGTGAATTCCGGAAACGGGGAACCTATGGGGAGCCGGTTCTTGAAACTCGGGATAATGCGAGATTAGCAGCTGTACCTAGCTGTCCAACAACAAATGAAAAATGCAAATTAACTATGCTACGATGTAGGTATATATATATATATCGCACAGGCCTTTATTCAAAATATATGTAAATCACAAAATGATGGCAAAATAAATGGTATGGTAAAACACTCACCTGGTGGTCGCTGGTAAAAGAATAAGGGAGAGCCTATAGCTGTTCGTCCCTTTTAAGGGCCCTAAGGAACTGATGCCATTTAACGCAACCGTTTTTAGTAGAGCAAAGTCCAAAAAAGGAAAAGAAACGCAACGAGTGCTTGCAGCGAGTTTCCACCAGCGACCTCTCCAGGTGAGGTTTAGGGATGATAATGCAGGCTTTAACAGGGACCATTATCATCGATACTACTCCCCAAAACCTTCGTAGAGTGTCTTTATCGCTACAAGAATACAAAAAAATATTTCCTATTCAACATACTATTCACAGACTTACACGAGAATAGCAGCCTTTTAGCATAAAATCGAACTCGCACCAATTAGACGAGCTCTTCAGATACGTATGCCTCTCTTTAATCAGACTATTCTTCTGTTTCAGAAAAAAATTGACGTGACACAAAAGACAGTAAAGGTGTGAAAACTAAAAAATATTCCAATGATGGAAAGCGCTCATTAATCTCAATTTAACCATGGATCGTGAAAGTCTTAGCGAGTGGGCTAAGGATAAACCACTTAGTATTCTCCAGCTTGATCCAGCTGACAGAGCAGTCCTTCGCATAGCAGGTGAGTAGACTAAAAGAATAAAATATTATTACAATAAGCGTAAGTACCTAAATCCATAATTCTGTAAAATGATATAAATTTTTAGCATGTTGTTGTAACAGTTCTTCGTCCTGCTTAGTCGATGCGTGACGGATTAAACAGCAGTATATGGAAAATATAGGCCTTGATCCTCGACACATATGAAAGGCCGGCGATGTAAAGTGTATTTATTTTATGAGTGGATAAATGCGAAACTTCAAAATAAAACTTAAAAATAATACTGTGTGAGATTATTGCCTTAATCGCAGCCCAACTATCAATAGCCGTTTTTTTAAACGTATATACGTCTACGTTTACGTGTAAAAAAACGTCACTTAGATAATGATTTTCAGAACAGTAGATACAGTTTGACGCTTAGCAGTCTATATAAAGTTTGGGCGTAAACGTCTATAGATGTAAAAAAAAAAACACAGCTAATATATAGATTGACACAACTGTAGCTCTGGCGACCCCGAGCTCCTCATGGATATAGGGGGTGGGAGGGCGTTATGGCCTAGAGGGTCGCATGTGGTCATAACAAATCGTTCCCGAGATGGTCGGGCTTGGT
Source organism: Eurosta solidaginis (assembly GCF_040869045.1). Taxonomy (NCBI): domain Eukaryota; kingdom Metazoa; phylum Arthropoda; class Insecta; order Diptera; family Tephritidae; genus Eurosta; species Eurosta solidaginis. The sequence goes on along the minus strand of NC_090321.1, from coordinate 132,445,607 downwards.
ACCGGAACGTACCGTATCTGCATCCGGCAAAGGACCGGACCATCAAAATCGATAACACTCCCCAAGGCCTTCGGGGAGTGTCCTTATCGCTACAACAACAACAACTGCAGTTCAAACACGCTACCTCAATAATTTCTGCTACTTTCTTCACTGCTATAACTTTCGCTTGAAAAACGTATATCTGGGTCGACACAGTAAACAGCAGACCCAACCCCTTTCATTAATTTGCAACCATTTGTATGTATACACGTGTATAGCATATTCTGCCATTTCTGCACCCCGGCACCAACCCTCCGGCTCAATTGTGGCCCCAATATCTCTTTCGTATATATATTCCCTTTGCCCGATTTTAGATGGCACTATACTGCTGTGACCATCAGAGCTGTAAAAAGATTGAATCAATTGAGTGTGCATTCTCTCAGCATTCCTTTAAAAATTTTGAGATTTTGGTTGCATATTATAAATCTCCATTCCTGAATGGCTTAAAATACTTTAACTCAAAGCCAAAGTGAGTGTGTTATTGAATGGTAGAATACAATTCAATATAGAGTGTGAATGTAGGAACCATTCCCAATTTTTAATGAATGTAAACTTGAAATCAATGCACAATTTTTTTCCATTCAGTACTGAATACTTTTTTCCCATGGTTATTTTTTGTATACTTTCATTGCCCTCAGATATGTTAAATCAATTGAGGAGTTGGGTGCAAAAAAGGTGTAAAACTGATCAATAGAAATAATAGCTACTTCTAATTATTGAAGTACATACTTTATTATAAAACTAGAAAGTCTTAAATCATCTTCATGGTGTCCAAACATAAGACATACAAGTACTTCATAGCAGATTTTTCTTTCATTAATCGTGTAAGATAAAAAAATTTGAGGCTCTTGTGAGTTGATTGGTTTCTTTTTTAGGCATATCTCACGGATAACTTGCTTATATAAAAGCATAGGGTTCTTGATTATATAAAGTATTCCAGAAATATGAAGATATAGTCGAATTTTGCTGAAACTTCGCAAAGACAATATATTGCTTTCTTGCTATATATCAAAATATTACTATCAGCCCAATTCTAAATATTTCCTCGGACATTTGTTCTCGCGGATTTTTTTATTCCCGCGGAAAAATTCCTCCAATTCTTTTCTCCTAGGGAGAACAATAATTGCGAATAGGAATTTCGAATTTTCGAAGTCAGCTGTTTTGTCAATCGAAATTTCGTTGTGCATTTCTTATTTTGTTTAAAAAATTGAAAAGTTTAATTATTGGTGCGAATTTGTTTGAAATTAAGAAATAAAGTATAAACAATGCACAGTATTGTATTTCATATAGTATTCACTGAAATGAGTAATGAATTGGTGCCACAGCAAAATCAACAGATGAGCATAAGAAGAAGAAGACGGCAGGATAACACAAATCCGCTGGAGTTGCCTGCTTCCATTCACCAAAGCAATTTTCTGGCGGCCAAGTCGAGTTGAATTCGTCTTTCATCATATGCCAAAATTTATTTAAGCCTTCTTGTTGTTGGTTTTGTATTAACAGCAGGGTGCGGAGAACGCTCAAAATACGATCTATCAAACAACTTATCGCTCAATTAAAATTGAGTGCTTGGCATTTCTCGCGAGTGAATTCGAATTTGCCTACGAATGAATAAACAATCTCTCACAAGCTACAACAATTTTTACAAACTAATACGAGCGACAAAACTTCTTTTCAAGCGTGGAGATTAGATTTTTCGGTATCGATCGTTATTTGCGAGCGTCCACTGCAAAACTCAAATATTTTCTCGTTTTAAAAAGATCGATCGTTCGCGATCGTTCGTTTGAAAATCAATATGATGTTGTAAAATAAACAATCTTTTAAATAATGGTGATACAATATCTTTGAGTTTTCCCTTGATAAGTTAAATGAAAAGAATATTTTTTATAAGTAATATGTGAAAAATTGAATTAATTAATTTTTAGATAAATTGTAAATAAATTAAAATTTTTTTTTTTAATGTTCTCATACATTAAACAGTAAAGGGTTATCCCTTCTTAACACAATGAAAAGTTACTATTTTTGTAATAAGAATTTAACAAAACTGAACAAATTACTTGAATTTATTTCTAATTTATATGTATTGCGATCGTCTAGAGGAGTAGGTCCCAAGTACATACAAAATTATCATTAATGAGAAATTATACAAATGCATATACATATGTACATTGGGGTGGGTGTTGTTATAATGAAAAAGTTTTTCAAGGCATCTAAAAATATAGCCGTATAAAATTTCAAATTTTTATTTGTTGTTTTATGTTTAGAAGAGTGTCATACCGACTTTATTTTTTCGATTCTCTCAACGGAAACTTGACTTGACGGAACAGCTAAAATGACTTCAGCCAGCTTATATAAATCCTTTTCTTTTGTGGACAGATTTTTCCAATAATCAAGTACATCAGCCGCAAAAGGCTTCCTTTCGCCGTATGCTAAATTATCGAGCTTTAGGCGGATATTAGCATTGCTTTCAGTTGTCAATGTACAGCTGGTCATGATGTTGAACTCCTTTTCTAAAATACTGTAGGGATCATTAAGCAAACCTAGTGCAGTATCTTCTGATTCATTTCTTTCTTTAGGCGAATTGCATTCTCCATTCAAGGAATTAGGGCTTGCGTTTGTGCGTAATATATGCACCTGAGGAAATGACAATTTTTCAAACAAAAGCACATATTTAGATATTTTACACATACCACTGCACTTTTCTTCTGCTCAGCAGTCATATACGGTGAATCTAAGAAGTTAAATCTTGGATAGCAAGGAATGCGACGTTGTTCATCAATATTTCCTTTCTATTTTCCATAGATTCTAACAGTTTGGCAGCAAAAGGATTTCACGTCATTCTTTTTAATTTGACTTCACATTTTAGCCAATCTCTGTAGAAATCACCAATGATGTATTGCTCAGTTTGAAGTTGCTTTGTACATAGCGCCATTGGTTTGAATGCATCTGCAAAGCTTTCTACAAAGCTCCAATCAATTTCAGTGTCAAGAGGAAACTCGATCTCGTTCCTATTTATGTATGTGATCTTTTAAACTCAACAGGGACTTCATCATTTCAAATGTTGAGTTCCAGCGGGTGATGTTGTCCAGAGGTGGCATACGTATGTCCACAGTGTTACGACCACGCTTTATGCTCGTCCTTTGGAGTTTCACAATTTTTTAATTTTCCTTGCATATGCTTGAAGAAATCATGAGCTGCAAGTTGAATTGTATGCGCAGCACATCTAACTATGGCCAGCACTGAATTTAAGCGATCGTGTACTGATTCGCAGTCGTCATCCTCGTTTTCTGAAGGAACCTCCAACTCATCAGTTTGCAAGTCTAACATTTCCTGCTGGAGTAGTTGGGAGGCTTTTATCATGTTTCTCCCATTGTATGATGTAGTTGAATAAATTTGTGTCAGTTCAATTTGATATTCCCGCAGGCATTTTAATATTTCCTCTTTTAAAAAATGTGCCGTATGCCTCTTTTTCAGTTGTATCATACCAATAGTGTTTATCACAATTTTAAAATATTTGATGTATTGAATATTTATACCCAATATACTTTTTCCCATTCTTGTAGCAATATCAATCTTTAAACATAACATTTTCTTGGAAAAGTTTTGTTTCAAAATATTTTTTATGTTATCTGCGATAAGGTTCACGTGCTCAACGATATTTTTAGAATTCAAATTCAAGTTAACTTTTTTTCGTAGGGTGCAATCATTTGTTTAAAATATAGTTCGTCGTCGAAAATTCGAAATGGTATGTTTTTTACAGTTACCAGTCAACACAACATTTTATAAACTCGGTTTTATTCAATTTTACACGATTTGGGTTCTTACTTGCACTTTTGGATGGTTCCACTTCACCAAAGCTATGTTTATGTATGGTCTCGTAGTGTCTTTTAATGTTTCCTAATATATGCCCTTTAAGTTATTTTTCGCATAAAAGGCATTTTGACAAATTGGTATCTTTATTAAAGGTCACAAGTTTTTCCTTGTCAATATTCGACGTTTTCCCCATTTTTTATTAATATAATACTAATAAGATTAAAAACAATCTACCACGTGTATATAAGTTTTTTTCGACTGATTAAACTCAACTTTTTGCATTCACAGTTGGAAGAACAATCGCGATTGCTCAAAAATTCGATCTCTCACGATAAATGCTAAGTTCAACGAACGTTCGTTAAAATATTTTTCGTAGTTGAGAGACCACAGGCAATAATTTTGTGTATACACATCGAAAACGAACGAGCGTACAAAGCGATCGATCGCGGCGGAAAGGCTGCTGTGAAAAGTTGTTTATCTAGTATCTCAAAAACGAAAAAGGTATACATATATTGTTTTGCAATCGTTCGTCCTTATAAGTATTTATCGCGAGAAATCGCAAACGTAAAATGAGATAATACGAGAAAATCATGTTTTTGAGCAATCGCGATCGAATTTTTGCGCACGCTGATTAACAGTACTTCGCCCCACTCAATGGGCACGACCACTCCCAAATTGTCATCAAAATCCTCTAACGGGAGTCCTAGGAAACTGGCCGTTTCAACAGGCGGACCATAGGGAGATGGGTGTTAGAGGCGTAGGTTCCACATTACAATTGAAAAGAGGGTTGGTGTCATGTGGGGACACATCACATGCAGGACATACATTAGGTATGTCTGGGTTGATTCTGGACAAGTAAGAGTTTAACCTGTTACAGTATCCAGAACGAAGTTGGGCCAGGGTAACTCGTGTTTCCCTTGGTATTGTGCTTTCTTTTTCTGCAAGGATGGGATATTGCATGTTAATAACGGGGTTCACCTGGCGCGTCCTGACAAAGGCGTTTATTGATTCTGTATGGTTTTGTCCAAGGGCCTGCTTATGTTTGCCTGGATGAAACGGCAATGTTGGCAGGTGCCGGATCTCGTCATAGTGCTTTAGGAGTTGTTCCCTTAATTCCCGTGGAGGAGGTGCTGAATCATGTGCTAGGATGCTTGTAAAAATTAAGCAAGAACTGTTTGTTCAGCATTTCAGTGTGCTCTTTAATATTGAGCTCTTTCGCCCCACTATGTAGATGGTGTTCGGGAGTCATAAGGAGACATCCGGTGGCAGCTCTGATTGCAGTATTTTGACACGCCTGTAGCCTTTTCCAGTGTGTATTTTTAAGACCAGGTGACGAAACTGGTGACGCGTAGCTCATGAGCGGCCGGCCAATTGCTTTGTACGTGGTTAGCAACGTTTCTTTATCTTTTCCCCATGTGCTGCCGGCAAGCCGCTTGAGGATTTTGTTGCGACTTTGCACTTTAGAAACAATCTCGGTGGCATGACCCTTGAAGGTTAGAGTATTATCGAGCGTTACCCCTAAGATCTTGGGGTGACTGACAGTCGGTAATGTGACACCATCGACGCGTACGTCCAATATTTGTGATATTTGTTCCTTCCGCGTCGTGAACAGGGTGGCCGTGGATTTTGTCGGTGATAGTGCCAAGTTGCGCGAGGTGAAGAAACCGGAAAGATTGGGGAGATAGCTGTTTATTTTAAAAACTAATTTATCAACTGAAGGGCCAGGTCCTGTAGCCATAATCGTGCAGTCGTCAGCATAAGAAATGATTGTGACTCCTTCTGGTTGGGAGGGGAGCTTTGATATGTAAAAATTAAACAGAAGCGGGGACAGGACACTACCCTGTGGGACCCCCTGTTTAATTTTTCTAGGTTTAGAAATTTCGTTCCTAAATTCAACTGACTCCTGCCGACCACTCAGGTAATTAGCGGTCCATCTTTTTAGACAAGCGGGAAGGTGTGAGCCTTCTATGTCTTGGAGTAGCATGCCGTGGTTGACGGTCTCAAAAGCTTTTAACAGGTCGAGTGCTACGAGCACCGTCCCATGATGGGTTTTTTTGCTGATTTAACCCGTAATTAATCTGAGTGTTAATGGCATTGAGCGCGGTGGTGGTGCTGTGCATTTTACGGAAGCCATGTTGGTGCGTGGCGAAGATTTGCCGTAAAATGAGGGAGCAAAACGGTTTCCAATGTCTTTGCTAATGGTGAAAGGAGTGATATCGGTCGATAAGACTCACCTTCGTTAGCAGATTTGCCAGGCTTTAGTAGCGGGATTATCCTTGCCATTTTTCGAGAATGACAAAGGATTCCAGTGACAAGTTGAAAACATGTGTTAGATATTTTATTCCCTCATCGCCAAGGTGTTTAAGCATTGGCATGGCTATTCCGTCGGGGCCAATCGACTTGGAGGGCCTGGCCTTGTGGATTGCTGATTCAACCTCTGTGGGGGTGATGTTAATGGGTGGGACGTCGTTTTTATTTTTATGGGCTCGTGCCTCTAGGGTCTTCTTCCTCTTAGATGCAGTTGCAGCATTAATGTTTACAATTTTAATTTCAAATATGACAGAGATATGTCATCGTTTAAAGTTTCGGTTCCTGACTTATACTTCGATAAAGTGCTGGATTCTTCGGTTTGGTCGGTTCATTCTGTGGTGCACCTGTATACCAAGAAGCCGAGCAGCCACCATGTTAAGGATTCAAAAAACTTACAAACCAAAGCTGTAGTAGTGTCACAATGAGTAATGCGCTTGTCCTTAATTTTAATTAATATACTATCTCATCTTTAATGACGAATACTCTAAATATTTTGTATGATAACGTTAGGGGGTTGAACACCAAACTAGCGGACACGTTTCTTCAAAGCCATGATAGTCTTTATGATGTTTTTGTTTTCACTGAAACTTGGTTGAAGCCAACTGTTTTTAATTCTGAAATTTTATCTGATTCGTCTGAGATTTTAGGAAAAGACCGGCCGGGCAGAATTGGTGGAGAAGTCTTGATTGTAGTTCACTCTACGTTTTCTGCGGAGGTGGTGCATTTCGCTAACTCTGACGATGTCGGGTTGCTTTGCTTGCGTGTAAATCTGTCTTCAATGTATATATATCTTGTAATAAGTTACATTCCACCACAATCTGATATTTCTTTATGTTGAAGACATGATCCGATTTACGGATTAAGTCCGCCCCTCCGTCTGGCAACACCCGGCCAGTGCGGCCAAACACAATCATGGCAGCTCAGCTGTGTCTGCTACCGCGCTCACTCTCAATTTTCAGTTTATCATTATCTACTAGCCCGTTCGCTACGCATCGATCGTGCCCGTCATCGTTTGCTGTATTTTCTCCCGCCCGCCGTCCCGCAGTTTATTTTGAATTTTAATTTCATATTTATAACTCTGTTTATCGACTAAAGTTTTGAATTGTGAGTGATAAACGATAAATACAAATATATACAACCTAACTAAAGTGTCTAGTGCAGTTAAATTATATACATGGTCCTTTTGTGCCAAAAAGGCAACCAGCGGCAAAAAACAAAGTAAAAGTAAAAAACACAAATATTTTGCAAAAACTAAAAGCTATTTTATATAAATACATAAAAAAAAAAAAAAAAAACCCGGTCGGTACGGACACAATAAGAATAAAGTGATAAAGTGTAAACAAAAAACACGAAAAAAAGCACAAAAGTGTTTAACAAAAATTATTTCAAATAATGGACAAAACATACATACATACATATGTATATGTGCACTAAATAAATTATTGAAAAAATTTGACAAAAAATTAGTGCACAAACAGGAAATACAAAAAGTGATACATATGAGAAAATTTAAAACAAATATATATATATTTGAAAATTTGTGAAACAACAAAAATATTTTAAACAAAATCAACATTTTAACATACCAACAACATAAACAAGATCAAGATCGAAAAAAAGAAAATTATTTTCGTTTGTGACAAAATTTTAAACGGCAAAAGTATAAAACATACCTAAATACATAAAAAAAGGGTTACATTAAGGTGTAGCAAAAAGAGAAAAAATTAAAAATCCAAATTGAATAACATAAAAGTGAAGGAAGAATGAAACATAAAAACGCTATATATACAAGAGACAAAAAAAAAGGAAAACAATTATTTAAAAATATTAATAAGTTGAACAAAATATATACAAACACAGATAGACAAAAACTTGTGTACCTAAAAACACAAAAGAAAGATAAAAATTGTTCCTTAAAATAAAAAACAAATACCTACTCATATACAGAAAAAAAATTAGGGTGAAGTTGAAAAAGGTTTTGTGGAAAAAATATAATTTTGAGAAAAAGAAAATTTTCGAAAAATCGCAAAAGAAAAGATATAAGGTGAAATAAAAAAAAAAAAAAGTACGGACCCCAAATCTAAAATCCCCATATTTATATAGCCCTCCGATCTAAAGATCCGGACCCTGGGTATATAACCCACATCAAAAAGCCTAATCGGTAAAATATTTCATTTGCTTACTCACTGTTACCAACAGGTACAGTCCCTTCAAAAAACCCATATAAATTTTTTAACAAATAAATTTGCATTCCCGTACCAACGGAAAATCCACTGCCCGGTTCTATATGGGACACGTCAATGAATCTTCCGCCGTACTGCAGCCAGTTAAAACTATTACAGGTGCCTACATTACAGAGCCGTAGAAAGATGCTTAATGTCGTAAAACTCTTAAGAGGGATGATAGCTAGTCCATTTTTGCCTGTCGAAATTAAGTTCAATGTGCTAGTTAGACCGTCTAGATATTTTCAACAACTGCATTAATTACATGCAGATCAAACTTCGAAATGCATGACCCACTCCCTGGCATTTATCGTGATTTCAATAATCACTGCAAAAACTTAGATGCTTGCGACCCGATTTTCAGAATTAAAAAGTATCTGCGTATTACGTTAAATATGTAAGGTGTAACCCCCTATACCTCTGTACGTCTTTTAGACTTTTAATTTGAATAATTTAATAAGTATACAGTATATTTTTGTAATATGTATTTAAGTCGCCAAGACTTTTTTTTTTTAATCAACTCCTTGTATTATGTAATTATTATTATTTTGTTTTGTTTTGATGTATTTTGCCTATCTGTGGGGACTGTGTCCTGAAGATATATATACATAAATAAATAAATTTCTCGAACTTTTTTCAAAACAATCCACAAATAAAAGTAAAATCCGGACTTTATTTTACAAGTGCGAACATAAAAGTTAAATCCGGACTAAAAAACCGACTCTTTAGCTATGGAACAGCTAATCCAAATGAAACGAAATCTTTTTACCAATGGATTTTTTAAATGTCTAGATTTGAAACCTATATGGCCAGTTGAAAGTCTTTGTTACTCATACCATAGTACTAGACTTACATATATTTTTCCATGGTAAACTTGCACCTGTTTTTCCGCCATAAAATTTGCTCAAATAGGGATCTTACCTTGAAATTCGATACTCTGCTTTCTGTTGAAACCAGAGGGATTCTGTATGAAAAAAATCGTTTCATTTGGATGAGCCGTTCCATAATTATAGAGCCGGTCCTTTAGTCTGTCCTTAAAAAAAAAGGAATTAACTTTATTATAAAAGTAATAAAGGTTTGGGTCCCTGTTTTGAACGGCGATAATGTCAGCAAAAAAGTTGTGTCCATATTTTTATTTCACGCCAAATATAAACTCGCAAATTTTAATGCAATTCTTTCATTAAATTGACACTTTCTAAAATCTTCCCAGAAATAGAGAACAACTTCAATTTTTTAGCTAAGCAGCTTATAAGAATGGATTATCATTTCACATTTTTACTTTACGAATTTAACCGATCAGCCGATAGACTTTGCCAGTACGGGGTTTCACTCTTAATTAAAATTATATTCTCTTTTCTTATTCGCTTAGTTTCTGCTGATATTGGATTACTTACTGACAACTTTTTTCTCCTACCATACACAACAACCAAATATTTACTCTATATCAGAGTCTAAAAGCGACTGCTACCAAGCAAGATTACATGTTCTCTCCATACAAGTTGTATTGATACAACTCATATCTTAACTGATATTAAACTGTATAATCAACGTTCGTTTTTATTTTCTACTCAGTACGGAACGAACTGCCCTGTCTGTCGCACGTTTGTTGAAAAATTAAGAAGTTTTTATTTTTGTACATAAATCAACGATATTGTGAATTTAAATAAAACTACTATTTTTTTTGGGTGAAAATAAAGTGCTAAAAAGTTTTAAAGTTCAAAATAAAAAAACTTCCGTATCAGTTTTTTCATAATAAGTGATAAATTGAATTGTACATTTATGTGGATACGCTTAAACAAATTAAATTTCTAGCTCGTGTGTGTATAACAAAACAAAACCCACGTATCTAATTGGCATACGAGTATATGCATATGTACATTCGCACTGTAGAAACCTGTTGCATGTACCTACTTAACTTTATTTTGAACAACGTCGTTTCCATTTATATTTTATTGCTTGTTTGCTTGCCGCAGAGCAATTTTTCGTATATCGACGAAAACGTTTTCAGACAAAAAATGTATTACAGTATTGATAAATGTCTTACTCATTACATGGCATTCCCTTAAACACATACATTTTTATGCAACTTCAAATAGTTAAACAACACTTTAATTGATCTTTAACCTTAGCGTAATACTTATTAATTAAATAAATTTGTATAGCGTATATATATATATATATATATATATATATATATAAATGTTAAATGTTAAAATGTTAAATAAAATCTGGCTGTCTAGCCTTAATGTTAAATAAATACATGTACATACACAAATACTTACGCACATGAGCATATTCAAATTCATTCAGTAAATTATATATATTTATTTGAATGATCAATAAGAGTGTTAGCTTCGTATTTTTCCCCTGATCATTACCTTGTAAATCATATAATGCATACATATTTACTTTGTAAATATCTTTTTCAGATAACTCGTTATAGTATTTAAACAAATTCAACGAAATCTGAAAAAAATGCCTTTCTTAGATTCTGTTTCTTCGTCATAACATAACAAATTTTTCTTAAAAATACCACTTTGAAATAACATCATAAACCCACATACTCAAAGACAGTTGCTTGCAGCCATACAAGCAAGACCGAGTATACATTTGAGTTTACATATATAAATATAGCAAAAATTATAATGCCAAAATTAGTGAATATACATGCTACTCTTTAGCATATCCTAAAGCCGATTAAAGTGTATAGCTGTGGCAAATTTAGAAATGACATCCCACGCTTACTATAAAGAGCGACTGGGTTTCGATCCCAATGACATAAATAATGAGCCGCCAATTGCGTCATCAGCTCAGGTGCGGACAAACTCGAAACACCAACACTCTGACATCCCACACAACCAACAATACGCCAGCTCACAAAAACATGGTCAGCAAAGCGCTGCTTATTATTCTCAGCATACAGTACAAATACCTGTTTCACAAGAAAAAACAAGAGTCGGTGATATTGATTCCAATGTGGAAACAAGTCCAGCAAAAAAAGCTAAACGTTCCAATATATCCTCGCAACAATCTGCACATGTTGGGGGCTATGAAGACGCTTTGACTCAATTTAAAGGTAAAATTTAGGTCTGAAAAAATTTAAAACATTAATTTAGATATGTATGGGAATTTGCTACGTTATGGACGGACGTTCCTCTCAGAGACACTTTTATATTAAATCTGAAATCATCTTTGGAATGAATGTCATTTGATTGTTATAAGAGTACATAATAACCACATATTTTATACTAATTAAGATTGTGCCGGATAACCAGATATATATGTAGATAAAAATTTACAATACGCCGAGCTCCTGATTTCTATAAAAAAATATTTATTTCAAATATTTTTTGGTTTTGAACAATGTTATTCATATTTTAAACACAAACAAATTATCAACATTTTCTAATGATTTATCTAAGCCAAATTTTACCACAAACTTGGCCATAGCAATGAAAAAGGCTTGTCATACAACGTCAAATGCGTATGCCGTCCGTTTTGACTACCAAGTGACAATTAAATAGACCATTAAGTGAAAACGGCAATTGATTCAAATTTCATTTGCCAACATGTTGGCAATTTATTTTCGTTTGCCGGCTGGCGTCCCATCAATAAATAATGCGACGAAATTAAATGAACTCAACAGTTTAGCTTGGGTTACGACCACGAACTGCCTTGACTTAAATTCTAAACTGTTTCAGCATACTTTGTCCAACCTGAATAATTTTGTCACTTTTAAACCAGGAACACTATGATGGACATGTAAGAATTGAAGGAGATAATGGTCAGCGCAAAGCATTTATCAAACACCATAAGCATGTCTCATCAACTGGGTGTGAAATCCTGCCGTCACCGCCACCGCCATCTGTATTTAATAACCTTATCGGCATGTAAGAATTGAAGTAGATAATGGTCAGCGCAAAAAGATAATGGATAACCCAGCGGGTTAAGGGGTTAGAATATACCCGCGGTAGGTATGCTTGTAGTAAGAGGAGACTAAAATACCAAATAGATTTAAGGGGTTGCCAGCGCAATATATAGCTTCTCCAACCCATCACCTATCCGTGGCGAACTCCTCACGGACCTAGGAGGTGGGAGGGCGGGATGGCCTAGAAGGTCGCATGTGGTCATAACAAATCGTTCCCGAGATGGTCGGGCTTGGTGCCGGAACGTACCGGATCTGCATACGGCAAAGGACCACGAACATCGATAACACTCCCCAAGGCGATCGAGGATTGTCCTTATCGCTTCAACAACAACAGGAACACTATGATTAATATGAAATATTTGAGATCAGGGCCCGTGTCGTGTTAAACAATGAAAACCCAATTTCAATCAAATGATAAATATGAATCTGTCAAGCTTTTCATAAAAATGATAACAAATTAATCTAATAAGTACTTACAGCCTATACTTTACGTACTAACTCAATCGTAATCACCATTTGAGTGCTATTGCGATTTAAAAAAATTTAATTCGATCACGTATCGTATAACACGATACGGCCCAGATTCGAGAGAAAATAATCACAAGCTATACAATTTAGCTTTAGTCTAGTTATTTCATTTTTAAAAGAAGGGGTATTTTACAAGGGATTTGATGGAAAAAAAATTCAGCCCAATTCTAACCAAAAATTCCTTGCGAGTTTTTTTTTCCCTTCTCCGTATTCTAAATAAAAATTCCTTGTGAGTTTTTTCTCTTCTCCCTTTCCTCTTATTCTCAACAATGTTCGAAAAAGGGGAAAGCGATTATGGGAGAAAAGTAGGTATTATATATTTCTTAGGAGTTGTTTCACTTATTAAATTAAAGCGAATGCATCAAAATAGTTAAAGTAAATTTATTCTTTTAAGAAGGAACACTTATTTGTACAAATTTGTGCTAAACTATGTACATTCTACCACAATATTCTTTATTTTAGGTCGAAAAGTATATCATAAGCAACAGAAAAGCTCTTGGTATATTTGATGCATCCATCCATAATTTGTACTAGGCGTGCTAATGTAAAGACAGAATGTCTCAAATTGTGCGAGAGCGTGAAAATGGGATAAAACTGAAATTGGCCAAGAAAGCATATACAAGACAATAGCCCAATGGTTAGGCGATTGTGATTTCAGCAGTTTGACCTCGGTTCGATCCCCGGTAAAACCTGTTGAAATAATAAACATTACGAAATTGCCGACGATGATGACATGGCGGGTTTCGAAATGGTACCATCGCATTATGCCAGTAAATGTTTCCTTCTTTTCAGTTTCTCCTAATAAAATTAATCATAATTGAATAACAATTACCATTTACCGGTGTTAAGCTCATTAATTCTTAAAAATCATAATGTATTTTTTTCACTCAGCTGTGTGGTAGTGAAAGAATAATATGACTGCAATGCAGTTTTTAGTCAAAGGCAGGTCGCTCTCTCGCAATACGGCATCTTTTGGCAATTTTGGCCGCTTTTCCGGCGAGCTGACAAAATTAACTTATTAAAATCACGTGCCTATTGGCGGACATCAGTCGGTATTGGGTATACTTTATAGCAGAAACATAATTATTATAATAAATATTTTTAAAAGTGCAAAAATAATACTTCATTTCAAAGTTTTTTCTAGTCAAAAAACTATTACTTTGCTTTAAGAACAACAAAAAAAAATCTAGGTTCTATGTACCAAGGGCTGGGATCGCAGTGTAACCCCATTAAAATTATTGCATTCCTCCCATAACCTGCAGCCTTCCAGCAGATCCTTGTTGCGGGAGTGCGCCATATTCTCCTGCTCCTGGAAGGTATCGAACACAATCCGGGCCAGTACCTGATACCGGTCCAGAGAAATGGTTTTCCTGCATGTGCTGGAAAATAATCCTTTTAGACCGATCACACTCTTGCGTCACGTGTAAGGGATGGTTACATCGCATCCACCCCACGTCGCCACCAGCTCATACGGCCCCTGTCACCGTCTTCTCCCCCTCTATCCGGCACAAACACGAGTAGGTGAGGGAAACAGACTCTTAGTCCCTACCACCTTGTGCACCCTTTGCCAGCACAGAGTATATATGCTTGCGACATCTGCCCAATACAGTTCCTGCCTTGGACGGTGCCACTTCCCGAGATGTTCTGGTCTCAGCGGCGGCAACCCCCCGACGGGTTTCATCGCGCTTTGTTCCTCCGCAAACTCTAAAAGAACAGGGTACTCCGATGCTTACTCTGGCGGGCCAATACACCTGCTGCCATTCTGCTTCCCTATGTCTCTGCAAACTTGCGTCTTGCCAATCATCAGCATGGATTTCGAAAACTTCATAGCACGCGAAAGCATCGCGAAATATATACGAATAGGCAAGTCAAACTTTAATTGGACCAAACCAAAGTGCAGGAACCTTTTTTAAACACTTTTTTAAGTCTATTCGAATGGATAGCGTAGAAGGGATTCCAAACTATGGCCGCATATTCCAGTTTCGATCTAACAAAAGCATAATAAAATATTTTTTTTTTTTGCGTAGGGATCTCTAAAGTCACGACTATTCCGTTTTATAAAGGCAAGAGCGGCATAAGCCTTAGGTATAATAAAGTTAAGATGCTCTGTAAAAGAGAAGTTGAAATCGAACACAACACCAAGATCTTTAATTTTGGTAAGAGAATTTAATTGAAGGGGCGTTCGCGTTATGTGGTAAGTTACGAAGCAATTGTCAACGTTTAGAACTAACTTATTTCATCTACACCAGTCGTCGAAACAGTTAAGCTCATGTTGAATAACTTCAATATCAGTGTATCTTTTTACCATCATGAATGTCTTCCAGTCGTCAGCATAGAAAAGATGATGACATAACTTGAAACAAGAACTGGCATCATTAATAAATATTAAAAATAATAAAGGCCTCAGTATACTACCATGAGGTACCCCCGAAGTAGCAATGTAAGGAGGTGGTCTCGCATCGTTAACAACAACAAAATTAACCCTATTGCAAGATAAGATTTGATCCAATCGAGAAACTGATTATGCACACCCAGCGAGGATAACTTACTCAGTAGCAAATTATGACTAACTCTATCAAATGCTTTTGATATATTAGTGTAGATAGCATCAACCCGACCCCCCTTAATAAACGACGAAATGCAATAATTCGAAAATACCAAGAGGTTAGTAACTGTTGACCTACCACGTACAAAACCATGTTGTGAGAGAGGAATATACGGTTTAAACGCAAAGGCGAGCTTACTACTTACAATACTCTCAAATACTTTAGTAAAATTAGATAGCTTGGAAATTGGGCGATAGTTTGAAATATCACATTTATCACCTGCTTTAAGTATCGGGGTGACAAATGCTACCTTCATTTAAAAATATGCCTAACTTAAGTGAAAGATTGATCTGGTAACCTTGCCGTGCGCGGACGTGTTTTTGATCGCTCTTCGAATTGTTATTCTTTTTACTTTGTAAACAAGTTTTGTCTTTTATAAATATTCATTAATATAATAGAAAACAGTTTATAAGTTTAATTTCGTATTAAATCTTTACACAGTGCAATATACATAGTGGCTTTTTGTGCAATTTAAACATTCAGTCTGTGTGTTCATATATCATAGATTTTCACAAAAATTTGTGATAACTGCATACCTTTTTGTTGGTAGCTGCTATTAGCAAGTCATTGTGTGCCCTTTTTGCTTTCTGTTGTGTTCGCTGCTAGCTATACGCTGTCTTGCGATTTGCATCCAGTGCTCCAAAATAACTCTCGCCCATATTTTTTGAACAGCTGTTCAATTTATCCTATACTTATAGTTTCTTTTTCCTATTTTTCTTTTGGGTTTGTTTAACTTTGCAATTATGTTGGATTGCTGTGTCAAGAAGTGCACCAATCAAAAGAAAATTTCCCGTGGTGATACATATGTTTGTTGTTGGCTCTGTGATAATATGGCTCATGTTATCTGTGCCGGTTTCTCTCACATAGGTGGTCGGGTGTTTGACCTAATATCCAGCAAAATTGGACTGAACTGGACATGTCAAGATTGTCGTTCCGTAGAAAATGACATGCGAGCTTTTATGAGGCAAACTCAGAAAGAGTTCAACAACATTTTGATTGGGTTTCGTGACCTTAACGAAAGATTCAAAACGATGGAGGCTCACTTTAAAAAATTGAAAGTGATATCTGAATCCCCAAAACGTAAGAAATGTATGCCCAACAATGACTCCAACTTGTCTTCGAGTCAGGGGCACAGCTGCCCTCCTACGAATGTCCCTTCAACCGCGTTGACTGATACGAAGAGGCTTACCAAAGACGTTATGAACAATGCAGCTCAGGAATCTCCACAAGGCTGTGTCGAAACTTCCAGAGAGACGATCTCTGGCAAATTAAACGATGCACGAACTAATAGTGGTACCTTTGCGGCTGTTTGTTCTACGTCACCAATGTTGATTCCGCTGGACTCCCCAATTCATCCTACACCTCCACCGGTATCTTTAGCTCCAACAATAACAGTTACCGATACTGGGGTTGTTGCTTGCGATACAAGTGTACCTAAAAAAATAGTACTTCTTTGACGGGCTCGATAACCAACGCTAGGTCAAGCAATGCGTTTTCTGTCAACTGTTCTATAACGGCCGCACCTTCCAAGCTCTCTGGTGCGCTATCCGCTACTCCTTTGCAGGAGACTGCCGTGCCACCTCGTAGGGCTGTATTTGTGTCCGAATTACACGCCTCGCTTACCGAAAATGATATTGCTCATTACGTTTGCTCTAAACTTGGTGTTGCACCCACTAGTAACATCAATGTGTATAAATTTAACTTTAAATATGAGAGATACATCTCATTTAAAATATCCCTTTCAGATGAATATTTCGATAAGGTACTTGATTAATCTTTTTGGCCTAAGCATACTGTCGTTCACTTGTTCGCAAGAAAGGCGAGGGCCGAACCTGTTTTATTACAGCCAAAAAACGGTATGACGGACACAGTAATAACAACACAATGGTAATTGCTGATCTGTCCCGTCTTCTCATTAATTACCAAAATGTTCGTGGTTTACGATCAAAACTTGTTCCATTCTTCCTTAATTCTTTCAACTTTTGTGCACAAGTTGTAGCTTTTACGGAGACCTGGCTAAAGCCTGATAATTACAATTCTGAGGTTTTTTCAAATAAATATGCTGTTTATCGGCGTGATCGCATCTCTAGAGCGGGAGGTGTCCTTATTGCTGTTGAATCTAACCTATCATCTGAGTTGATTTCGCTGGACAATATCTCTCATATCGAATTCGTAGCAGTTAGGCTTTCATTCGGTAGCTATAGCGTAATTGTTTGTTGTTCGTATATACCACCTCGTTCGGATATGGATGTTTGTGCTAGTCATAGCTCGGCCATCTGCGATTTGCATTCGCAGTTGGGAGATAACGATCGACTTGTTGTTGTTGGTGACTTTAACTTGCCAACAGTTAGTTGGGTTAATATAAGTGATTCAAACTTTTTAACTCCCACTGCTCAACATGAGTTTCTCAATTGCTTGTTAGACTCATCTCTTTTACAGATTAACAATGTTCCAAATAGTGGAAATAAAATGCTGGATTTAGTATTTGTGGATGCCTCGGTGGGTACTGCCTTTACGCAAATACCACCTTTATCCCTTCCAGAAGACCCTCTTCACCCTACGCTAGAGATATCACTTGATATCAGCCTACCCCGTAGGATTCAAGTACAGTCTCGTCCCCGATCTAGATGCTTCTACAAAGCGAATTTCATTATGCTCAATGATCTGTTGGCTTCCCATGATTGGTCGGATCTCTTTGCTTGCACTGATGTCGATTCGGCTATCTCTATATTTTACAGTACGCTTGATGGCTTCTTTGATACCTGCATTCCAACTCGCTATACCCTATGTTCGAATAAGCCCCCTTGGTTTTCAAGGCAACTTATCAGACTTAATAACATTAAATCTAGGCTTTATAAGAGATTCAAGAACTCTGGAGCATCTGCAGACCTCTCTAAATATCTAATAGCTCGTTCTAAATTTCACTGTCTTAATCAGGTTTGTTATAAAAATCACTTGAGTTGTTGTAAAGCCCAATTTTTTTAAAATCCAAAAAAGTTTTACAGTATCGTAAATTCAAAGCGGAAAACTTCTGGATATCCTTCCTTATTAACCTTTGGATGTAAAAAAGCTTGCACTGATGACGACGTTGCTGAACTATTTTCTGAGTTCTTTAAGTCCACGTATTCATCCAGTGGTTTTCATTCCGGTCAATATCCCTATCGCTTAGATAGCTCGAATTTCATTAGGAATCCTGCTATTGATGGTAATATTGTTCTTCAGAGTCTTCAATCTTTGAAGCCCACCTTTTCTCCGGGACCGGACGGTGTTCCTAGTTGCGTGCTTAGGTACTGCGCCGAAAACATGTATGAGCCTATTTTAAAATTATTTGAGCTATCTCTGGGATCTGCGTCATTCCCGGCACTTTGGAAACAGTCTTTTTTATACCCCTGCATAAAAAGGTAATAGGTCAAAAGTATTTTATCTCCATGCCAACGCGGTTTCATTCGTCAAAGGTCAACCACTACAAATTTGCTTGTATTCACCTCTATGGTTATGGAAGGATTTTTAGCGAACAAGCAAACGGATGTCATCTACACGGACTTCAGCAAAGCATTTGATACCGTCAACCATGAGTTACTTATTCATAAGCTTGATTTACTGGGCTTTCCGTTTCACCTATTAATGTGGCTGAAAAACTATCTTTCTAACCGGACCCAAAAAGTCCTGTTCAAGTGCAATCTGTCGGAATCGTTCGGAGTTTCTTCCGGCGTACCCAAGGGAAGTCATCTAGGCCCTTTGCTCTTTGCCCTTTTCATTAAAGACTTGCCACAGACAATATTATATTCCCATACTATAATGTATGCGGATGATGTAAAACTTTGCTGCACTTACTGTCCTACCGATTTGAGTTCCTTGGATCTTCTTCAGGCCGACTTGGACTCGTTCCAATGTTGATGCACAACAAATTTACTAGCTTTGAATTGCTCTAAATGTAAGCATATGACATTTCACCGAGTGAAGCCAGCATTGAAATCTTATGTAATAGATGGTACGCCTTTGGAGCGTATATCTATTGCAAATGATCTAGGTGTCCTTTTTGATCCGAAATTGAATTTTAACATGCATATTTCATCTATAGCCAACAAAGCGTTGGGTTTACTTGGATTTTTTAAAAGATCGGCTAAAGAGTTCGATGATCCGTACCTCACTTAGGTTCTTTACACATCGCTGGTTCGTCCAATACTCGAGTATTGCTCATGCGTTTGGTCCCCTGTTTCTCAAAAGCATATAAAGCGTTTTGAGTCAGTTCAAAAGCAATTTTTGATATTTGCATTGCGCGGCCTTAATTGGGACTCAAGTCTCCACCTTCCTCCATACACAAGTAGACTTCTTCTTATTAACTTACCCACTCTGGAAAATCGGAGAATATTACCGGGGGTATTGTTCATCCATAAGCTCATTATTGGAGAAATTGATTCTGCGGACCTTCTCAGCCGCTTGTTTTTTGCGGTTCCCCCTAGAGTATCCAGACACTACGATCCTTTCTATTTACCCCTTTGTTGACGAAACTTTGCTTAAAATAATCCTCTTCTTATCTGGTGCGCACACTACAATGACTTGTATAGCTGTATCAGTCTTGAATGTACTTTTGCCACTATACGTAATGCAATACTTGCCTATCTAATTTAAGAGATACAAGCTAATTTAATTTGCCGGCATTTTATTCCTTCCATAAAAAACAGGAACTATCTCGCTTAAGGATGGAGGAACATTTATCAACATGTATCATTAAGAAGGAACAAGACAGTACTGTGTTGATTGGAATCTGGTGCATTCCAACAACGTAAAAAACATGCTTTTTCATGAGTAACAGTATAAGATTTCGGCATAAGATCTTATTTCTGCTCATATTTCTTACTATTATTATATTCTGAAATTAAAGAGTAATGTTCATTAATATGTCTTTGTTTGTAATATAACATTGTTGAAATCTCGATATATCTTAAATTTTATCTTTTGAGTTGTATATTTATATATCTTTTATATTATGCAGTCGACCATAGTTTGTCGTCGACTTTAAATAATAAATAAATAAATAAATAAGCCTAAGGGCTAACAAATCGAATCTATGCATTGCTTAAGTACGAATGTGGATAGGCCATGAACGTGAACAAGCTTTGAATTTTTTAATCCAATTATGGCCTCGGAAATTGCCAGAGAGCCGAAATCTAAAGAATTTGATAAGTGAATACCTCTAAATTATCATCGGAAGAGTCAGCAACAAAAATTGACTTGAAAAAATCAGCAAACAAGTTTGCTGCCTCTTGTGAACCACCAGCGTTATTGATAAACTCCCAAAAAGCGTTTTAGAAAATTTGTTGTTTAAAACTAAACGTTTTTTCAAACTTTTATCTATAGTTGAATTTTTAATTATAAAGGTTCTCGATTATATTCGTTTTCACTTATATTCAAGACTAGCCTTTACCCGCGGCCCCGTCCGCAAGGAGAAAATTAAATATATGGGCTATTCACGTTAGCCTGCTTATCAAGTTATTTGTTTAAAAATTTGTTTCTGTCTAATGCATTTTATTTTTATAATTGAGTTCAAAAAAGAACTAAATGAGCTGATAACCTGATAATGATCCCGAAATTATCCAAAAAAAGCCACGAAATGACCCCGCCGCTATCGCGGACGGATCCCGAACACCATCCAGAAATGCCCAGGAAGGGTCTCCAAAATTTCCCGGAATAGTCCCAAAAAAACCCGAAATGATAACGACATGATTCTAGACTTATCCAGAGAACCACACAGAAATGATCCCTGAAGGGTACCAAAATGATCCCGAAATAGTCCCGAAAGAGTTCCGAAACGACCCTGAAGGGCTCCCGGACGGATTTCAAGAACCATCCAGAAAATATCCAGGAATGGTCCCTAAATTATCCCGACATGGTCCAGAAAAAGTTCCGAATTGACCCCGAGGGCATCCACGACGGATCGTGAAAACCATACAGAAATGAATCCGTAAGGGTCCCAAAATGATTCCGAAATAGTCCGGAATGACCTCGGTGGGATCCCGCACTGATCCAGAAATGATCCGGGAAGGGTCACAAAACTATCCCGAAAAAGTAACAAAAAATCCCGAAATGACTCCTACGGCGTCCCGGACGGATCCAGAAATGATCTCGGAAGGGTCCCCAAATGGTCCCGAAATGACCCTCATGGATCCGGCAAATCATCAAGTAATCATGGCAGATGGGTCCCCAAATGATCCCAAAATAATACAGAAAATGTCACGAAATGACCCTTTTAAGGGTCCCCAACTGATCCGGAAATAGTCCCGAAATTAACCTGATGGGTTCCCGTATAGATCCCGAAATCCATCCAGAAATAATGCCGCAAGGGTCCCCAAAGGATCCCGTATTAGCCCCGAAAAAATCCCGAAATGACCCCTACGGGATCACGGACGGATCCCGAAAACCATCCGTAAATTATCCCGAAATAGTGCCGAAATGACCCTGCCGGGATCTCGAACAGATCCCTAAATGACCCTGACGTGATCCCGGACAGATCCCAAAATCCATCCAGAAATAATCTTGGAACGGTCGCAAAATGATCCCGAAATAATCTCGGAAAAGTCCAGAAATTACCCTGATGGAATCCCGGGCGAATCCTGAAAACCATCCTTAAATGATCCCGAAAAAGTTCCGAAATGACCCTGACGTAATCCCGTACGGATACCGAAAACCATCCAGAAATGATGGCGAAAGGGTCCCCAAATGATCCCGTTTTAGTTGAGAAAAAGCCCCGAAATTTCCCCGACGGGATCCCGGACGGATCCCGAAAACCATCTAGAAAAGATGCCGGAAGGTACCCCAAATGATCCCGAAAAAGTCCTGAAGTGTGGTGCGACGGGATCCGGACGAATCCCGGATACTATCCAGAAAAGATGCCGGAAAGGTTCCCAAATGATCCGGCACTAGTTGAGAAAAAGTGTCGAAATGACCCCGACGGAATCCCGGACGGATCCCGAGAACCATCTAGAAATAATGTCGGAAGGTACCCCTAATTATCCCGAAAAAGTCCTGACCCCGACGGGATCCCGGACGGATACCGAAAACCGTCCAGATATGATGCCGGAAAGGTCCTCAAATGATCCTCCAATCGTCCGAAATGATCCTGATGGGATCCCGAAAACCATCCAGAAATGATGCCGAAAGGGTCCCCAAGTGATACCGTATTAGTCGAGAAAATCTCCCGAAATGACTTCGACGGGATGCCGGACGGATCCCGAAACCCATCCAGAAATGATGCCGGAAGGGACCCCAAATTATCCCTAAAAAGTCCCGAACGATTACCGAAAACCATCCAGAAATGATGCCGGAAAGGTCCTCAAATGATCACCTAATAGTCCCGGAATGATCCTGACGTAATCCCGTACGGATACCGAAAACCATCCAGAAATGATGGCGAAAAGGTCCCCAAATGATCCCGTTTTAGTTGAGAAAAAGTCCCGAAATTTCCCCGACGGGATCCGGACGGATCCCGAAAACCATCTAGAAAAGATGCCGGAAGGTACCCCAAATGATCCCGAAAAAGTCCTGAAGTGTCCCCGACGGGATCCCGGACGAATCTCGGATACTATCCGGAAAAGATGCCGGAAAGGTTCCCAAATGATCCCGAATTAGTTGAGAAAAAGTGTCGAAATGACCCCGACTGAATCCCGGACGGATCCCGAGAACCATCTAGAAATAATGCCGGGAGGTACCCCTAATTATCCCGAAAAAGTCCTGACCCCGACGGGATCCCGGACGGATACCGAAACCCGTCCAGATATGATGCCGGAAAGGTCCTCAAATGATCCTCCAATCGTCCGAAATGATCCTGACGGGATCCCGAAAACCATCCAGAAATGATGCCGAAAGGGTCCCCAAGTGATACCGTATTAGTCGAGAAAATCTCCCGAAATGACCCCGACGGGATCCCGGACGGATACCGAAAACCGTCCAGATATTATGCCGGAAAGGTCCTCAAATGATCCTCCAATCGTCCGAAATGATCCTGACGGGATCCCTAAAACCATCCAGAAATGATGCCGAAAGGGTCCCCAAATGATCCCGTATTAGTCGAGAAAAAGTCTCGAAATGACGCCGACGGGATCTCGAACGGATCCCGAAAACCGTCTAGAAATGATGCCGAAAGGGTCCCCAAATGATCCCGTATTAGTCGAGAAAAAGTCCCGCGATGACTCCGACGGGATCCCGGACGGATCCCGAAAACCATCTAGAAATGATCCCGGAAGGTACCCCAAATTATCCCGAAATGGCCCCGACGGGATTCCGGACGGATCCCGAAAACTATACAGAAATTATTAGCATTAGAGGATTAGCATTAAGGTGAAGCTAATTATAAAACCATGTTAATAAGGCAACGCACCTGGTTGGAGTGAATGAAGAGTTACATAGAAACATACAGGTAAAGCTAAGAAAAGCGTCCTAATAAAAACAATTGGAGGAGGGTGGATGACGGGAGAAGGGGAGGAGCACTGATCGTTTTTCCAAAATTATTTAGTTCTCGATCTGTATGTGCCAGATACCAAAAGCTATTGATTTAGGAGAAAATGTATATTGAGTTATAACAATTTATAGATTTTACACCAGAGGGGGAGAGAAGGGGGAGGAGGGGCGGAGGGTGTCACTGCTCACTTTGTAAGCCCTCGACTTATTTTACCTATTGAGTCTGTAATATTGGTGAAGGCTCGTATACATAAAGTTATAATGTGTAAAAATTATTAAAAAGTAATTGTTCGAAGGGGTCGTGGGAACCCCACCCTCCTTTTCAGGTTCGAAAAAAATTTCGCTAGTAGACTATTGTCTGTGTCCCAAATTTCATCAAAATCCGTGTAGCCGTTCTGACATGATTCAGTCACAAAGACGAACAAATATAATAATTAAATTATAACTGTGTTTCAAAAAATATATATATAGCTAGTAGATCCTTCTAGACTATTGGCTATATGCGTGCCAAATTTCATCCAAATCGGTCCAGCCATTCTTGCGTGATTGAGTCACAAGGACAAACGTCTGGACAAACATCCAGACATCCAAACTTTCCCATTTATAATATATACTAGCCTTTACCCGCGGCCCCGTCCGCAAGGAGAAAATGAAATATATGGGCTATTCACGTTAGCCTGCTTATCAAGTTATCTGTTTAAAAACATTTTCCTGTTTAATGCATTTTATTTTTGTAATTCAGTAAAAAAAAGAACTAAATAGCTGATAACCTGAAAGGATCCCCAAATGATCCCGAAATTATCCAGAAAAATCCACGAAATTACTTCGACGCTATCGTGGACGGATCCCGAAAACCATCTAGAAATGCCACGGAAGGGTCTCCAAAAGTTCCCGGAATAGTCCCAAAAAACCTGAAATGACAAAGACACGATTCCAGACTTATCCAAAGAACCATAAAGAAATGATGCCTGAAGGGTACCAAAATGATCCCGAAATAGTCCCGAAATGACCCTGACGGGCTCCCGGACGGTTCTCAAAAACCATCCAGAAAATATCCAGGAAGGGTCCCTAAATTATCCCGCCATAGTCCAGAAAAAGTTTCGAAATGACCCCGAGGGGATCCACGACGGATCGCAAAAACCATACAGAAATGATTCCGGAAGGGTCCCAAAATAATCCCCTATTAGTCCCGAAAAAGTCCTGAAATCACCCCGACGGAATCCCGGACGGATTCCGAAAACTATCCAGAAATGATGCCGGAAAGGTCCTCAAATGATCCCCTAATAGTCCCGAAATGACCCTGACGGGATCTCGAACGGATTCCTAAATTACCCTGACGGGATCCCGGACAGATCTCGAAATCCATCCAGAAATGATCTTGGAAGAGCCCCAAAATGATCCCGAAATAGTCTCGGAAAAGTTCAGAAATTACCCCGACGGGATCCCGGACGGATCCCAAAAACTATCCAGAAATGATGTCGGGAAGGTCCTCAAATGATCCCCTAATAGCCCCGAAATGACCGAAAACCATTCAGAAATTATGCCGGAAGGGACCCCAAATGATCCCGAATACCATACAGAAATAATGCCGGAAAATACCCCAAATGATCCCGGATGGATCCCGAAAACTATCCAGAAATGATGCCGGAAAGGTCCTCAAATGATCCAATAATAGTCCCGAAATGGCCCTGAAGGGATCCCGAAAATCATCCAGAAATGAAGCCGAAGGGTCCCCAAATGTTCCCGTATTATTAGTCGCGAAGAAGTCCCGAAATGACCCCGACGGATCCCGAAAACCATCTAGAAATGATAACGAAAGGTACACCAAATGATCCCAAAATAGTCCCGAATGGACCCCTACGGGATCGCGGACGGAACCCGAAAACCATTTAGAAATGATGCCAGAAGGTACCCCAAATGATCCCGAAATAGTCCCGAAATGACCCTAACGGGATCCCGGACGGAACCCGAAAACCATCCAGAAATGATGCCGAAATGGCCCCCAAATGATCCCGTATTAGTCGAGAAAAAGTCCAGAAATGACCCCGACGGGATCCCGGACGGATCCCGAAAATCATCTAGAAATGTTGCCGGAAGGTACCCCAAATGATCCCGTATTAGTCGAGAAAAATTCCCGACATGACCACGACGGGATCCCGGACGGATCCCGAAAACCATTTAGAAATGATGCCGGAAGGTACCCCAAATGATCCCGAAATGACCCTAACGGGATCCCGGACGGAACCCGAAAACCATCCAGAAATGATGCCGAAGGGGCCCCAAATGATCCCGAAGGAGCCCCAAATGATCCCGCATTAGTCGAGAAAAATTCCAGAAATGACCCCGACGGATCCCGAAAACCATCTAGAAATGTTGCCGGAAGGTGCCCCAAATGATCCCGAAATAGTCCCGAAATGACCCTGACGGGATCCCGGACGGAACCCGAAAACCATCCAGAAATGATGCCGAAAGGGCCCCCAAATGATCCCGTATTAGTCGAGAAAAAGTCCAGAAATGACCCCGACGGGATCCCGGACGGTTCCAGAAAACCATCTGAAATGATGCCGGAAGGTACCTCAAATGATCCCGTATTAGTCGAGAAAAAGTCCCAAAATGACCCTGGCGGGATCCCGAAAACCATCTAGAATTGATGCCGAAAAACTTCTAGACTATTGGCTATATGTGTGCCAAATTTCATCCAAATCCGTCCAGCCGTTCTTGCGTGATTGAGTCACACTGACAAACGTCTGGGCAAACATCCAAACATCCAAACTTTCCCATTTATAATATATACTAGCCTTTACCCGCGGCCCCGTTCGCAAGGAGAAAATAAAATATATGTGCTATTCACTTTAGCCTGCTTATCAAGTTATCTGTTTAAAAATTATTTTTGTCTAATGTATTTTATTTTTGTAATTTAGTAAAAAAAAGAACTAAATGAGAAGATAAGCTGAAAGGCACGCTTTCATGAATAGTACAATACAGTTCTTTCGAAAAAATACATATAAATTAAATTAATAGATATGAGAGAGGAGAAAGAATTACTACTCATAGAACAAAGGAGTGAAACTACAATTAGCTAAAACCAAAGAGAATTTTATAGATGAAAATAGTGTTGCTTTTTCGGGTATTTAGTTGGTTAAAATATTACAAAAAGTGTAATTATAGTTATAACAGTTCGTTACACGATTTATTTAAAAAAACTCAAAAATAGAAGGAAAAAGCTCTGTTAGAATGAAGATAAAACATACCGAATTTTAATTACGAATAATTAGCAGCAAATCCACGGCCATAAAAGCTCATAATTTAAAAAGGCATGTGTGCTGAACTACCGGTTGCGAAGAGACCTAAGATGATCCCGGAAGGGTCCCAAGATGATACTAAAATTCCCGGACAGGTCCCGAAAATCATCCAGAAATTAACCAGCAGGGGTCCCAAAATGATTCCGAAATAGTCCCGAAAAGTTGCAAAATAACCCTGATGGATCCCGAACTGATCCCGAAAGCCATCCAGAAATGGTGCCGAGAGGGTCCCCATATGATCCCGTAATAATACAGAAAAAGTTACGAAATGACCCCTAAAGGGTCCCCAAATGATCCAAAAATTCCCCAAATTACGCTGATAGGTTCCCGTATAGATCCCGAAATCCATCCACAGATGATGCCGGAAGGGTCGCTAAACGATCCCGTATTAGTCCCAAAAAGTCCCGAAATGACCCCGACGGGTTCCCAAACGGATCCCGAAAACCATCCACAAATAGTACCGAAAGGCTCCCCAAATCATCCCGTATTAGTCCCGAAAAAGTACAGGAATGGCCCCGACGGGATTCCTTCGGATCCCGAAAACCATCCAGAAATTATGCCGCAAGGGACACCAACTGGTCCCGGAAAAGTCACGAAATTACCCCGACGGGATCCCGGATGGATCCTGAAAACCATACAGAAATGATATCGGAAAATACCCCAAATGATCCCGAAATAGTTCCGAAAAAGTCCTGAAATGATCGCGACGGGATCCCGGACGGATCACGAAAACTATCCAGAAATGATGCCGGAATGGTCCTCAAATGATCCCCCAATAGTCCCGAAATGACCCTGACGGGATCCCGGACGGGTCCCGAAAACTATCCAGAAATGATGCCGAAAAGTTCCCCAAATGACCCCTAATAATCTCGAAATTACCCTGCTGGGATCCCGAACGGAGCCCGAAAACCATCCTGAAAAGTTGCCGAAAGGTTGGAAATGATCCCGAATTAGTCGATAAAAAGTCCCGAAATGACCACGATGGGATCCCGGACGCATCCCGAAAACCATCTAGAAATGATGCCGAAAAATACCCCAAATGATCCCGAAAACAGCCCGAAATGGCCACGACGGGATCCCGAAAACCATTAGAAATGATGCAGGAAGGTACCCCAAATGATCCCGAAAAAGTCTTAAAATGGCCCCGACGGGTCCCGGACGAATCCCGAAAACCATCCAGAAATAATGCCGGAAGGGACCCCAAATGATCCCGAAAAAGTCCCAAAATAAGCCCGTCGAGAGCCCCAAAGGATCCCGGAAACTATGCAGAAATGATACCGGAAAGATCCTTAAATGATCCCCTATTATTCGAGAAAAAGTCCTGAAATGAGCCCGACGGGATCCCGAACGAATCCCGAAAACCATCCAGGAATGATGCCGAAATGGTCCCTAAATCATCCCGTATTATGCGAGAAAAAGTCCCGAAATTACCCCGACGGGATAACGGACCGATCCCGAAAACCATGTGTAAATGATGCCGGAAGGTGCACCAAATGATCCCGAAATAGTCCCGAAATTAAACCGACAGGATCCCGGACGGATCCCGAAAACTATCCAGAAATGATGCCGAAATGGTCCCTAAATCATTCCGTATTATGCGAGAAAAAGTCCCGAAATTACCCCGACGGGATTCCGGACGGATACCGAAAACCATCCAGATAGGATGCCGGAAAGGTGCTCAAATGATCCCGTAATAGTCCCGAAATGGCCCCGACGGGATCCCGGACGGATCCCGAAAATCATCCAGAAATGATGCCGAAATGGTCCCTAAGTCATCCCGTATTATGCGAGAAAAAGTTCCGAAATTAACCCGACGGGATAACGGACCGATCCCGAAAACAATGTATAAATGATGCCGGAAGGTGCACCAAATGATCCCGAAATAGTCCCGAAATCACCCCGACAGGATCCCGGACGGATCCCTAAAACCATCGAGAAATGATGCCGGAAGGGACCCTAAAAATCCCGAAAAAGTCCCGAAATGACCCCGACGGGATCCCGGACGGATCGCGAAAACCATCCAGAAATAATGCCGGAAGGGACCCCAAATGATCCAGAAAAAGTCCCAAAATGACCCCGCCGAGAGCCCCAAAGGATCCCGGAAACTATGCAGAAATGATACCGGAAAGGTCCTCAAATGATCCCCTATTATTCGAGAAAAAGTCCCGAAATGAGACCGACGGGATCCCGGACGAATCCCGAAAACCATACAGAAATGATGCCGAAAAGGACCTCAAATGATTCCCTAATAGTCCCGAAATTACCCTGACGGGATCCCGGACGGATACTGAAAACCATTCAGTTGTGATCCCGGTAGGTACCCCAAATGATCGCGAAATAGTCCCGAATTGACCTCGTTGAGATCCCCGACAGATCTCGGAGACTATGCAGAAATGATGCCGGGAAGGTCTTCAAATGATCCCCTAATAGTCCCGAAATGATCCCTGACGGATCCCGAAAACCATCCAGAAATGATGCCGAAAGGGTCCCCAAACAATCCCGTATTAGTCGAGAAAAAGTCCCGAAATAACCCCGACGGTATCTCGGACGAACCCCGGAAAGTATGCAGAAATGAGCACGAAATAGTCCTGAAATGACCCCGTCGAGATCCCCAAAGGATACCGGAAACTATGCAGAAATGATACCGGAAAGGTCATCAAATGATCCCCTATTATTCCAGAAAAGTCCTGAAATGAGCCCGACGGGATCCCGGACGAATCCCGAAAACCATCCTGAAATGATGCTTAAAGGGACCTGAAATGATCGCCTAATAGTCCGGAAATTACCCTGACGGGATCCCGGACGGATACTGAAAACCATTCAGTTGTGATCCCGGTAGGTACCCCAAATGATCACGAAATAGTCCCGAATTGACCCCATCGAGATCCCCGACAGATCTCGGAAACTATGCAGAAATGATGCCGGGAAGGTCTTCAAATGATCCCCTAATAGTCCCGAAATGATCCCTGACGGATCCGGAAAACCATCCAGAAATGATGCCGAAAGGGTCCCCAAATAATCCCGTATTAGTCGAGAAAAAGTCCCGAAATGAACCTAACGAGATCCCGGACGGATCCCGAAAACCATCCAAAAATGATGCCGAAATGGTGTCCCAAATGATCCCGTATTAGTCGAGAAAAAGTCCCGAAATGACCCCGACGGTATCTCGGACGAACCCCGGAAACTATGCAGAAATGAGCACGAAATAGTCCCGAATTGACCCCGTCGAGATCCCCGACAGATCCCGAAAAATATCCAGAAGTGATGCCGGAAAGGTCCCCAAATGATCCCTAATAGTCCCGAAATGACCCCGACGTGATCCCGGGCGGATCTACAAAACCATATAGAAATGATGCCGGAAGGTACCCAAAATGAACCGAAAAAAGTCCTAAAATGACCCCCACGAGATCCCGGACAAATCCCGAAAACCATCCAGAAATGATGCCGAAATGACCCCGACGGGATACCGGACGGATCCCGAAAAATATACAGAAATGATCCCGGAAGTGTCCCAAAATGATCCCTAAACAATCCCGAAAATGTCCCGAAATGACCACAACGGGATCCCGGACGGATACCGAAAACCATCCAGAAATGATTCCGGAAGGGTCTCGATATGACCGTGACGGGATTACAAATAAGGTGAAACTAATTAATAATAAAAGCATATTAATTAGGCAGCAGGCGCGTTGA
This sequence comes from Eurosta solidaginis, assembly GCF_040869045.1. Classification (NCBI taxonomy): domain Eukaryota; kingdom Metazoa; phylum Arthropoda; class Insecta; order Diptera; family Tephritidae; genus Eurosta; species Eurosta solidaginis. The sequence goes on along the minus strand of NC_090321.1, from coordinate 132,414,712 downwards.
AGCAAATGAAGAGTTACAAACAAACATACCGGCAAAGCTAATAAAAGCGTGCTAATAAAAACAATTGATGGTGGGAGGACGGCGGGAGGAGACGGAGAGCACCACCGATCGTTTTTCCAAAACTGTTTAGATCTCGATCTGTATGAGCCAGATACCAAAAATTGTTGATTTAGGAGAACATTTATATTGAGTTATAAAAATTTATAGATTTTGCACCAGAGGTTGAAGGGGGAAGGGGGGTGAGGAGACGGAGGGTGTCACTGCTCACTTTGTAAGCCCTCGACTTATTTGGCCTATTGAGTTTGTAATATTGGTGAAGGCAGTAAACGTAAAGTTATAAGGTGTAAAAATTATTAAAAAGTAATTGTTCGAAGGGTCGTGAGACCGCCGCCCTTTTCCATTTTCGAAAAAATTTCGCCAGAAGACTATTGTCTATCTGTGTCCCAAATTTCATCAAGATCCGTGAAGACGTTCTGGCGTGATTCAGTCACAAAGACGAAAAAATACAATAATTAAAATATAACTTTTCCTAGGGGGCGGGGACCTCCCCCCCCCCCTTTTTAATAAAATATAGCTAGTAGATCCTTCTAGACTATTGGCTATATGTTTGCCAAATTTCATCCAAATCGGTGCAGCGGTTCTTGTGTGATTGAGTCACAAAGGCAAACGTCTGGACAAACATCCAAACTTTCCCATTTATAATATATACTAGCCTTTACCCGCGGCCCCGTCCGCAAGGAGAAAATTAAATATATGGGATATTCACGTTAGCCTGCTTATCAAGTTATCTGTTTAAAAAGATGTTTCTGTCTAATACATTTTATTTTTGTAATTGAGTAAAAAAAGAACTAAATGAGCTGATAACCTGATAGGATCCCCAAATGATCGCGAAATTATCCAGAAAAATCCACGAAATGACCCCGACGCTATCGCGGACAGATCCCGAAAACCATCTAGAAATGCCACGGAAGGGTCTCCAAAAGTTCCCGGAATAGTCCCAAAAAACCCGAAATGACAACGATACGATTCTAGACTTATCCAGAGAACCACAAAGAAATGATGCCTGAAGGGTACCAAAATGATCCCGAAATAGTCCCGAAAAAGTTCAGAAATGACCCTGACGGGCTCCCGGACTGTTCTCAAAAACCATCCAGAAAATATCCAGGAAGGGTCCTTAGGAGATCCACGACGGATCGCGAAAACCATACAGAAATGATTCCGGAAGGGTCCCAAAATGATCCCGTATTAGTCCCGAAAAGTCCTGAAATGACCCCGACGGGATCCCATGCGGATTCCGAAAACTATCCAGAAATGATGCCGGAATGTCCTCAAATGATCCCCTTATAATCCCGAAATTACCGAAAACCATTCAGAAATTATGCCGAAAGGGTCCCCAAATGATCCGATACCAGTCGATAAAAAGTCCCGAAATAACCCCGACGGGATACCGGACGGATCCTCAAAATCATATAGAAATGATGCCGGAAGGTACCCCAAATGATCCCGAAATGACCCTGGCAGGATCCCGTACGGATCCCGAAAACCATCCAGAAATGATGCCGAAAGGGTCCTCAAACCATCCCGTATTAGTCGAGGAAAAGTCCTGAATTGACCCCGTCTGGATCCCGGATGGATCCTCAAAACCATATAGAAATGATGCCGAAAGGTACCCCAAATGATCCCGAAATAGTCCCGAAATGACCCTGGCAGGATCCCGTACGGATCCCGAAAACCATCCAGAAATAATGCCGAAAGGGTCCCCAAATCATCCCGTATTAGTCGAGAAAAAGTCCTGAATTGACCCCGTCGGGATCCCGGATGGATCCCGAAAACTATCCAGAAATGATGCCGGAAGGTATCCCGAAATAGTCCCGAAATGACCCTGACGGGATCCCGGACGGATCCCTAAAACCATCTAGAAATGGTGCCGGAAGGTACCTCAAATGATCCCGAAATAGTACCGAAATGACCCCGAAATAGTACCGAAATGACCCCGACGGGATCCCGGACGGATCCCGAAAACCATCTAGAAATGATGCCGGAAGGTACGCCAAATGATCCCGAAATAGTCCCGAAATGACCCCGACGGGATACCGGACGGACCCCGAAAACCATCCAGAAATGATGCCGAAAGCGTCCCCAAATGATCCCGTATTAGTCCCGAAATGACCCTGACGGGATCCCGGACGGATCCTCAAAACCATATAGAAATGATGGCGGAAGGTACCCCAAAGTATCCCGAAATAGTTCCGTAATGAACCTGACGGGATCCCGAACGGATCCCGTAAACCATCTAGAAATGGTGCCGGAAGGGTCCCCAAATCATCCCGTATTAGTCGAGAAAAAGTCCTGAATTGACCCCGTCGGGATCCCGGATGGATCCCGAAAACTATCCAGAAATGATGCCGGAAGGTATCCCGAAATAGTCCCGAAATGACCCCGGACGGATCCCTAAAACCATCTAGAAATGGTGCCGGAAGGTACCTCAAATGATCCCGAAATAGTACCGAAATGACCCCGACGGGATACCGGATGGATCCCGAAAACTATCCAGAAATGATGCCGGAAGGTATCCCGAAATAGTCCCCAAATGACCCTGACGGGATCCCGGACGGATCCCTAAAACCATCTAGAAATGGTGCCGGAAGGTACCTCAAATGATCCCGAAATAGTACCGAAATGACCCCGACGGGATCCCGGACGGATCCCGAAAACCATCTAGAAATGATGCCGGAAGGTACGTCAAATGATCCCGAAATAGTCCCGAAATGACCCCGACGGGATACCGGACGGACCCCGAAAACCATCCAGAAATGATGCCGAAAGCGTCCCCAAATGATCCCGTATTAATCCCGAAATGACCCTGGCAGGATCCCGTACGGATCCCGAAAACCATCCAGAAATGATGCCGAAAGGGTCCTCAAATCATCCCGTATTAGTCGAGAAAAAGGCCTGAATTGACCCCGTCGGGATCCCAGATGGATCCTCAAAACCATATAGAAATGATACCGGAAGGTACCCCAAATGATCCCGAAATAGTCCCGAAATGACCCTGACGGGATCCCGGACGGATCCTCAAAACCATATAGAAATGATGCCGGAAGGTACCCCAAAGTATCCCGAAATAGTTCCGTAATGAACCTGACGGGATCCCGAACGGATCCCGTAAACCATCTAGAAATGGTGCCGGCAGGTATCTCAAATGATCCCGAAATAGTACCGAAATGACCCTGACGGGATACCGGACGGATCCCGAAACCCATCTAGAAATGATACGGGAAGGTACCCCAAATGATCCCGAAATAGTCCCGAAATGACCCCGACGGTTTCCCGGACGGATCCCGAAAACCATCCAGAAATGATGCCGAAAGCGTCCCCAAATGATCCCGAAATGAGCCCGACGCGATCCCGAAAACCATCCAGAAATGATGCCGAAAGCGTTCCCAAATGATCCCGTATTAGTCGAGAAAAAGTCCCGAAATGACCCCGACGGGTTCCCGGACCGATCCCGAAAAGCATCCAGATATGATGCCGAAAGGGTCCCCAAATGATCCCGTATAGGTCGAGAAAAAGTCCGGAAATGACCAAGAAGGGATCCCGGACGGATCCCGAAAACCATCCAGAAATGATGCCGAAAGCATCCCCAAATGAGCCCGTATTAGTCGAGAAAAAGTCCCGAAATGACCCCGACGGGATCCCGGACGGATCCCGAAAACCATCTAGCAATGATGACGGAAGCTACCCTAAATGATCCTGTATTAGTCGAGAAGTCCCGAAATTACCACGACGAGATCCCGGACGGATCCCGAAAACCATCTAGAAATGATGCTGGAAAGTACCCCAAATGATCCCGAAATGAGCCCGACGGGATCCCGGACGGATCCCGAAAACCATCCAGAAATGATGCCGAAAGCGTCCCCAAATGATCCCGTATTAGTCGATAAAAAGTCCCGAAATGACCCCGTATTAGTCGAGAAAAAGTCCCGAAATGACCCCGACGGGTTCCCGGACGGATCCCGAAAAGCATCCAGATATGATGCCGAAAGGGTCCCCAAATGATCCCGTATAAGTCGAGAAAAAGTCCCGAAATGACCAAGACGGGATCCCGGACGGATCCCGAACACCATCTAGCAATGATGACGGAAGCTGCCCTAAATGATCCTGTATTAGTCGAGAAAAAGTCCCGAAATTATCACGACGGGATCCCGAACGGATCCAGAAAACCATCTAGAAATGAAGCCGGAAGGTACCCCAAATGATACCGACATAGTCCCGAAATGACCCTGACGGGATCCCGGACGGATCCCGAAAACCATCTAGAAATGAAGCCGGAAGTTACCCCAAATGATCCCGAAATAGTACCGAAAAGACCCTGACGGGATCCCGGACGGATCCCGAAAACCATCTAGCAATGATGCCGGAAGGTACCTCAAATGAACCCGTATTAGTCGAGAAAAAGTCCCAAAATTACCCTGAAGGGATCCCGAACGGATCCCGAAAACCATACACAAATGATGCCGAAAAGGTCCCCAAATGATCCCGTATAAGTCGAGAAAAAGTCCCGAAATGATCCCGACGGGATCCCGGACGGATCCCGAAAACCATCTAGAAATGATGCCGGAAGGTACCCCAAGTGATCCCGAAAGTCCCGAAATGACCCCAACGGGATCCCGGACGGATCCCGAAAACCATCCAGAAATGATGCCGAAAGCGTCCCCAAATGATCCCGTATTAGTCGAGAAAAAGTCCCGAAATGACCAAGACGGGATCCCGGACGGATCCCTAAAACCATCTAGCAATGATGCCGGAAGCTACCCCAAATGATCCCGTATTAGTCGAGAAAAAGTCCAGAAATGACCCCGACGGGATCCCTGATGGATCCCGAAAACCATCTAGAAATGATGCCGGAAGGTACCTCAAAGGAACCCGCATTAGTCGAGAAAAAGTCCCAAAATGACCCTGAAGGGATCCCGAACGGATCCCGAAAACCATACAGAAATGATGCCGAAAAGGTCCCCAAATGATCCCGTATTAGTCGAGAAAAAGTCCCGAAATGACCCCGACGGGATCCCGGACGAATCCCGAAAACCATTGGGAAGTGATGCCGAAAGGGTCCCCAAATGATCCCGTATTAGTCGAGAAAAGGCCCGAAATGACCCTGACGGGATCCGGACGGAACCCGAAAACCATCCAGAAATGATGCCGAAAGGGTCCTCAAATGATCCCGTATTAGTCTAGAAAGGGCCCCGAAATGACCATGACGGGATCCGGACGGAACCCGAAAACCATCCAGAAATGATGCCGAAAGGGTCCTCAAATGATCCCGTATCAGTCGAGAAAAAGTTCAGAAATGACCTCGACGGGACCCGGACGGATCCCGAAAACCATCCAGAAATGATGCGAAAGGGTCCCCAAATGATCCAGTCTTAGTCGAGAAAAAGTTCCGAAATGACCCCGACGGGATCCCGGACGGATCGCGAAAACCGTCCAGAAATAATGCCGGAAGGGTCCCCAAATGATCGCGAAATAGTCCCGAAATGATCCCGGAATAGTCCCGAAAATGTCCCAAAATAATCCCGACGGAATGCCGGACGGATCCCGAAAACTATACACAAATGATCCCGGAAGGGTCCCAAAATAATCCCGGAATAGTCCCGAAAAAGTCCAGAAATGACCCCGGCGGGATCGCGGACGGATCCCGAAAACCATCCAGAAATGATCCCGGAAGGGTCTCGATATGACCCAAACGGGATTACAAATAGGGTGAAGATAATTATAAAAGCATGTTAATAAGGAAACAGGCGCGTTGGAGCGAATGAAGAGTTACAAAGAAACATACAGGTAAAGCTAATAAAAGCGTGCTAATAAAAACAATTGAAGGAGGGCGGATGGCGGGAGGAGGAGAGTACCACTGATCATTTTTCCAAAATTGTTTAGATCTCGATCTGTATGAGCCAGATACCAAAAATTATTGATTTTAGGACAAAATTTACATTGTGTTATAACAATTTATAGATTTTGCACGAGAGGGGAAAGGAGGGGGGGTGTATCACTGCTCACTTTGTAAGCCCTCGACTTATTTCACCCATTGAGTTAGTAATATTGGTGAAGGTCAGTATACGTAAAGTTATAATGTGTAAAAATTGTTAAAAAGTAATTATTCGAAGGGGTCGTGGGACCCCCTTCCCCCTTTCCATGTTCGAAAAAAATTTCGCCAGTAGCCTATTATCTCTGTCCCAAATTTCATCAAAATCCGTGAAGCCGTTCTGGCGTGATTCAGTCGTAAAGACAAAAAAATATAATAATTAAATTATAACTGTTCCTAGGGGGCGGAGACCACGCCCCTTTTGAAAAATATATAGCTAGTGGATCCTTCCAGACTATTGGCTATATGCATGCCAAATTTCATACAAATCCGTCCAGCCGTTCTTGCGTGATTGAGTCACAAAGACAAACGTCTGGACAAACATCCAAACATCCAAACATCTAAACATCCAAACATCCAAACTTTGCCATTTATAATATATATTAGATTAGATTAGATACTAGCCTTTACCCGCGGCCCCGTCCGCAAGGAGAAAATGGAATATAGTGGCTATTCACATTAGCCTGCTTATCAAGTTATCTGTTTAAAATTTTTTTTCTGTCTAATGCATCTTATTTTTGTAATTGAGAAAAAAAAGAACTATATGAGCTGATAACCACGAAATGACCCTGACGCTATCTCGGACGGATTCCAAAAACCAACCAGAAACGCCCCGGAAGGGTCTCCAACAGTTCCCGAAATATTCCAAAAAAAAACACGAAATGACAACGACACGATTCTAGACTTATCCAGAGAACTACATAGAAATGATCCCTGAAGGGTACCAAAGTGATCCCGAAATAGTCACGAAAAAGTTCCGAAATTACCCTGACGGATCTCAAAAACCGTACAGGAAGGGTTCCTAAATTATCCCGACATAGTCCAGAAAAAGCTCCGAAAAAGTTCCGAAGTGACACCGGGGGATCCACGACGGATCGCGAAAACCATAAAGAAATGATTCCGGAAGGGTCCCAAAATGATCTCGAAATAGTCCGAAAATGACCCCGATGGGATCCCGCACGGATCCCGAAAACAATCCTGATTCCGTAAGGTTTCCAAAACTATCCCGAAAAGTAACAAAAAAAATCTCAAAATGACTCCTACGGCAACCTAGACGGATCCAGAAATGACCCTGATGGATCCGGCAAACGTACAAGAATTGATGCCGCAAGGGTTCCCAAATGATCCCGATATAATACAGAAAAAGTCATGGAATGACCCCTAAAGGGCCCCCAAATGATCCCGTAATAGTCCCGAAACTACCCTGATGGGTTCCCGTACAGATCCCGAAATCCATCCAGAAGTGATGCCGGAAGGGTCCCCAAGTGATCCCGTATTATCATCGACAAAGTCCCGAAATGACCCCTACGGGATGCGGAACGGATCCCGAAAACAATCCTGAAATGATCCCGAAATAGTCCCGATGAAGGCCCGAAATGTCCCTGACGGGATCTCACACGGATCCCTAACTGAACCCGACGGGATCCCGGACAGATCTCGAAATCCATCCAGGAATGATCTTGGCCAAAATCATCCCGGAATATTTTCTGAAAAGTCCATGCTTAAATGATCCCGAAAAAGTCCCGAAATGACCCCGACGGAATCTCGGACGGACCCCCAAAACCATCTAGAAAGGATGAAGGAAGGTACCCAAAATGATTCCGAAAAAGTCCTGAAATGACCCCGACGGGATTCCGGAGGGATCCCGAAAAGCATCCAGAAATGATGCCGAAAGGTACACCAAATGATCCCGAAATAGTCCCGAAATGACCCCGACGGGATCCCGAAAACCATCCAGAAATGATGGCGGAAGGGACCCCAAATGATCCCGAAAATGTTCCGAAATGACCCCGTCGGGATCCCGGACTGATACCGAAAAACATCCAGAAATTATGCCGGTATGTACCCCAAATGATCCCGCAATAGTCCCGAAATTACCCCGTCGGGATCCCGGACGGATCCCGAAAACTATTCAGAACTGATCCTGGAAAGGTCCTCAAATGATCCTTTATTAGTCGAGAAAAAGTCCCGAAATGACCCCGACGGGATCTCGGACGGATCCCCAAAACCATCTTGAAAGGATGAAGGAAGGTACCCAAAATGATTCCGAAAAAGTCCTGAAATAACCCCGACGGGATCCCGGATGGATCCTGAAAACCATCCAGAAATGATGCCGAAAGGTTCCCAAATGATCCCCAAATAGTGCCGAAATGACCCTGACGGGATCCCCGAAGGATCCCGACAACCATCCAGAAATAATGGCGAAAGGGTCCCCAAATGATCCCGTATTAGTGGCAAAAAAGTCTCGAAATGACCCCGACGGGATCCCGGACGGATCCAGAAAATCATCTAGAAATGATGCCGGAAGGTACCCCAAATGATCCCGAAAAAGTCCCGAAATGACCCCGACGATATCCCTAACTTATACCGAAAACCATCCAGAAATGATGCCGGAAAGGTCCTCAAATGATCACCTAATAGTCCCGAAATGACCCTGACAGATCCCGGACGGATCCCGAAAACCATCCAGAAATGATGCCGAAAGGGCCCCCAAATGATCCCGTATTAGTCGAGAAAAAGTCCCGAAATGACCCCGACGGGATCCCGGATGGATCCTGAAAACCATCTAGAAATGATGCCGGAAAGGTTCTCAAATGATCCCATAATAGTGGAGAAAAAGTCCCGAAATGACCCCGACGGGGTCCCTTACGGATCCCGAAAACCATCTAGAAATGTTGCCGGAAGGTACCCCAAATTAATTTTACAAAGGATTAAAAAGATTTAATGAACTTCCTTTAGATATAAGAAACTGTGAAGAGCTGAATGTATTTAAAAAGAAATTACTGTCATATATTGTCGCACAACTGCAATAAGATAGATAGAAGAGATCTCATGTAATATGTGATATGATTTACTAAGCTAGGCTTATAAGCTGTAATAAATAAATAAATAAAAAGTATCCTAGACAAATTAAATGAAAAAGGGCGGAGCCGCGCCTATTTTGAAATTTTGTTTTATTTTTGTATTTTGTTGCACCATATCATTACTGGAGTTGAATGTTGACAGAATTTACTTATATACTGTAAAGATATAAACTTTTTTTTTTAAATTTGATTTTAAAACATTTTTTTTAAAGTGGGCGTGGTCGTTCTCTGATTTTGCTAATTTTTATTAAGCAATCATATAGTAATAGGAGTAACGTTCCTGCCAAATTTCATCATGATATCTTCAACGACTGCCAAATTACAGCTTGCAAAACTTCTAAATTACCTTCTTTTAAAAGTGGGCGGTGCCACGCTCATTGTCCAAAATTTTAATAATTTTCTATTCTGCGTCATAAGTTCAACTCACCTACCACGTTTCACCGCTTTATCTGTCTTTGGTAATGAATTATCGCACTTTTTCGATTTTTCGAAATTTTCGATATCGAAAAAGTGGGCGTTTATAGTCCGATATCGTTCATTTTAAATAGCGATCTAAGTTGAGTGCCCAGGAATCTACATACCAAATTTTATCAAGATACCTCAAAATTTACTCAAGTTATCATGTTAACGGATGGACGGACGGACGGACGGACATGGCTCAATCAAATTTTTTTTCGATACTGATGATTTTGATGGAAGTCTATATCTATCTCCATACCTGTACCTGTACAACCAACCGTTATCCAATCAAAGTTAATATACTCTGTGAGCTATGCTCAACTGAGTATAAAAAGTTCAATGAGAATCTTGCTTTGACAAAACTATCTGCTATATGTACAGACGGAGCACCAGCCATGTCTGTTGTATTATTATATGTAGATCTATACCTACATAAAATTACTTGAACTGTATTACAACATTATTTACAAAAAAAAAAAAATTTTTTTGATTTTCTCAGTGCACTTATAATTTTTGTAGTTGTGTTAGTATTTGCACTTCAATACAAACATTTTTGAGCAGCCCTGATTATGCGTATTGAAATTTAGTAGTACTAATTTTATGCGCAGCAATTTCAAAAGAGTAGATAAAGTTTAACGCTTAGCAGTCCATATAAAGTTTAAGCGTCAACGTACATACATGCAAAAAAACACAGCTAATAATAAAATAATATTAATGACGTTGGGGAAGAACTCTAAAACTCTTAGCTTTACAAAATTTCTCAAAGGTTGGTAGTGATTGGAGAATGAAGTTGGATATCAACTCGAGAACTATCTGGTTTAAAAATAATTAAATAATGATGTTGGATATCTCCTCCGAAACTAGATATATATTTCGCTGGAGAATTTTTTTCCATGTTTGTTGGGTAAACAAAAGCTGTTGTCGTATCTAAAAATTATAATATAGATAATAAAAAAACCAATGTTGCCGGACCAAAAAGCCAACCCGAAATACGTTCTTAAACTGTGACTGAAAAACTGCTCAATAGTTTAACTGGAGTTTAAATTTGACTAGAGTTTAAGCAAACTTAGTTTAAGCTTAGCTTAACCAACTACTGAAAGATCGGGCCTTAGTGAAATAATTATTGGCGCCATTTCACACGTTTTATTATTCTCTTTCGTCTTTATTCGGCTTTAGTTGTCGCTGAACAAGCCATAGTACAGGTCAGTGTTGCCAGGTGATGCAAAAAAAGAAGCTAGATTGGCAAAAAAAAGGTTAGAAAAGGCTAAATTTAGAAAAAAAAGAATCTAAAAAAGGCCAGAAATTTTTTGGTTAACTCATTAAATTTTTTTTATATTTTAGTTTACACATTTGTAAATAAAAACTTAAAAACATAACTTAAGCATAACTTCCTGTTTCAAAACATATCAGGCACATTTTCTTTGACTAGCACATGGAATTACTTTAAATGATTGCATGTGTGTATATACATAAAAAAAATATTACAAACTAATTATTTATATAAAGTATTCCCCATCTGAAGAATCAGAAGAGCTTATGTCTGGGTATAAAGTTTCGCTATTTACCGTAGATATGAGATCATAGGTAATTTCAAAGTCATTACAACATTTAGATAAGCGTTTTAACCAGCATCTAATGTTAAGCAGCGCATTAAGCATTTTAATTTTTAGTTTGTTCCTTAATATAGTTTTCAGAATTTTCATGCCACTAAAAACTCTTTCAAACTCCGCGTTACTGAGTGGTAATACTAAAAAACTAAATATGAATTCGACAAGTTCTAAAAAAGGAGGTTCGTTTAATGCATTTTTATGTTCTCGGACTTCCGACCAAAATTCCATGGCGGAGTGTACATTTTTCCATTGTATAGTTATAAGTTTTCACCACTGCAGCTCTATTAATGCTATTTGACTTGAAATATAACTATACTTCTCTTTTTCAAAGTAAGAAAATACATTTGAAATTTTTGAAATTTTCAACGAATTTTCAGCAGAAAAAGAATTAATCTTTTGTAGAGAACTCATATTATTAGGTATTAGGTGTTCACAGGAACTATTGAAATTATTTTATTTTAGAAATTTTTAAAAATACATTCGGAGTAAAAATGGCTAGAAAAAAGTCAAGGCTAAAGGCAAAAAAAAGGCTAAATCTATCCTCGAAAAGGCTAACCTGGTAACACTGGTACAGGTTTACAAGTATGATATGTATGAGAAGGAAACAACTCCTTTCTCGTTCTAACACACTGCAGTTTGACACTTCGGTCAGTGTCAAACTATTGTGGAACTCAGTGGAACCTGCGTGGAACATGCGTTTGACACTGAACGAAGTATCACAATTACAAGGGTTGCTGTCGTGGAAAGCGACACAGGGAAACAAAAAACGGAGCGGAATATCAGATATGGGTTGCTGTGATGGTAAATTTTTTGGAACGAATTTAGTATGAAAATGTAGTGCACTTATATGGGTCCTACAGAAAATTGTACAAAAGTCTTGAATTGGGGTATCTGAGGACGCGTAGTTATTCAAGCATTAAGAATACAAACACGGGTGTTAAGTTTTTTTCCCGTTCAAAAGTTCTCCGCGAAAAAAAGTTTGAAACCGAGGTCGACTGCAATAACACGTCCAAAAATGTGGAAAGAGAAATGAAAATACGCATTTTGTCCTGTTATCAATAGTCCAAATAGAAAAAGTATTCGAATTATTGGAAGCGAGGCAAAAACGCGTCTATTAATACCGCCCCGACGGTTTTGGTCGTGTTTTAGCAATCGTCCCCGGTAATAAACTATCACAATTTGTTAATTAAAATTGTCCAAAATATATGGATTTTTAAGAGAGATGTAATTAAGTGCTCGTTTGAAAGTAGATAAGGATATTTCTTTGTAATTTTACGCAGTTTTCGATAGCAGCTACTACACTGTTTTTGGTCCTAAGAAGTACAACAGTGGCAAATAGCATCCACAAAACAAACGAACAAGAACAAGCATTTTATCAGGTGAGCGTGGCTGTGTATGTGCGGGCTGCTACATATCCTACTTGTAGACCTTTACAATGGAACAAGCAGAGTAGCAACATCGGATGAGGCTATTGGTTTTTTTTTTTGCGCATTTGCGAAAAGATATTTTGCAAACAAACGCTCATGCGCAGAATGTTTTCATGGTTTAATGTTAGCAATTTATTTTGTTTAAATTTTTCATTAGACTCAAGCAATATATGTAGTAGTATTTGTATGGCATATTTACGAATTACTTTTTGTGTGTTAACAAACATGCGTGCATACGTCCTACCGCATTGATTTTTCAATAAGGTGATTTTAGTTTTACTCACACAGCCACAGTTTTGATTTTGGGGACCCCTGGTTTACACCAACTCATTCTTTCTATTTTTCTCTTTTCTTGAATATTTGTCTTCGGTCATAAGAAGCCGTTAATAACGATTTCTATGGATATACAAATAGCATTAATTAATTTTTCTCTTTTGTACGCTCTAGGAGCAGCAAATCGCTTTTTTTCTTCAGTTTCCGTCGTTATTTAAATATATGTGACCTGGAATCATGAAACGACCCTATTGTGCGAAAATACCGTTGTCCACTTTTTGAGTGATTCTTATGGGAAATTTAACGCTCTTTTCAAACCGCATTTAAAGCCAAATCAGACCACAAATACGATTTTTTTTAAATATTTCGATCCATGCGCCACCTATCGGAGATTTTTTCTTATTATTGCATTTTAATCGGGTTCTGAACTATGTTCCAAGTTTCAAGCTTGTAGCTTATCGGGAAGTTACTTAAATTTTAATTACAAAATTCGTGCACAACGGCCGGCCGCTACACAGAGTTAAGCTAAACAAAAACTTTAAACGCGTTTTTCTCGAAAACTTGTTTTCGCACAATAGGGTCGTTTCATGATTCCAGGTCACATATGAATATCAACCCTGAGCCCGAGTGAAATGCACTCGTGTCCCACATAATATGCAAAAAGGCTACGCAAATAGTTGAGAGTAGTTTTAAATATGTGATGGCAGAAGTCAGGTGACAAGTTGGTCTTTAGTGCATTACCAAAAACCTACCTAATAAAGTTGTACAAGATGAGTTTTCACTGAGAAGCTTTTCATGGCAGAAATACATGGCAATTCCAAATCACTGCCGAGGGACGACCCCGCTTAGAAAGAATTTTTTCTAATCGAAAAAACTTGCTTCTAAATTTTTGATGTTGCTTTGCCCGGGAATCGAACCAAGGATCATCACTGTATCGCATTTCATAAAAATAATAATCGTTTTTGCTAAAATATTGCTTATTGATTTTTACTACTTGCACCGTTTTTCACTAGTTTTTTATACATACATATTTATACTCAGCTGAGCAGAGCTCACACAGTATGTTGTTTTTGTATTAACGATACAGACACTCCCCGAAGCCTTTGGCGAGTGTTATCGATGTTGATGGCCTTTGCCGGATATAGATCCGGTATGCTCCGGTAATAAAGCACCCTTAAGGTACTAGCCCGACCATATCGGGAACTATTTATATGGACATTAAACCTTCAGGCCATCCCTCTCTCCCCACCCCCTAGTTCCATGAGGAGCTTGAGGTCGCCAGAGCCTCGTCAGTTAATGCAGCAGGATTCGCCGTGCGCAGGTGGGGTTGACAATTGGGTTGAAGAAGCTTTATATTGCGCTGGCAACCCCTTGAGAGGGTTGCGCTACACAACCCGTTGAATCCCGCGCACAGTGTAAGTATATTAATTTTGTTCGCATATACGTCCGCATAACGGTACCCCCTAACGGCATAAACTAATCGAGATAGATATATACTTCTATATATCAAAATGGTCTGGGCGAAAGAAGAAACTCATTTAGCCATGTCCGTCCCAGAGGCATAGTGAGGTTTTCTTGCGCCCGGGGAAAAATATTTTTTTGGCGCCTTAAATTAATTATTCTTAATCATTGGAGTTTAATCATTTTGGTGGGAAAGTCATCATAACTCTGGCACCCTGATCCTGAAATATAGGAAACATTGCCTTCTTGGCTGAAGGACAACAACGGGTTGAAAGGCTTAGAGGACGAGCTTAGTTTTGCCCGGCAGCTTCATGGCTCTGCGAATGCAGACTGGAATCAACAAAATAAAACTATGCTGCAAAATAAACATTTTTATCCATTGTCTCTTCAAATTTTTCACATCACAGGACTTGGCACTGATTTAATGTACATACGGCCATATTGTTCACGACGTGGATCTTGCAGATGACACAACAACTGGACAGCCACTTCGATGGCATAACGTTACTACTGTGGAACCCCAACAACTTTGGGTTGTGACGTTCGAACACATTCTCTGCTCCAATACAAATGCTTCCAAAATTGGGTCGGAAAAATTCAACCTCGACAAATTAATATCCCCCAGTTGGACTAGTTGAATCGTCCAGCTGCGAAGAACTGCAACATCTCTAATGACGAAAGTAACTTGTATACTGGTTTGAGCAATTTCTAACCATGCATGGTTAAATCGTACAAATTAAAAGAAAAATAATAAAACAAACTATAAAAACCGAACTAAAAAAAATTCATACCAAAATAAATTTCTATCTACTGGATTTTTATTTTTTATCGGGCATTTGTAAAAGTCAAATATGCTAAAATTTTGTTTGGTATCCTTTGGTTTGGCATTTCCGCAAAGTTTTTGAGAGACTTTTAAAATTTTTTTTAAATCAAAAAACCATTATGACCGCCGAGAAAAGAGAATGGTTTTACCTTCCTATATTTTTATCATGGGCTGGAGATATTATAATATGATTATAATACATTAGTAAAACTATTATCCACATATGTGCAAATTTTGTTTGGCTTTGAGGAAGCAAATATATCAATGATACCATCAAAATTTATCATTTAAAACTTTTCTTTTTCAACACTTAATAATGTTAGGCGACCTTGCACCATTGGTGATTGTAAATATGTCAAAGTCAGTTTTAATTTGCTGAATGAACGTTCGCAGCTAGCAATTGATACTGAGATAGTCAAGAGTATTTGAAGTGCCACTCGTAGTAAGTAATCCTAACGGAGTTTTAGGTCCAATTTCTTTTCTATTGCGAAGTTATATTTTACAGTCACATATTTCGATAAAAAGTTCTGTTCCATCGAAATCTGTATTATAAAATTCACCCAAGTTCTTACAATTTCTTTCTAAGTCGTTACTATCCTTGTTTAACAAATTTCCAACGCCTAAAATAAATTCAAATTTATAATTAAGGTAATTTAGTCGTGTAAATATTGTACGTATTTCTTGTTGGAGACGATAGAGAACACTTTTCATAACGCGAGAAATTTCACATTCTGCGGAAAACATCTCTGGACGATTCTCCGGGCATTTTGCGGCATCTACTTATACGTTTTACTATATCAATATCCCATTTTTCACAAAGAAACCTCGCTTTTTCTATTGCCTCTTCACAGAGAGTGTCTCGAATTTCGGATAGTTTAGTCGCTAATGATTTAAGATCATGATACGCTTCTCTAAAATTCATCCCCGGGTCTTGTAATCTGAGCTGCACATGATCAATCCTACTTAAGATTTCATACCAGAAATGAGCTAATGCTATGAAACTAAAATTTAGTATATTTTGCAACATAACTGTAGCTTCGCTTCTGGTGTCCCTTGTGGTGTTAGTGTCATCTGCTAATTGTTCTAAGTGTTCTACTACATTCTCTAGCCCATCGAGGATAACGCTAACCGCTTGTGTTCTGGCGCTCCATCGCGTTTCATATTCACGTTTAACGTTTTGTTAAAGCATTTTTTAATAATTCCCATCGTAACTTTGAACGTGAGAAAAATACATATGCTTTCAATTATTCCACAACATGTCGCAAGTGTTGTGGATATATGTACGCATGCATTTTTTAGTATAGAAAATTTTTACAGAAATCAATATTTTCCAGAAATCAATTATAATAAAAATACAAATTATCCAGGAAGTTCTGCTTTGAGGACCATTTGGGGCCCCCTGTGAGTAGCGCCCTGGGCTAGATGAAACTTGGTAGGTGGGTTGACCTTATGACGCATAATAGAAAATTAGTGAAATTTTGGTCAATGGGCGTGGCACCGCTCACTTTTAAAAGAAGGTAATTTAAAAGTTTTACAAGCTGTAATTTAGCAGCTGAGTATGTAATGTTCGGTTACACCCGAACATAGCCTTCCTTACTTGTTATATATTTACGTACGTATGATCGAAAACATCGATTTAGTCATAACGACTTTTCAGCAACTTGTGAGTGACTTTAAAGCAATGGGTTGATATTCATATATTTAAATAACCAATGTTCGGCATCTAAATATAGTTCATGTGTGGTGTGGTGAAAGTGAGTTTTCGCAGATACTTGACAATCTATACTTAAATATACCGAATTGCACCTAAACCGTGAAAAATTTGTAAATGGTATTGTGAACAATGTCCTTACGACAACGAAGGAGACTGAAGAAAAAAAGTTAAGTTATAATGTACCCGAAATATACCTTTTAAAATTCCTGAAAAACATGATGTTGGCCTGATCGCCTGACAGGTACCTTAACTTGTCTATCAACTCTAAACTAAGAAAAAGTTCCCAGGTTTCGAAATCGGAATCGAAGATTTGTAACATATTTAGTATATGCAAAATATGTAGGAGGGCGATTTGCTGCTCTTAGAGTGTACGAAGGAGAAAAATTATTAATGATCGTTGTATATCCATTGAAATCGTTATTAACGGCTTCTTATGACCGAAAACAAATATTCAAGAAAAGAGAAAAATAGAAAGAATGAGTTGGTTTAAACCAGGGGTCTCCAAAATCAAAACTGTGGTTGTGTGAGTAAAACTAAAATCATCTTAGTAGTTTTGGTTTTTCATTACACTCAACCAATAAAGTAGTAATTGTATGGCATATTTACGAACTACTTTTTGTGTGTTAACAAACATGCGTGCATACGTCCTACCTCATTGATTTTTCATCAACATCTAAAGCACTACCAATAAAATGATTTTAGTTTTACTCACACAGCCACAGTTTTGATTTTGGGGACCCCTGGTTTACACCAACTCATTCTTTCTATTTTTCCCTTTTCTTGAATATTTGTCTTCGGACACAAGAAGCCGTTAATAACGATTTCAACGGATATACAAAGATCATTAATTAATGTTTCTCTTTCATACGCTCTAAGAGCAGCAAATCGCCCTCCTACATATAATTGCATTTGCATATACTAAATATGTTACAAATCTTCGATTCCGATTTCGAAACCTGGGAACTTTTTCTTAGTTGAGAGTTGATAAGACATGTTGAGGTACTTGTCAGGCGATCAGGCCAACGTCATGTTTTTCAGACATTTTAAAAGGTATATTTCGGGTACATTATAACCTAACTTCCTTTCTTCAGTTTCCTTCGTTGTCGTAAAGACAGGGAGCGTAATGTTTGCCTGTTTTAGAAAATTCTACCTCGCAAAATCCTGCAAAATGTTAAAAAATCCTGCATATGTAAAATCCTGGTTTTCTAAAATTTTGCTTTTCCAAAATCCTGGTTTTACAAAATTCTGCTTTTGCTAAATCCGGCTTGACAAATTCTGCTTTTAGTGTATTTACCCTTTAGATAAACTTTCTGAACAACGAAATGAACCGACATACGCAGCGAAAGTATTCAAACTCATACACAGCGATTTTAGAAATAGAATAAACAACTTTATTCGTAATATGTTTTTATATATGTATGAGTGTATGTATGTAAATATTTTAGTCTAGTAAATTGAAATATTTTTAGCAACTCCCTTCAAATAACTTGGTTGATTTAATTCATTCCTTTTTTTAATAACTCTTCGTAGTTGCTTGTTCTTTTTTTTAATTATGTTTCTTTTCTTTCTTATTATTTCTCCATTTTCCCTTCTTTGTATTTGAGTTTTCGCATAAATAAGCTCCTTTTGTAAATTTTATACGAGTTTATAAAATTTTGAGGTACTTTCACATACAATGACTTAGTCTACGATGTATAACGGTATTTCTAGTTCCAGCAATTCGTCAATGAACATGTGTACGTACATACATACATATGTATGTTCATATGGGTGGAATAATAAAATAAAAAATAATGTATACACAGTGTTGTATTTAAATGTAATATAAAAAATGTTAAAGTGGACATGTCATTACTTTGAAAAGTGCGCACATGTCCACTTTAACATTGTTTATATTACATTTAAATACAGAATTTTCTAAGTCGGGATTCTGAGAAGCAGAATTTTAAAAAATCAGGATTTTAAAAAAAGCAGGATTTTAAAAAAGCAGGATTTTAAAAAAACAGGATTTTAAAAAGCAGGATTTTGCTTTCGGGATTTTGCAAAAACAGGATTTCGTTACCAACCCGTAAAGACATTGATCACAATACTATTTACAAATTTTCCCGGTCTTAGGTGCAATTTGATATATTTAAGTATAGATTCTCAAGTATCTGCGAAAACTCACTTTCACCACACCACACGTGAACTATATTTAGATGCCGAACATTGGTTATTTAAATATATGAATATCAACTCGGAGCCCGAGCAAAATGCACTCGTGTCCCACATGATATGTAAAAAGCTACGCAAACAGTTGAGAGTAGTTTTAAATATGTGATGGCAGAGGTCAGGTGACAAGTGCATTTTAGTGCATTAACCGTGTGTATATAGCATATATCCCCCACAACCAATTGTTCAGATAAGAAGCTTTCCGTAATTACTGCCCTTTTAACAGCTAGAAGCTTCAAATTCCACCAATGCTTTCGTATTTAGCATATATTGTTGTCTGAAAAAATCATAGAGATCGATGGTATGTATATTATATACCCTATATAAACGGTAATTTTTACCCCCTTTTTAACGGCCATAAGTTTCAAATTTCATCAAATATTTACGTTTACATTATATAATGTTAGGATAAGTGATTCATTGTTATAGCTATTTCATGCAGAAGACCAAAAAAACTATATATTTCATATCTTATACAATCGATTATTTGGATATTGGGGATAAGATTATTGTTCAGCCCCATTAATGAAAGGTATGAAGTCTTCGGCACAGCCGAAGACAGTCCCGTGCTTACTTGTTTATTGTAACATGGTGACACCCACACTAAAATGGAAACGAATAAGCAGCAATAAGTAAAGTTTTAAATAAAATGATGTCATTAAACGGTCAAAGAAGGAAGCTGAGCGTGTTGAAATTCTAATTATTTTCTATATTTTATTACTATTAGTACTTAATGTAAGTATTGTATTTAATAAAACCGGTTAACTTAAAATTTTTTTTTAGTTATTTTATTTTTATCCGTTGTTTGCAGCAATGTTATATATTACTCTCTCTTATATGCTTCTTGTGTAAGAGGTGTCCTTTCAAGCCTATGTACCAAGTGCCTTAACGTAGCATATTTATGCTGTTGTGGATGGTTCGAGATATTATATATTATTGTGTCGGTGGCCGTCGCGATAACATCGAAGAGATTTTAGGCCGAGCTTCACTTCCGATTTGCGTTGTGCTCCTTTTAATTTTTCATAAAAAATTTTCGGGACGGGACCTACATTTTTTGCCGACTCCGATCACCATCTGCAACGCAGATGAGTTTTTACTGATAAGCTTTTCATGCCAGAAATGCACTCGGAATGTTTATCAAATTACTGCCCAGGGGCGAACCCGATAACTAAAACTTTTTTCTAATTGAAAACCCTTCTTTGTAAATAGTTTATATTGCTTTGGCCGATGCTCGAATCCAGGACCATCGGTGTGGTAGGCGGAGCACACTACCACCACACCACGGCGGCGGTTTTCTATACATTTTTTTTTTTTTTGCCGAGTCTTTGATGGGCAGCGGTTTGTCAAGCGTCACGATCTGAGACTGCTCAGCTACAGAAGAAATTTCATCAGCCAAGCGTAATACTTAAAGAGAACAGAATCAAACGTATTGTACATTAATTTAGAGAGGTGAGAACAATCTTTTTTATAGAAAAAAGGGAGTCCGAGATATCAAATGTGTTTGAGTGAGTGTTATATTCTTAAGGCAAATAGTAAAAATTGTTTTTGTATTGATTCGAGACTGTCTGCATGGACTTGATAACGCGGATTCCAAATTATAGAACCGTATTCTAATATTGGCCTAACTAATGTTGTAAAAAGTGCTTTAGTTATGTAAGGGTCGTTAAATTCTTTTGACCACCGTTTAACAAATACAAAAACACCTTTGCCTTTATTCACTGTAGCATTAATATGAAGATTGAAACTAAGTTTGGAATCCATCATGACTCCCAAGTCAATAAAATTATTTACAGTTTCTAGACTATAGTTGTTAATTGTATATGAAGCTGGTGGCGAAACTCTCCGAGAAAAACACATGAATTTACATTTTTTGAGATTGAGCGGCATATAATTTACATTGCACCATTGATTTAAATCCATTTGAAGCAAGGAATGTTCCTCAACCGAGGCACATGATTTGAAAAGTTTTACATCGTCTGCGTACATCAAGATTTTTGAGTATTTAATTGTACCAGATATATCGTTTATGAACAACAAGAACAGAATCGGACCAAGATGGCTGCCCTGAGGAACACCTTTGCGAAAAGATATTTTGCAAACAAACGCTCATGCGCAGAATGTTTTCATGGTTTAATGTTAGCAATTTATTTTGTTTAAATTTTTCATTAGACTCAAGCAATATATGTAGTAGTATTTGTATGGCATATTTACGAATTACTTTTTGTGTGTTAACAAACATGCGTGCATACGTCCTACCGCATTGATTTTTCAATAAGGTGATTTTAGTTTTACTCACACAGCCACAGTTTTGATTTTGGGGACCCCTGGTTTACACCAACTCATTCTTTCTATTTTTCTCTTTTCTTGAATATTTGTCTTCGGTCATAAGAAGCCGTTAATAACGATTTCAATGGATATACAAATAGCATTAATTAATTTTTCTCTTTTGTACGCTCTAGGAGCAGCAAATCGCTTTTTTTCTTCAGTTTCCGTCGTTATTTAAATATATGTGACCTGGAATCATGAAACGACCCTATTGTGCGAAAATACCGTTGTCCACTTTTTGAGTGATTCTTATGGGAAATTTAACGCTCTTTTCAAACCGCATTTAAAGCCAAATCAGACCACAAATACGATTTTTTTTAAATATTTCGATCCATGCGCCACCTATCGGAGATTTTTTCTTATTATTGCATTTTAATCGGGTTCTGAACTATGTTCCAAGTTTCAAGCTTGTAGCTTATCGGGAAGTTACTTAAATTTTAATTACAAAATTCGTGCACAACGGCCGGCCGCTACACAGAGTTAAGCTAAACAAAAACTTTAAACGCGTTTTTCTCGAAAACTTGTTTTCGCACAATAGGGTCGTTTCATGATTCCAGGTCACATATGAATATCAACCCTGAGCCCGAGTGAAATGCACTCGTGTCCCACATAATATGCAAAAAGGCTACGCAAATAGTTGAGAGTAGTTTTAAATATGTGATGGCAGAAGTCAGGTGACAAGTTGGTCTTTAGTGCATTACCAAAAACCTACCTAATAAAGTTGTACAAGATGAGTTTTCACTGAGAAGCTTTTCATGGCAGAAATACATGGCAATTCCAAATCACTGCCGAGGGACGACCCCGCTTAGAAAGAATTTTTTCTAATCGAAAAAACTTGCTTCTAAATTTTTGATGTTGCTTTGCCCGGGAATCGAACCAAGGATCATCACTGTATCGCATTTCATAAAAATAATAATCGTTTTTGCTAAAATATTGCTTATTGATTTTTACTACTTGCACCGTTTTTCACTAGTTTTTTATACATACATATTTATACTCAGCTGAGCAGAGCTCACACAGTATGTTGTTTTTGTATTAACGATACAGACACTCCCCGAAGCCTTTGGCGAGTGTTATCGATGTTGATGGCCTTTGCCGGATATAGATCCGGTATGCTCCGGTAATAAAGCACCCTTAAGGTACTAGCCCGACCATATCGGGAACTATTTATATGGACATTAAACCTTCAGGAGTTCCATGAGGAGCTTGAGGTCGCCAGAGCCTCGTCAGTTAATGCAGCAGGATTCGCCGTGCGCAGGTGGGGTTGACAATTGGGTTGAAGAAGCTTTATATTGCGCTGGCAACCCCTTGAGAGGGTTGCGCTACACAACCCGTTGAATCCCGCGCACAGTGTAAGTATATTAATTTTGTTCGCATATACGTCCGCATAACGGTACCCCCTAACGGCATAAACTAATCGAGATAGATATATACTTCTATATATCAAAATGGTCTGGGCGAAAGAAGAAACTCATTTAGCCATGTCCGTCCCAGAGGCATAGTGAGGTTTTCTTGCGCCCGGGGAAAAATATTTTTTTGGCGCCTTAAATTAATTATTCTTAATCATTGGAGTTTAATCATTTTGGTGGGAAAGTCATCATAACTCTGGCACCCTGATCCTGAAATATAGGAAACATTGCCTTCTTGGCTGAAGGACAACAACGGGTTGAAAGGCTTAGAGGACGAGCTTAGTTTTGCCCGGCAGCTTCATGGCTCTGCGAATGCAGACTGGAATCAACAAAATAAAACTATGCTGCAAAATAAACATTTTTATCCATTGTCTCTTCAAATTTTTCACATCACAGGACTTGGCACTGATTTAATGTACATACGGCCATATTGTTCACGACGTGGATCTTGCAGATGACACAACAACTGGACAGCCACTTCGATGGCATAACGTTACTACTGTGGAACCCCAACAACTTTGGGTTGTGACGTTCGAACACATTCTCTGCTCCAATACAAATGCTTCCAAAATTGGGTCGGAAAAATTCAACCTCGACAAATTAATATCCCCCAGTTGGACTAGTTGAATCGTCCAGCTGCGAAGAACTGCAACATCTCTAATGACGAAAGTAACTTGTATACTGGTTTGAGCAATTTCTAACCATGCATGGTTAATCGTACAAATTAAAAGAAAAATAATAAAACAAACTATAAAAACCGAACTAAAAAAAATTCATACCAAAATAAATTTCTATCTACTGTATTTTTATTTTCTATCGGGCATTTGTAAAAGTCAAATATGCTAAAATTTTGTTTGGTATCCTTTGGTTTGGCATTTCCGCAAAGTTTTTGAGAGACTTTTAAAATTTTTTTTAAATCAAAAAACCATTATGACCGCCGAGAAAAGAGAATGGTTTTACCTTCCTATATTTTTATCATGGGCTGGAGATATAATATGATTATAATACATTAGTAAAACTATTATCCACATATGTGCAAATTTTGTTTGGCTTTGAGGAAGCAAATATATCAATGATACCATCAAAATTTATCATTTAAAACTTTTCTTTTTCAACACTTAATAATGTTAGGCGACCTTGCACCATTGGTGATTGTAAATATGTCAAAGTCAGTTTTAATTTGCTGAATGAACGTTCGCAGCTAGCAATTGATACTGAGATAGTCAAGAGTATTTGAAGTGCCACTCGTAGTAAGTAATTCTAACGGAGTTTTAGGTCCAATTTCTTTTCTACTGCGAAGTTATATTTTACAGTCACATATTTCGATAAAAAGTTCTGTTCCATCGAAATCTGTATTATAAAATTCACCCAAGTTCTTACAATTTCTTTCTAAGTCGTTATTATCCTTGTTTAACAAATTTCCAACGCCTAAAAGAAATTCAAATTTATAATTAAGGTAATTTAGTCGTGTAAATATTGTACGTATTTCTTGTTGGAGACGATAGAGAACACTTTTCATAACGCGAGAAATTTCACATTCTTCGGAAAACATCTCTGGACGATTCTCCGGGCATTTTGCGGCATCTACTTATACGTTTTACTATATCAATATCCCATTTTTCACAAAGAAACCTCGCTTTTTCTATTGCCTCTTCACAGAGAGTGTCTCGAATTTCGGATAGTTCAGTCGCTAATGATTTAAGATCATGATACGCTTCTCTAAAATTCATCCCCGGGTCTTGTAATCTGAGCTGCACATGATCAATCCTACTTAAGATTTCATACCAGAAATGAGCTAATGCTATGAAACTAAAATTTAGTATATTTTGCAACATAACTGTAGCTTCGCTTCTGGTGTCCCTTGTGGTGTTAGTGTCATCTGCTAATTGTTCTAAGTGTTCTACTACATTCTCTAGCCCATCGAGGATAACGCTAACCGCTTGTGTTCTGGCGCTCCATCGCGTTTCATATTCACGTTTAACGTTTTGTTAAAGCATTTTTTAATAATTCCCATCGTAACTTTGAACGTGAGAAAAATACATATGCTTTCAATTATTCCACAACATGTCGCAAGTGTTGTGGATATATGTATGCATGCATTTTTTAGTATAGAAAATTTTTACAGAAATCAATATTTTCCAGAAATCAATTATAATAAAAATACAAATTATCCAGGAAGTTCTGCTTTGAGGACCATTTGGGGCCCCCTGTGAGTAGCGCCCTGGGCTAGATGAAACTTGGTAGGTGGGTTGACCTTATGACGCATAATAGAAAATTAGTGAAATTTTGGTCAATGGGCGTGGCACCGCTCACTTTTAAAAGAAGGTAATTTAAAAGTTTTACAAGCTGTAATTTAGCAGCTGAGTATGTAATGTTCGGTTACACCCGAACTTAGCCTTCCTTACTTGTTATATATTTACGTACGTATGATCGAAAACATCGATTTAGTCATAACGACTTTTCAGCAACTTGTGAGTGACTTTAAAGCAATGGGTTGATATTCATATATTTAAATAACCAATGTTCGGCATCTAAATATAGTTCATGTGTGGTGTGGTGAAAGTGAGTTTTCGCAGATACTTGACAATCTATACTTAAATATACCGAATTGCACCTAAACCGTGAA
Organism: Eurosta solidaginis; assembly: GCF_040869045.1. Lineage (NCBI taxonomy): Eukaryota > Metazoa > Arthropoda > Insecta > Diptera > Tephritidae > Eurosta > Eurosta solidaginis. Next base: position 132,389,365 of record NC_090321.1, on the reverse strand, counting down.
AAATTTGTAAATGGTATTGTGAACAATGTCCTTACGACAACGAAGGAGACTGAAGAAAAAAAGTTAAGTTATAATGTACCCGAAATATACCTTTTAAAATTCCTGAAAAACATGATGTTGGCCTGATCGCCTGACAGGTACCTTAACTTGTCTATCAACTCTAAACTAAGAAAAAGTTCCCAGGTTTCGAAATCGGAATCGAAGATTTGTAACATATTTAGTATATGCAAAATATGTAGGAGGGCGATTTGCTGCTCTTAGAGTGTACGAAGGAGAAAATTATTAATGATCGTTGCATATCCATTGAAATCGTTATTAACGGCTTCTTATGACCGAAAACAAATATTCAAGAAAAGAGAAAAATAGAAAGAATGAGTTGGTTTAAACCAGGGGTCTCCAAAATCAAAACTGTGGTTGTGTGAGTAAAACTAAAATCATCTTATTAGTAGTTTTGGTTTTTCATTACACTCAACCAATAAAGTAGTAATTGTATGGCATATTTACTAACTACTTTTTGTGTGTTAACAAACATGCGTGCATACGTCCTACCTCATTGATTTTTCATCATCAACAACTAAAGCACTACCAATAAAATGATTTTAGTTTTACTCACACAGCCACAGTTTTGATTTTGGGGACCCCTGGTTTACACCAACTCATTCTTTCTATTTTTCCCTTTTCTTGAATATTTGTCTTCGGACACAAGAAGCCGTTAATAACGATTTCAACGGATATACAAAGATCATTAATTAATGTTTCTCTTTCATACGCTCTAAGAGCAGCAAATCGCCCTCCTACATATAATTGCATTTGCATATACTAAATATGTTACAAATCTTCGATTCCGATTTCGAAACCTGGGAACTTTTTCTTAGTTGAGAGTTGATAAGACATGTTGAGGTACTTGTCAGGCGATCAGGCCAACGTCATGTTTTTCAGACATTTTAAAAGGTATATTTCGGGTACATTATAACCTAACTTATTTTCTTCAGTTTCCTTCGTTGTCGTAAAGACAGGGAGCGTAATGTTTGCCTTTTTTAGAAAATTCTACCTCGCAAAATCCTGCAAAATGTTAAAAAATCCTGCATATGTAAAATCCTGGTTTTCTAAAATTTTGCTTTTCCAAAATCCTGGTTTTACAAAATTCTGCTTTTGCTAAATCCGGCTTGACAAATTCTGCTTTTAGTGTACTTACCCTTTAGATAAACTTTCTGAACAACGAAATGAACCGACATACGCAGCGAAAGTATTCAAACTCATACACAGCGATTTTAGAAATAGAATAAATAACTTTATTCGTAATATGTTTTTATATATGTATGAGTGTATGTATGTAAATATTTTAGTCTAGTAAATTGAAATATTTTTAGCAACTCCCTTCAAATAACTTGGTTGATTTAATTCATTCCTTTTTTTAATAACTCTTCGTAGTTGCTTGTTCTTTTTTTTAATTATGTTTCTTTTCTTTCTTATTATTTCTCCATTTTCCCTTCTTTGTATTTGAGTTTTCGCATAAATAAGCTCCTTTTGTAAATTTTATACGAGTTTATAAAATTGTGAGGTACTTTCACATACAATGACTTAGTCTACGATGTATAACGGTATTTCTAGTTCCAGCAATTCGTCAATGAACATGTGTACGTACATACATACATATGTATGTTCATATGGGTGGAATAATAAAATAAAAAATAATGTATACACAGTGTTGTATTTAAATGTAATATAAAAAATGTTAAAGTGGACATGTCATTACTTTGAAAAGTGCGCACATGTCCACTTTAACATTGTTTATATTACATTTAAATACAGAATTTTCTAAGTCGGGATTCTGAGAAGCAGAATTTTAAAAAATCAGGATTTTAAAAAAAGCAGGATTTTAAAAAAGCAGTATTTTAAAAAAACAGGATTTTAAAAAGCAGGATTTTGCTTTCGGGATTTTGCAAAAACAGGATTTCGTTACCAACCCGTAAAGACATTGATCACAATACTATTTACAAATTTTCCCGGTCTTAGGTGCAATTTGATATATTTAAGTATAGATTCTCAAGTATCTGCGAAAACTCACTTTCACCACACCACACGTGAACTATATTTAGATGCCGAACATTGGTTATTTAAATATATGAATATCAACTCGGGGCCCGAGCAAAATGCACTCGTGTCCCACATGATATGTAAAAAGCTACGCAAACAGTTGAGAGTAGTTTTAAATATGTGATGGCAGAGGTCAGGTGACAAGTGCATTTTAGTGCATTAATAGCATATATCCCCCACAACCAATTGTTCAGATAAGAAGCTTTCCGTAATTACTGCCCTTTTAACAGCTAGAAGCTTCAAATTCCACCAATGCTTTCGTATTTAGCATATATTGTTGTCTGAAAAAATCATAGAGATCGATGGTATGTATATTATATACCCTATATAAACGGTAATTTTTACCCCCTTTTTAACGGCCATAAGTTTCAAATTTCATCAAATATTTACGTTTACATTATATAATGTTAGGATAAGTGATTCATTGTTATAGCTATTTCATGCAGAAGACCAAAAAAACTATATATTTCATATCTTATAAAATCGATTATTTGGATATTGGGGATAAGATTATTGTTCAGCCCCATTAATGAAAGGTATGAAGTCTTCGGCACAGCCGAAGACAGTCCCGTGCTTACTTGTTTATTGTAACATGGTGACACCCACACTAAAATGGAAACGAATAAGCAGCAATAAGTAAAGTTTTAAATAAAATGATGTCATTAAACGGTCAAAGAAGGAAGCTGAGCGTGTTGAAATTCTAATTATTTTCTATATTTTATTACTATTAGTACTTAATGTAAGTATTGTATTTAATAAAACCGGTTAACTTAAAATTTTTTTTTAGTTATTTTATTTTTATCCGTTGTTTGCAGCAATGTTATATATTACTCTCTCTTATATGCTTCTTGTGTAAGAGGTGTCCTTTCAAGCCTATATACCAAGTGCCTTAACGTAGCATATTTATGCTGTTGTGGATGGTTCGAGATATTATATATTATTGTGTCGGTGGCCGTCGCGATAACATCGAAGAGATTTTAGGCCGAGCTTCACTTCCGATTTGCGTTGTGCTCCTTTTAATTTTTCATAAAAAATTTTCGGGACGGGACCTACATTTTTTTTTGCCGACTCCGATCACCATCTGCAACGCAGATGAGTTTTTACTGATAAGCTTTTCATGCCAGAAATGCACTCGGAATGTTTATCAAATTACTGCCGACTGGGCGAACCCGATAACTAAAACTTTTTTCTAATTGAAAACCCTTCTTTGTAAATAGTTTATATTGCTTTGGCCGATGCTCGAATCCAGGATCATCGGTGTGGTAGGCGGAGCACACTACCACCACACCACGGCGGCGGTTTTCTATAAATTTTTTTTTTTTTTTTGCCGAGTCTTTGATGGGCAGCGGTTTGTCAAGCGTCACGATCTGAGACTGCTCATCTACAGAAGAAATTTCATCAGCCAAGCGTAATACTTAAAGAGAACAGAAGCAAACGTATTGTACATTAATTTAGAGAGGTGAGAACAATCTTTTTGATAGAAAAAAGGGAGTCCGAGATATCAAATGTGTTTGAGTGAGTGTTATATTCTTAAGGCAAATAGTAAAAATTGTTTTTGTATTGATTCGAGACTGTCTGCATGGACTTGATAACGCGGATTCCAAATTATAGAACCGTATTCTAATATTGGCCTAACTAATGGTGTAAAAAGTGCTTTAGTTATGTAAGGGTCGTTAAATTCTTTTGACCACCGTTTAACAAATGCAAAAACACCTTTGCCTTTATTCACTGTAGCATTAATATGAAGATTGAAACTAAGTTTGGAATCCATCATGACTCCCAAGTCAATAAAATTATTTACAGTTTCTAGACTATAGTTGTTAATTGTATATGAAGCTGGTGGCGAAACTCTCCGAGAAAAACACATGAATTTACATTTTTTGAGATTGAGCGGCATATAATTTACATTGCACCATTGATTTAAATCCATTTGAAGCAAGGAATGTTCCTCAACCGAGGCACATGATTTGAAAAGTTTTACATCGTCTGCGTACATCAAGATTTTTGAGTATTTAATTGTACCAGATATATCGTTTATGAACAACAAGAACAGAATCGGACCAAGATGGCTGCCCTGAGGAACGCCAGAAGAAACATTGATGACCCCAGAAAGTGTATTTTTAAAGATTACTTTTTGCGTACGATAACCAAGATACGAAGAAATCCAACATATAAGACGGGGTTGAAAACCGAGTTGACTGAGCTTATGAATAAGTAATGGATGTGATACCTTGTCGAAAGCTTTACTGAAATCGGTGTAAATTACATCAGTGTGAAGGCCTTTTATAAATCCATTAGAAACGTGGGTGGTAAATTCTAGTAAATTGGTGATAGGTGATTTGCCCTTACAGAACCCATGCTGCGAGCTTGCAATTATGGGGGAAATAGAGAATGTTAGGTGGTGGGTAACAATAGCCTCAAATAACTTTGGGATAGCGGATAACTTTGCTATGCCCCGGTAGTTTTCTATTGAAGACCTGCTTCCATTCTTATGAAGCGGAATAAGAAAAGATTCCTTCCATATTGTTGGGAAAACGCCATAAATTAAAGATAAATTAAATAAATCTGTTAGCGGCTGATAGATGTTTGCAGCACATTTTTTAAGAAAGTGTGTCGCATATAAATCTATTGACAACTCTATCAGTACTTACCGTGAGGTGTAGGTAGTTGATTCGTCCGTCCTTTTTGGTTTCCTCTGTAAATTGTTTGTTCCTATGGTGTTTGTTGAGGTACTCCGCTATTAGCTCTTCGTCGTAAATAAATAAAACGCATATATCTTCCACGTATCTAACTTAAAATGGCACGCCTAATATGGATTTCAATTCCTCTTAGTAATGTTTTTCCTGATTTTTGCATGAATGCTTCAATAAGAATATATATACATATTTGTTAATAAAAATAAAAACAGTTAACTGTCGCAAGTTTCATTAGTAGTTCTGTTGTGTTAGTTATTGCGTATTCGTTCCTTAGTTCCAGATTATCCATCAATATTGTTAGGCTCTTTTGGTTCATTCTGGTATTCATCCGTGGGTTTCTCTCGATGAGTTTTTCAAATCTTGGTTATATATTCCACTTTTCTGATTCGCACAGTAGTATTGCTTTTGTCGGCATTCGCTTTTTGTCCTTCCCGTGCTTTTACTTTTTTGCTTATTATTTCCCTGCACATGTGTCTTGCCAGGAGTACGCAATGATATTGCAATTGCAATCGCCTGCTCCGTTTTTCTTACTTTATTTTGGTCCATGATATTGTGCTCTAGGCACTTTTCGAGAAGTTGTGCTTCTTCCTTGGTGATGGCCACTGTTCTTAGGCTCTTGGTGTGTTTGTTGGTTTTTATTTATACTCGCGTTATCCTGTCAAGTTTTCGAGTTTTTGTTTCAGCGACGTGGACTACCAATATCAAGGAAAATATATTCTCCATTAGGCTTGTTTGTAGACCTGGATCAAGGTATTCAAGCAATAGAAAATTACAAAAAAGATACACTTAGATCCAATGTTGCAACAAAAATAAGAAAAGAGCATTTTTTGCTATATATAAAAGCCACTGTTGAGAAAAAAGTTAGGAGTTTGGAAGTATACTAGTTCTCAACATAAGCTATGGCTAGGTCATCCACAACTATAGATACTACATAAAAAAATCGATAATTCTATTAAGAATCCTGTCCCAGCGGGTTAGGATATTTAGACTATAGCCAAGTCGGGTATGCCTGTCGTAAGGGCGATTAAAATACTCAAATGATTCAAGGGGACGCCAACCCAACTTACAGCTTCTCCAATCCAATCGTCAACCTCACCTACCTCTGGCGAATCCTGTTTCTTAATCAAACTGGGGGGTGGAAAGCAGGATGGCGTAGAAGGTTCAATGTGGTCATATTAAATCTTTGCCGAGATGGTCGGGCTTTACCTGAATAGTGCTTGTTATCGGAACTTATCGGATCTATATCCGCAAGGGCCATCGACAATACTCCCCAAAACCTTCAGGGAGTGTCTTTATAGCTACTACGACAACAACAACATTTTCGGGATAGGGCTATTATAAAATATTTCCTAATGATACCCCTATATTGATGTTGAACCCATGCAACAAATTCATAATAAATACATTTACTTTAGATAAATACCATGATTCAATTACTAGAGGTTTTTTCTCCAATGATCACAGAGATTTTAGACTCCCAAGCTGAAATATCTGGACGGGTTTCTTTTACGAATTAAGAAAAACGGGGAATAATTCAATCCCTTCAGCGAAAATTGTACTCGAAAAGTACCTTTAGTTGGTAGAAATAATAAATTTGTAAATTCCAACAGGTTTTGGGGGAAATAATTCATTTCAGTGAAAACTCATCTGTCTTGGAAATGCCGTTCGGAGTCGGCATAAAACAAGTAGGTCCCGTCCCGACAATTTGTAGGAAAAATTAAAAGGGGCACGAAGAGAAGCTCGGCCTTAAATCTCTTCGGAGGTTATCTCGCCTTTCATTTATTTGTATTTAATTAATTTTCTACTAAATATTTCGTGAATTGATGAATTGGTCATTCCCTCAGAATTTGTTTGAAGAATGCTGTACGTTAGAATTTTATTCAAAAATACACTATCTCAAAATTTGTTTCAAAAACTCCCTATCTGAGCATAAGTTTAAAGCATTTTGACATAAGAGGGAGTTAATGAAAAGCATTCTGAGATAAGGCGTTCTACAATCTAATTCTCATATAGGGCTTTTTTGTGACAAATCATGAAATAGGAAATTTTTGAAAAATATTTGAGATAGGACGATTTTGAACAGTCAGCCGACGTGAGGTGACACTCTACTCAGCAGCCGCAATGAACTGACAAAAAAAAATAAAAGAAAATGACGTATTGTCTTAGAACTTCATATTCGGGCCTTGACTTTGACAGAACAGTTAGGCTTTTTTGCGGCCCTCCTACACAGGGAGTAGAGTTGTGCTTTTTCGTTCTTTTCAGAGATTCGAATCCTTCGTTCTTTTTCTGATGAACGAACAAGTTGTTCTTTTTGTTCATCTGTTCTTTTTTTTCAAGCAAATTTGTTCACTGCTGCTCGCACCTGCGAAATAAGCCAACAAGTATAGATGATGGTGTGTATGCAGCAATGCTTTGTGTAGGTCAAGCATGCTTAACCAACGAACCGATATTATTTCGATACGATAATTAACGTTAATAAACGAAACAAAGTCATTTCGTTTCGTTTATTAACGTTAAGAACGTCAAATTAACAAAATGATTTTGTTTCGTTTTCTACCATATCAAAACGAAATCAAATCGTTTATGTTTATTTATTTATTTATTTATTTAAGTTCAGTCTACAGAATTTATTTCTTACAGACTAGATATAGTACGCAGTTAATAAATTAAAAATAGTGTATAATTTTAATTTAAATATACTTATGCTATCATTAAACTCAATAACGCTTGCATAGGTATTGCATAATCTAACGCTCCTAGCAATCGGCTCGTTCATGGCGTAAGTAGTAGAGTGGAATGTGTCTACCAATAAGCGATTATTTCTTAAGTTACGAGGCGGGTCATATAAATTGACCAAATTAGATAAGTCGTCACAGTGTATGTTATTATTAATGACATTATAAATAAAAAGTATTGAGAAGTATATTCTCCTATCATATAGGGACTGCAAGCCCATTAGTTTCCGTCTACCAATATAAGAAGGAAGATTACCTTGCCACGGTAACTTTCTTAGAGCAAATTTCGTGAAAACTTTTTGAACTCTTTCGATTTTGTTTGAGTGGGTTTCATAGTATGGGCACCATATTAGAGAACAATACTCTAGTCTGCTTCGAACAAGAGATATGTAAAGAGCTTTTAAAGTGCAAGGATCTCTGAAATCCATTGAATTTCTTCTTATGAACCCTATCATAGAAAAAGCTTTTGATACTATTAAGTCAATGTGTTGAGAAAATGTTTGCTTTGAGTCGAAAATAACACCCAAATCTTTCATTTTGGTACTTCTAGCTAGAGCACAATTGTCTATATTGTAACTAAATATTATGATGTTAGACTTCCTAGAGAAGGTGACAACACAACATTTATTGATGTTCAGTTTGAGACAATTCAAAGTGCACCACTGATTCAGTGAATTGAGATCGACTTGTAACTTATGGCTATCACTTGCATCACGAACGGTACAAAAAAGTTTGACGTCATCCGCGAACATTAGTCACTTAGCGAATTTAAAGCAATTCGGTAGGTCGTTAATAAATAAAAGAAATAGCAGTGGTAGGTCGTTAATAAATAAAAGAAATAGCAGTGGTCCGCAGTGAGTACCCTGAGGTATACCTGACCACGCGTCGATAAATAGTCTTGAGGTTGTATTCCCTAACTTAATAAATAGTTTCCTGTTTGACAGAAAACTAGCGAAGAAATTAATGAGAATGCCATTAACTCCGTAACTTCGTAACTTCTGCAAAAGTATGGTATGACATACCTGATCGAAGGCTTTGGAGAAGTCTGTGTAAATCACATCAAGTTGTGCCTGCTTTCCGAACGCACCCAATATACTATTCGTTAATAGGGTCAAGTTCGAGCAGGTTGATCTTCCAGGAAAGAAGCCGTGTTGATCTTTAGAGGTAAAATCCCGAACATGGTCAAATAACTTTGATTGGATTATGTAGTCGAACAATTTGGCCAGTGTCCCCTGTATAACGATAGGCCTATAATTACAAACATCATTACGATCACCAGACTTAAAGACCGGAACAATGTGACATAACTTCCACTGTTCGAGAAAAGTACCCTTATTGATACAATGCTGGAAAAGCTGGGATATGGGATTAGCTAAAGTATAGCAGCAACGCTTGAAAAATACAGGCGCAAATCCCTCGGAGTCATGTTTGGAACTGGACTTTAGCGATGAAATAGCGGATAGTACATCCTCTTCGGCGATTGAAAAGGAGGTTATAGAAGGTAAAGGTATGGAATGAAATGTAGGCGATATAGGAATGCTATGATTCTCATAAACTTTCTGAAAAAACTTTGCAAACAAGTCGCAGGACTCGACAGTATTGCCAGAGATAGCGCCATCATATTCTAAGTTCGTTGGGAATCCATTTGTTTTCCTCCTGGAATCTATGAATTTCCAAAATCCTCTCGGATTGGACTTTAAATTCGTTTCAACGGTATACATATAGTGCCTAAATAAGAAGTTATGAAGATGATCATAATCCTTTCTTAAATGAATGAAGTTAAGACGATTGACTTCAGAATTATTATTCTTGAACTTCTTAAAAGCCTTATTCTTTTTATTTCTCAAGTTAGAGAGTCTTAGATTGAACCAAGGTGGCTTGTTTTTAGCTGCGCATCTTTTTAGGGGAACAAAATTAGAGATGGCTTCAGAAAAAATGGAACACGATATCTCGTAAGAAGTATTGGGACAGCCGGAATTTTTCAGAAACTCCCAATCGGAAGAGTGCAAAAAATTATTTAGAGACTCATAATCGGCACTCATGTAATCACGCCGAGCTAGTGGTTCATCTTTTACGGTATCGAAACTATAAAACATAATACTAAGAAAAATAGCCTTATGATGAAAACTATTATTCAAAATTGGAGATAGACATTCATGGCATGATACTTTTAAATTATTAGTAACAAATATTAGATCTAGGATTTTATTATTGTCATTCTGAACTCCGTTACGTTTCAGGAAACCATGAGAGAGCAAAGTGCTTACGACATAGATTTCGACGCTGGAGCTGAGATTATGCGGTATTAAAGTTTTATTACGATTTTCCCAAGAGATTTTGGGTAGATTAAAGTCGCCTAAGAAAATAATTTCATCACCAGACTTTAGAGAATTTGAGATTGCAATCATATTTTCTAAATGTTTTACATACATTTCTATATCACTACCAGGAGGAATATAAGAAAATAAAAGTATTAATGATTTGTTGCTAGTAAATTTAACTCTAACACAGATTTGATCTAACAACCCATCGGATAAATCAAGACTGATTGCGTTACTGCACAAATTTGCTCTTACACCACCACCCTTCTCGTGCCCAGTAGCTAGAACATCCCGATCCTTTCGGTACACATTATAGTGATCATCGAAGTATTCGCTTGAAGATATGGCACAGTTTAGCCAAGTTTCAGTAATAGCCACGAAGTCATATTCATGCAATGATGTATCGCGACGAGTTTGGCCCGCTTTGGTGCGCATGCCACCAACGTTCTGATAGTATAAAGAGTATTTTGAGCTAATTGATACGTTGATATTTTGCGGCACCACAACATTTATGTTATTGTTGCTGCCTCTCCCCGCTTTTGAAAAAATTTAAACGGCTGCACTGTTACATTGGCTGGCCAAATGTTAGAGCTTAAGAGCTTATCGCAAAGTATAGGAGAGGTTCCAAGTTTAAAATTTACTCTTCTTAAAGAGTTAGTATCGATACCTCTTTTAATAAGCGCATTACAATATAAGTTTGATGATTTAATTGACGTATGCTTGGAGACGTATTCCACTATATCATTAGCAGTGAACTTACGGTTTAAACGAAGCCAAGTGTAACCATTTTATGGAAGAAGCAACAGCAAGTTCATCGCTTAAATTGCATCCAACAACAACTCTACGACGCTTTGCATTCTTTGTTGCGCTTTTCTCCCTATTTTTCTTAATGCCGAGATCGGCAGAGCTGACATCAGCTGTATCATTATCACCCTTGCTCAAATTTTTGTTATGACTGTTAAGAGCTTTAGAGGACGCAGCATTAGCAGTAGCAGCGAAAGCAGCACCGGCGGCAGCAGCATCAGAATAAGAGCGAGGTGAAACATTCGGTGTGTTAGACGAATTGGAGATAGCTTTAGAGAACGCATCAGTAGCAGCACCGGCGGCAGCAGCATCAGAGTAAGAGCGAGGTGAAACAGTCGGTGTGTTAGACGAATTGGAGATAGCGTTGACATTTGAATTTTTGTCATCTAATGATATTGTTGGTGGTTGAATATTGCTATGAGAGCTTGGCTTAGCAGAAGAATGGCTCTCTGTGACAGCCATACCAGATGAAACGGGAGGTTAGTGATTTGCAACGTTGCTGATTTCGGTTCAATAACCTTCGCCTTAGAGCGCGTCACCATGGCGCCGTCTACAGTAAGAGAATCATTATTGTCCTCTTGCTGGCACACCGCAATTAAACAATTTCAAAAATGTGTCTAATGCACTGATATTTCTAAGAGCTTTATCGATTTTTGATTGAGAGAACACAACGGCACAATTGTCACATCTAAACATTATATTTTTATTGTTTTTGAACAAATTTAAAGAACTTGCCGATATGTTTGCACATTTTAAATGAGTTTTAGAGTTCCAAAAACCACATTGAAAATGGTTATCTTGCAAACACTGTGTATTACATTTTAGACACGTTTTCATTGTAAACAAAACCTTTAAAATGCGAAAATAGGAAAAGACTCAGAGCGCGAGAGAACACGTCCGTTCGCTACGCTGACTATTATTTATTGATTATTAATTTCAAACTATGCTGGCAAAGCTGATTGATGGCGGAGTCATTAAAGGTGAAAGCATTAGCCAAACTGATTGCAACTTTTCTCATGAATTTTGACAGTACGAACATTTCTCAGAGTATTTTTGACATTACCACTAACGAATTGCACAAACAAATTACATGGAGTTTGTGCGTTTGTCTGCTTGCTGTTACCACCTTACGGCTTCACAATGGCTATAGCATTGCCAGCACAATTCAAACATAAAGTATCACGTTTTTGTTAACGTTTTTAACGTTAACGAAAGCTTTTCGTTTCGCTTAAAAACGAAATACAATTTATCTTGATAATTTCTTTATCGATAATATTTCGAAGTGTTTCAACGGAAACGGTGGACATTTTTTGATAAACGATTAGTTTAACGTTAAGGTGCATCCCTGGCGTAGGTATATTTATATGTGTTATGAATAAATAAGGTAATATATATATGTATAATTAACTTCAAAAAAAGTTGCAAATTTCGGAAGATCCAGGAAATTGAAAGAGTACAGACACAAATTGTAAATATGAACTTTTCAAGTTTAATAAATGTAATAATTAGTTTCTTACAAAACATGTTTTTCATAAATAGTCCATACATATATTGTTGTAGCAGTGCCACACACAAAGATGACCAGACATATCTTTAGTGTAAGTGGCATCATCGACATTCGTGCTCACTGTGAATTTCTGCGTATGCACGTATGAATTTGCAATGTTCGCGAACTAGAAGATAGAAAGAATAACATTAGATAAAACGAAATAAAAGAACAAATGAACTAAAGAACAAATAGAACCGAAATCGAAGATCTAGTTCACTTGTTCAGTTGGGAGACCCGGTCAATTGAACAAGTTCAGAACGAAACGACCCAACTCTAACAGGGAGTATTCACTTTTTTATTCTGAAATTTCGGAAAGCTCTTTTCCATTAACACATAAACCGTTGATTTAGAATGTTCGGAACATGTTCGATTGATACTACCTCACGAGGATATATATAATATTCCAAATATAAACCGATTCCCCAAATTCTTAAATTTAGACGAATGTTCCGAACATACGGAATGAACAAGTTAACATGCTCAATGAGTACATTTCGTTATGGCATCTCCATTATTTACTAATGACTTTTTTAAATCAATCGATTTACTACACCTTTTCGAGTTTAAGTTCAGATATTTACAATTCAAATTCAGAAAATTGCAATTCAAGTTCAAAAAATTACAATTCAAGTTCAGAAAATTACAATTCAAATTCAGAATATTATAAGTAGGGTGTATTTTTCAAAAGTTATTCCAATTCATACTACGTAATGTAATATGTACTTACATGTTATTTGCGGAAGTGTTGATGCTTCGTTGACAATGTTGGCTTGGATATACTGTACCCCAAGTTTTCTCCAAGGCGTGTACATCCCGAGCTATGAAATCAAACGGACGATAACTCTTTAACTTTACTTTCCATAACTTTTGGAACAAGTGCATGAGGACGCTCCGACCATGAAAGAAGTTGGGTCTCCCCCACCCCCACAGAGTTGCGAGAGACAGGTGGAGGAAGACTTGATCTGTGCACACAGCACTTATACGTTTCTTGCGGGATTGTGGACGCGCCGTTGATTTCGTTATGACTACTGTCATATTTAATGCAGATAAATGCTTGTGACCTTTACATAGAATATGGGTGGATGTCCTTGTAACTGACCTCTTATGAGAGGAGGAGAGAAAAAAGAAGAAAGGTTTTTTCTTAGCTATCACTTTCATGTGAGCAAAACTGATTTAAGTGAGTTAAGAAGTCCAATGCTTCCTTAACAGATAGTAGGCCTTCATATCATATGTATTATTAGTGCTATCATTTACCATTTTACATACTTTACTTTCCATTGCATGAAAGAAAAAATTCCTGACAAATTTTCTGAACTTGAATTGTAATTTTCTGAACTTCAGTTGTAATTTTCTGAACGTGAATTGTAATTTTCTGAACTTGAAATGAAGTTTTCTGAACTTGAATTGTAACTTTCTGAATTTGTATTGTAAATTTCTGAATTTAAATTGGAATTTCTGAACTTGAATTGTAATTTTCTGAACTTAAACTGGAAAACGTGTAGTCGAGATTTTGATGTTGAACGATGAATTTTGAATTGGTTTAGGTTTACGAAAGTGCACGATGGTTGGTGTCCGTACTTTTAATAAAACTTATGTTTTTGCCACATTTATAGATCATGGCATAGTTAATAAGTTCATCATAAAATTAAAAAAATTAATGTTCTAACGAATTATGCAGTTCGGTACTTATCGGGTATTTGTAAACTGATTGCTTCCTATTTCTACTACTAATATTTTTCGAAAAATCGCAAAGAAACAACACAGTAATTGTCAAAAAGTTTGTCAGCCGAGCAAACCTCTTACGATTGAATCATGGATAAATACGTCAAGAGAATGATGATGTGTGAGCTGACTGTATAAGATACAAATAAGATTTCGTAACATGGCCATTCCAAACGATATGACATAAAATACGTTAGCATCGCAAATAGCGAAATTGACACAGCAGCCAAGGCGTCTCTTCAGTGAAGACATTTCAAAAATTTATTTGCAAATATAACTTGCCGTGATGCCGACGGTGAGTATCGAAGGAGATATATCGATGAGCTGTATGAGCTTTACGCAGAAATGAAGATAGTGCAGCGATAATGGCCAAGCCCGTTTTAGAAAACTAAAAGAAAAAAAAATTATTAACAGAAGAATGCATTATTTATCTGGTAATTTTACAAATGTAACCTCTCTCTGTCACAAAGTAAGCAACGATCTTTTGTCAGTGCAGAGCTGGGCCAATAATAATGGTCTCTGCCTTGATGCCAGTAAATCGTTTGTCTTGCCCATCTCAAAGAAAAGTGCTGCTGCTGTCCTTGAGCCTCCGATTTGTATTGGTAACACGGCTTTACAAACTGTTTCTAAAATTACAAACTTGAGGTTCGTTATCAACTCATATCTAACTTGTGTAGACCATATAAATGCTGTTATTGGTGTATACACTTTATGAGGTGGGTTTGGTTAAAGGCTGAGGTATGCTCAAGTCAATCCAGAGTCGGATGGAGGTCCCACTTCCCCCACCTAAATAAATACACAGTAAATTAGTGTTCTTATTTCGAACACACACACGCGGCTCTCAGGCTAAAATATCCACAACCTTGAATCCAGGAGAGAGAGAGAGAGAGAGATGTTCACTAGGTAGTGTCGCTGACAATATAGTGTAACCCAAGGACGACGGCTCTCCACAGATAGAGCGAGATAGAGTGCTAGCTAAGCGGTGGCTGAGATGGTGAAGACGACGGTGGCTCTCGCTAAGGGGTGTTAACGGCGGTAGTTAGGATCACGCCCGAAGAGATATTACTGGGTGACGGTGGCTCTCACCAAATAGCTATGATGACGGTGGTGGCTAGACTGCGGGATGGGATGTCCAAGGATCGGGATGGCGATGATGTTGTACCTACGGCGAAGTGTCTATTAGTATGAGGCTAACTAACTACAATATATTGGCTCGGGTATTCGGCTAGGGTAGTAGGGGAGTTTGTCCCGCCGCAGGCGTTGGGAAGTGTTCCCCTCTTACCTGAGCCGTGTATCCGTGCATTACCCTTCCTCTGAGTAATAGGGGGGGTGAGTCCCGTCTTACTCAGAGGAGATGATAACAAAATATTAGGGTTGCCCAATAGGCCGCGGGGGGAAGTACCATCGGCAGAACCGACCTTGTAACTTTACCCCCCGTCGACCCAAAGGGAGCCCCTACAATGTATTTATATTGGCTCGGGCAGTCTGCCAGGGTAGTGGGGAAATCCGCCCCGCCACTGGCGTTGGGTCGGGTTTCCTTCCTACCCGAGAAGGCTGCTCGTGCATTACCTTTCCGATGAGTAATAAGGGGTGTAAATCCCGCCTTACTCACCGGAAATGTGGGTAAACCTGCGGGGTTTCCGATAAGCAGGGGGGGCGTACCATCGGTGGAACCGACCTTGTAATGCACCCTCCTAACCCAAAGGGCACCCCTTGTCGACCGCCAGTGGCCTGGTGTATTCCGGCCAATCATTTTATTCATAGGTAACTATGAACACGGTGGGAATTATGCTCGCATTGTCGCGCACAGCGCGCCACGAATGAAAATTCCCAAGCATTGTGCGTTCACCATCGCTGGCTTGCTTTGTGCTTGCGCGATGGTTGTTGGGCCGGTATGTATGTATATATGTATGTCGGTACATACACTACTACGGGTGGGCAGTAAATGGCAAATATGATGTTAGGGGTGGGCGGTAAATAGGAAATAGATATTGTGGCGTAGCATTTGCTACGTTACAACTTTGCGCAATCTTAGGCAGTCTGCACCCTTCACATCTATGACTATTGCCGTACAGCTTATTATACCAAAACTGACATATTCAGAGTTAGTCTATAACAAATTGGTTTTGTGTTCTGGTCACAAAATTGAGGTCTCTTTTACCCATGTAACTCGATACGTTTGCGGGCTACGAAAATTTTATCATATATCAGCGTGGAGGGCCCAGCTTTTAGGATGTGACATTTTGAGTATCAGAAAACTAGAAGTGCCATTTTCCTGTTTCGACTTATTTCGACAAAAACACCAGCAAATCTCTACGAGAAACTTCCCTTTTACCAGATCTCCGAGATCTTGGAGCCTATGTGTACCTAATTTCAACTTCGTTGCCTCGAAAAGGCTGTTTTCGTCAATACCATACGTATTTGGAACTATATCCCAGCTGCTATAAGGAACAAAAGCAACTACAAACATGTTTTTTCAGTTACTTTTCTAATCATTAACCTTGACCTGACCATTTATATAACCTCAAAGAAACTAAATTTTTTAGTACTTTTCAATAGATCTTGTTATTCTGAATTTTATTTAAGTATTCATATTTATATATATATACATTTTTTCTCTCTTCAAACTTTTTTCTCTTTTCTATATAAAATGTTATTCTACTTAATATTGAGGTTATAATTATTTGGTCTTTTGTTTTGGTTATTAAACTGTTTGTTGTACTGCAAAAGATAAATTGACTTAATGTACTAATGTAATCGTTGGTTAGTATATAAATAAAATAAAGGTAAGCATTTCAACCTACGAATAAAATGTGAAATTTGGATATTGTAGCTGCATTACTTACTGAACAATCACGTTTTTGTGTTTTTCGAAAGTTTGTGTACATATAAAGTTAGCGTGGTTATCGTCCGATTTCGCTCATATTATATATTGATGGGAGATAAGTGCCAAGGAAGGTTAGGTTAGGTTAGAGTGATCACCGCTGCGAGTACCAGTGCACTTCGGCCCGAAAAGGACCCATTGTGATACCACGTGGATCTCTCCCCTACTCCAGCTTAGCCAGATCACAAAGATCGTCAAAGAAGAGAGATCCCAGAGATTTCTTCCTCTTGCACCAAAGCGCAGGACAATTGCACAGAAAATGCTAGACTGTTTCTATCTCCTCTTTGTCTTTGCTGCTCCTGCAGTAGTCATTATAGGGAGCACCCAACCGTTGTGCATGCTTCCCGATTGCTATGTGTCCGGTTATAAGTCCTAAGTCCTAAGTGTTTGACCACCGTTGAACCTGCTAGGTCGGCATGAACCTTTGTTCGCAACAGTAATTGCTGAACAAGTTTTACTAGCCCCGAATCGGCCCAAGCCGATTAGTGCATCAGTTATCGCAGAGGGCGACGTTGTCGAAACCTCCCTCAATATCGAGAAAAGATATGAGTGTGGAGTCCTTGTACGCCAAGGATTTCTCGATCTGGGAGACAACTGCATGCAAGGCCGTCGCCGCGGACTTCCCTTTCATATACGCATGTTGAGATGTGGATAACTTTCCCTCCAAGCACTCCCTTAGTGTAGAGTCCATTTACCTCTCGAGTGTTTTCAGCTGGAAGGATGTCAGACAAATCGGTCTGAAGTCTTTAGGGATCATGTGACAAGTCCTTCCAGCTTTTGGTATAAAGGTGACCCTTGAATCTTCCAACCTCGTGGAATATGGTTAAGAGCACAAACTTCTTTGAAGATGTTATACAACCACAAAGAACTCAGCTCGATTGTTTGCTGGAGTTCTACCGCAGCCAACCCATCCGGCCCTGGCGCTTTGAAGGGCTTGAACGACATTATAGCCCATTTAAATGTAAACATAGTAATGAACTTCACCTCAAACGGTTCGCCAGTATGAGGCTCCCTCCAGTTCATTACTTCATCACTAGCGCCCGGAAAGTGCGTACTCAGGATCAGGCAAAGGGTGCTCTCTGCCGAATCCGTCCATGTCCCATCAGATCCCTTCAGGTATCCCGGGACACTTTCTGGAGCACCAGAGAGCACCTTTCTGAGCCTAGATCCCTCAGACACCGTCTCCATTTAGCTACAAAACTTCTGTCACGTCGTCTTCGACGAGATAGAGAATCATTTTGTACGCGTCCAATTTTTCAGCCTCCCTGGAGGCTTTAGCAAGATTGAATGCTTTCTGACCAGCCATGCGTAGATTATCTAGGTCCGAGTTCCACCATGGTGGTTTAGCCTTACCCCTAGATTTCTTCCTTGGGCAGGCCTTATCAAGAGCCTCCCCGCATGCCTTCGTATACGAGTGAACCATATTTTGCAGCTGTGCAGAGTTCTGGGGAATATGAACACCAGACCCTGAGAGCCTCTTTTGAAGCTTCTCACTATAGATACGCCAGTTGGCGTTTTTATGGTTCCTATGCCGGACAGTTTTGAGCGCCACCCCGCCAAGGTCGAAGCGGACAAATCTGTGATCCGAAAAAGAGTGGTCTCCAAGCACCATCCTATTTTTAATCACGGATTCCCCGTTGCCCGAGATCAAGGTGATGTCCAGAACACCCTGTCTGCGATTAGGTATCCGAACCCCTATTGCAAATCTTAAAGTTATGATAAATAACAAAATCAAAGAGTGATTCACCCCTCTCGTTCGTGTCTCCACTGTCCCACGCTTCGTGGTCCGCATTGACATCTCCCGCTAGTAGTAGTGGCTCCTTCGACTCCCGAGCTTTCTTGCAGACTAGCTCCGTCGGAGCCTACTCCTCATCAGGGAAGTAGAAGGACGTTAGTGTAATATCCGTACCACCGACCGTCAAAGTTGTAGCATCCTCGTCGCTAAATCGGTGGGAGAAAAAGAAAATTTAGTTCAGATCTTACCAAGATGCAAGCTATCGGTTTCCCATGTGTGGCACCACTTACCAAAGTCAATCCTGCCGCTTTCAGCCCGCATATCTTATGCCCTACTACCCAAGACTCTTGGGTATGTCAGTCGCCCTACTGGAAAAGTGGAGCAGCGCAGCAGACCACCTCCACCACTGTCGAATCTCCGTCTTCGTTAGACATTGGCTCCTCTCCAGTGTAAGCACTGAGTCAGTCCAGCGTTAGCGAGGAGATCGAAGACGCGTCCCCTCCCACTTCTTAAAATCAGGCACGATAGTTTTCGCACTCAATTTCGGCCTCTAACTCCTCAACGTCCCCAGGCAACGCCATGGAAGTTAGGGACGTTTGCCAACCTTTTCAGGATGCGTATATCCACCTGCCTATGCCTACTGCGCATCTGTGAGTGAGGTGGCCTATCTTTCCTTTGGGTGTGCGCCGTCGGCGTAGCCGGAGGTAGGCGGGCGGGCCGCTTCCCCATGCTAGCAGCTCCTCCGGTAGCAAACTACCTACCGAGAGGGTTACTAACAGAGGCATCGGGTCCAGTCTCGCCTACGTATGAAGTCAGTGACTTGCAAGTTGAGCTTTGATCTATTGCATATATTTAATGCAGAATTGCCTTGAATACCTGCCGCTGATGCTCCTCATCTAGTAGTGCATGCCTTTCCCTAACTCGTAGCGCTTGCTCCAATTCTGTTTTTGCCGCTGTTTCTAAACAAACTGTTGCGGAGAGTGTCGAACGCAGTCCTGATTATATTTCTGGTACTGTTGACAATATAAACGGCGCTGCTATGATAAGAATGAATACATTAAAGTCTGATGTTGCTGGTACTGTTGGCTACATGAATGCTTCGACTGTTGATAATGTAAATAATAACACGTTAGCATCAAAAGTTACTGACAACATAAACGCTTCGTCTGTCAATGCCTCTGCTGATAATATTATCTCCTTTTGTTCGGTTCTTATATCTGATCCTATGCAATGCTGGGTTTTATTCGGAGTAATAGCTCGGAGTTCTCTGACCCGTATTCACTTTAATTGCTTTACAATTCACTTGTACGATCTCATACCACTAGATCTAGATCTCATGTTTTATCGAGCTTTATTTCTCGTGTCCAAGAAAGTTTTCCTTGCTTCGTGCCCTGCGCTTGGCAGGCTAAGACTCCAGCTTTTAGGAGTGATACAGCTGCCAGATCTAGAAGCAGCAAGTGGCTTAAGTGCTAGGAAACTTCTAGTATTTGCCAAGAGGACGGGGTTATTTTTTGATAGGGTTTCAGTTTGGTCGTTAAAACAAACTTCTGGTAACACTACGGACTCATTCAGTCTATATGAGATCCTCATGGACCGGCCAGTTCAACCTAACCTAACCTCCGTCAGGTTCACATGCGCTCTCAGAGAGCAGGTGTGAGAGTCGAGTTGCGAAATCATTGGCAGGATGTTGTGAAGTCTTGCTCTCGTTGTGTTTTTTGTTCTTTGTGTTTAACCGCGCAGAGACGGCGCATATTTGTCGATGCTAGGTCCTCGGATCGTGCGTAGCGTGTATATGTTTATGCATGAACCTCGTGCTGGGTATGACCTTGTTTCGAGCACCGGCGAAGTCGATCAGCCTCAGTCAATTAGAAGAGGTTTCATTGTGTAGGCTGAACTTTCCGACTGTGGGGCCAAAAACACCTCCTTTGCCCACCCTAGCGTTAAAGTCGCCAATCACAACTTTTATATCATGGCGGGGGCAGCGCCCGTATGGGAGTGTCCTTATTGTTAATACAACAACAAAAAATCATATTCATTGATGCATTTGCCTGACATTTGGTACATACGAGTATGTAGCCCTTTGCCTTAATTGGTATTAAAAATATTTTTTTACTGGATGTCGACCAGAACAGGTCTATTATGTTATACTTAATGTATGAAAATAAATATTTATTAATGTTATTTTTCAAATTTGAACTGAAATTTATTTACTTTGTTGACCATCTTTTTCTAGTCCTTTTATTAATTAGTTGTAACTAATTATTTGCATGCAACTAAGAACTATTTTTTAATGCCAAAGAAGTTTAACTTCTCAAGTGCGTACATAGTACATACACGCATTTTTTAAATGAAGCAAGAAATGGACAGATGCAGATGTCGCGACCGTAGCACCGAGATGTCGCGACCATAACATTTTAAAATGCTAATAAATCAGAAAGGGTTAAGTAACGTTTTTTCATTGATTACTGAATAAATAGATGCAATTTTAAATTTAGGTATAGTAAAATGGTTTTAGTAAGTTTGGTGGGAAAAATTTACAGTTACCATACACTGGAGATGAGTTCAACATAATTTAACGCTCTTTGATATAGTACAATATTTCTAACTTCTTAAAGTCCTTATTGCATATAATAATTCAATCGTTATTTTGGCAGTTTTGTTTAAAATTATGAAAGTTTTAAGCAAAACTGTCGCGATTAGAAATAATTTTTGTATAAAAAAAAATTTATATATAAAGATTTAAAACTATATATTAATCTTAATTTCTTCCTTTAACATTTAGACGAGCGGGATGCCATCCAAAAGAAAACCTTTACAAAATGGGTTAACAAACATCTCAAGAAGGTAAGTTGTTTACGTTTGTAATTATAATAATAATTAAATGTGGTATACAGTGATCTGGCAGCTTGTACGATATTTTTTTTTGGATAGACGCAATAAATAGCAGAGTATACTCTTGTCAATACATCACCTCTTAAGTCATCTCTGCACCCTTGCTCCATCTCTTAAGCCCTCCAGCTCTATTGTGTGTATTAAATCCCATTGCGGTAATGATCCTTGTATCAAATCTGTTGTACAAAATGGCAGTAATGCTGATGTGAATGTTTAAGAACAGAAGAGATTAAGGCAGACTTTTGGCGTGCAACTTCAATGCTTATTATAATTTCACTACTCAGATCTGTCAACGTTGTTGAGAAGCTTTTGATGGCAAAAACGCAATCAAAGGGGTTGCAAAACCACTGCCCAAGGGAAAGTCCGTTTATAGAAATACTTCTTGACTCAAGAACTCACTTTGCGCTGAAGTCTGCACACAAGTCAATAGTCGATTTTGAGACTGGGGCATATAAAGCATAAATATGAAATCTGTTTCATCTGATTTGAGAGTCATCTTCAATATGAAACTCACATTGATTCTCTCGATTCTGACGCAACGATAGACTATATAAAATATCGTCACTGGTATCAAGCCCTTTAATTTATTATCTACTGCGCGCATCTAACAATCATCACGTCGACATGTTTAAAACGATTTTCGATTGCTTTACGGTTTTGGAAAGAATACTTTATACAAAAAATTGGAACATTTTCTAAAAGTTATCTAAGCTTTACCCTTTTTTCACAGTTTGATAAATATTTAAGTTACGACGCTTATTGTATAAGTTTTACCCTTTTTTCACAGTTTGATAAATATTTAAGTTACGACGCTTATTGTAAAACAAGAATATTAAACCCCCACCATGAATTCGATGTCGCCACTTCAGGATCGTGGATATGATTTCAGTATAGAATAACTACAGCGTTTATTATAATTATTGTTCGAGAGTGTCTTCTCAATATTAATTTTGTAAATAATTTATCATAATAATTTATTTGAAATAGTTTTTCGTGACTTTTTAGACAATGTTGGGAGTAGTTATATAAAGAATTACAGCCAAGCTTTGAATTTTGTGACTTTTTAAAAATGTTTGCTTGATCTCATACGTTTATAGACTGCATCATCAGTTTCCCGTTTATGCGACCAGCAATACGTAGCCAGCATTCTGATCTGATTCTTGCTAACAAAACGTGTTTCAATCGCTGATATTTCCTGGTGAAATCGTTCTCCTTGTTCATCACTGAGTTTTCCAAGATTTTCGGGAAAGAATTCCAAATGGGAATGTAAAAAATATATTTTGATTGACATTCTGCATCCCCTTTCTAACATAGTCATCACTTCTGTTGTTTCCAAGAATGTTTTCACACAAAGAAATAAAGCTATTCCTCGCTCTTTGCTCGATTGAGTTCATTTTTTCGAAAAATTCTTTGTCAGAAAAAATTGTTTGTATTTCCGGACCAACAAACACAACAACATTTCTGTCTGCCTCCAAGACAATCCTAAATCACGCACAAGTTCACGAAAATCTTCATTTGAGACTACATGACGTTCCGTTGTTAGAACCTCAGTTGGAAGAAATTCCTTGTTAATTTCTGAAGCGTCAGAATTTTCTTCTGCAGGTAATTGTGCTAAAACTGCACGGCACGACATCGATTTCATGGTGGGAGTAGTTCAATTTTCTTGTTTACAATAAGCGTCGTAACGTAAATATGTATCAATCGATTTTGATAAACCATGACTTTTCTTACTCGGGATAAATAGTTATTTGAGAATGAATTAAAAAGTAATTTTTTATGATATGTTACATAAAAAAGACGCCAAGCTGTGAAAAACGGGGAAAAAAGGGGTAAATATTAGATAACTTTTAGAAAATGTCCAGATTTTTTTGTATAAAGTATAAACAAATATAAATCACCATAAAGCTTGAATCTTCTTCTTTCTGTAAAGCAAACGAAAAACGGTTAAAACATGACGATGTTATGATTGTTAGAGTGCGCGCAGTAGACGAAAAAGGTTTTTAAACAATAACTTGAAAATTTGAGGGAGTTACACAATTTTGAAACACATTATCGTGACGTACTCGTCAAGACCCACAACATACGCTAGGTCTTTTTATAAGGTTTAATGAGTCCCCCTAATATTCATGTCTTTCCTATCCTTCATCGCTCAATGCTTTTCACAGTATCGTTCAGGATGTGGTCCTTTATATATTCCATTCGCAAACGTTATACGGAACTTTTCCGATTTCCGATTTCCAATTTTATTTTTTAATATTTTGGGAAAGATTTAAACAACGTGAAACCAGGGCGGACAATAGTTTTTCGCGTCTCTGGGGCTATAAATATCCTATTTGTTAATTTTATTTTGTTTTTTGCTTAAATTTGTTGTCCTGTAGTTCTGATAAAATTAGAAAAATTCGAATATCGTAGTACTGGAGAGTTACTCTTATTTTTCTATGAAGCTAAGATCTGACAGCAGTAAGCTAACCTCTAACAGATCTTCACTTTTCACGCTTTTAAGGTCTTCAAGACTCTAAAATACTAAACACCTTAACTCTCTCCGATACAGTTTTTCGTTGACAATGGTAGAGTCGTAAATTTCATATAATCTTGCCTGTAGGCCCAAGTAAAGCCATGGACGATTTTTTTTAAATATATCAGCAGGGGGTGAGTTGCGTGGTGGTTAGCTAAGGTAACCACTATGAAATAAGTATACACAATGTAGGCGTTTTTTTATTTATTCAAAACAAGTATTATAAATGTTCATGGTGATAATTAAAACACTATTTTCCTTTCCGGTAGCAAAGAGGTACTTTGCATATTTTGCAGCTCCATAGAATACGTAAATATTTTTCGTAGGCATATTTTTCGTGCTACGCACACTGCAGCGCCTTGAGGTGCCTTTTACAGGCTCATGGTTACCCATAGCAAGCCTTATTGGTGCAGGTACTTCCGGCTTGTGCTTCTTTATAGAAGCACAGGTAGGCGAAGCCGAGTTGCTGAAAGAACGCCACATTTTTCTCTTATTATATATTTATATAGGTGCCAGCATATCTTGGTAAACATGTCGCCTAAAATCCTTAAGACACAACTCCTCTAATCCTGAGATTGGGCCGTTTTGTAACTCTTTATAGATTATAAAAGCATTTACCACAGTCTAATCTAGAAAATGAAAGACAATTAGGTGCCACCATTTTTTTGATTTGCGGTCAATCGCATAACTTCCCTTCAATTGGTCAAATTTATCCACGAAATTCATATTTTCATTGTAGTCCTTCAAGGCCAGAGGGCACGACACTTAAACTCTCTCCCCAGTTTTTTTTTCTGTTCTTCTTACATGAACCAGATCTCTGGGTCATGAAAGTTACTCAAAATGAAAACGCAATGTTTATCTTTCCATTTCATAAAGGAAACCATCTGATTGTCACTGACTCTATAATCGTATTCCCAGCGCTTCAATTCCTTTTCGGTTTTCAAATTTGGGAGATGGTTACGAGATTCATTTACTGTCCCACATGCATAGACCTTCTTCTGACGTAAATTGACCTGCAGTTCGTAGCTGTTAAAATAATTGTCAAAGTACACCTTATGGCTTTTATTTTCCAAGTTGTAAAGTTTTCAGGGGTTAAAATTCTATAAGCTTTCTTCCATTTTGGAGGGCCCAAAATGATTACGTCCAAGCAGATGGGATAAGGGAGCTTTATCGTCAAAGTCAAACTCCTCATCAGATCGAAAAAAAATTGTCACGAAGTGAAAACTGTGGCGAGTCAAGGGGAATCTCTTCAATATCAGGTTCGTCTTCATCAGATCCATCTCCACCCGCACAGCTATCAGTATCTGAAGGTATATCTTCATATATCAATAAGTTTTCAATTTCACGATCAGATAACTTCTTCTTTGCCATTTTCTCTAAAACCCCTAAATTTTTGTTCTATATTGTATTTCACTACAATTCGTGTAAAGTTTAGCTACTTACCGAGCGGTGGCTCCCTCTGCTAGCCACTTTGAAAAAGTCAAATTATTGCAAACATTTTGGCAAGCTTGAGTAGGATTTTACACTTCCAGTGTCAGAATATGTATTTTGCACAAAAATAAACACCTAAATATAGTATTTGCTTACCAGCAAAGACAAAATATTCACAAACGCTCACGGCCTTTAAATTCGCAATTTCGATTGAAATTTCATAACTGTAAATGACCGTTGCGCTAGGAATTTTGAAATTGACTTATCTTGTTTGGTTGATTTTCCGACAGGGTGGATAAATGATGTATATTGGAACGATTTTCCGTCATCCCTTGTCAAATTTGGTTTTGAAACAAACCGGTTTCGGCGTTGTGCCATCATCAGTGTCGATTTTCGTTCTGATCTGTTGTTGTCATTTGTCCTGTATTTATAGTTCGTAGGTATATGAGCAGGTATTGTCAAATTGATGCTTGTGTATATTTAGTTATGTGTATGTGCTGTGGGTTCGTTCAGAACCGAGGGTGGTTTACTAATCGATTTGTGTGGCTGACTGGGGTAGGTAGAAATCTGTGATTTTAGTCGTTTGACCTTCTTTGTCGGTTTTTTGTTTTGGTGTGTTAATTGTTTTGTGTTTATTTGTTGTTGTGCGTTTGTCTGTTGTACCTGTGTGATTAAGTTGTTTCCTGTAAACAAGTTTTAAAGGCTCGAATATTGTGTCAGAAATGGTGTTTATCTGTTCGTTTATTATTCTACCGTCGAATGTTTTCTGTTTGTAGATTTCCATGTTTTCGAGTACGTTGAGACGTCGGCCCTTTTCTTGTATGTGAAGAACCCTAACTGTTTTATTGATGTTTGCTGGGGAACATTCATTCTCGACCATGTGATTCGCGAAGTTAGACTCGGGTATAATGTTTGGATTCCGTATTTTTTTGTTGTAATCTCTAATATGTTCTCTGAACCTCGTTCTTATTTGCCGTCCTGTTTGTCCTATGTAACTATGCTGGCATCCGCAGGTAAGCTTGTATACGCCGTGGCTGCTAAACGGATCCTCTGAGTTAATGTTAGTTCTTAGTTTTCGCCCTAGATTGTTCGATGTTTTGAATGCTGTGTTAATGTTGTATTTTTTAAAGAAATTTGCCAATTTATATGTTGCTTTTCCAGTATATGTCATAGTCGTCCAGCTATTATTTTATTTTTCATTATTTCTTTTTGGTTCTCCATTTGTCCTTCTGAGCTTATCTACTAGTGCTTTTTTATATCCGTTGTTTGCAGCGATATTATATATGACCTCAAGTTCTCTCTTATATGCCTCTTGTGTAAGAGGTGTTCTTTCAAGTCTATGTACCAAGTGCCTTAATGCTGCATTTTTATGATGTTGAGGGTGATTTGAGGTATTGTGTATTATTGTGTCGGTGGCCGTTGACTTTCTATATATGTCATAGTTAAATCTTTTGGCTTCTTTATAAATATTTATCGTGAGGTCTAGATAGTTGATTCCTCTGTCTTTTTCGGTTTCCATTGTAAATTTTATATTGCCGTGCTGTTTGTTGAGGTACTCCAGTACGAGCTCTTCGTTATTAGTAGTTAAAACGCATATTATGTCATCCACGTATCTAGCATAAAATGACACGCCTAATTTGGACTTCAGCTCCTGTATGTACTTTTCTTCCAGATTTTGCATGAACACTTCCATAAGAATTGCTGATGTGGGGCTTCCCATTCCAAGACCGTTTGTTTGTCTATATATTTTATTGTTGAATTTAAAATAGTTTTGACGTAAAGTGGTTCTTAGCGTATTTGTGATTTGCATACTTTTTACTTTGTTTTTTGTGTTATGAACTATTGTTGAGCTAACTATGTCCAAAGTCTCCGATAGTGGTATAGATGGGTATAGATCTTTTATGTCAAAAGATACCAATTTGCTGTTTCTTGTTAGCTCTACGGTCTCGAGTCTCTCTATTAGTTCTGTTGTGTTAGCTATTGCATATTCGTTCCTTAGCTCCAGAGTGTCTATCAATATCGTTTTTAAATATTTGGACAGTTTGTAACATGGTGCCGTTTTAAAATTAATGATGGGCCTCATTGGCGTGTCCGGCTTGTGGATTTTTGGTAGCGCAACCAGTGGAGGAGCCGAAGGGTTCATTTGGACCAATCTATGTGCCATGTTAGAATCTACTATATTTGTTGCATTTTTTATAGCAACTTTGATTTGTTTTTGGTATTCATCTGTGGGATCCTCTCTCATTCTACGACATTTCATTTCCTCTATGAGATCCTCGGTTTTGGATATATATTTCTCTTTTTCGATTAGCACAGTGGTGTTTCCTTTGTCCGCTTTCGTTGTGACAATATTGTTTTTCCTTAGTTTATGCCGTAGATTCTTTATTGTTTTCTCCTCTGTATTCGCTTTTTCTCCTTCCTGTGCTTTCACCTCCTTTCTTATGATTTCTCTGCACATGTGTCTTGCGTGCTCCTGTTCTTCCTGTGGTATCAATGATATTGCGATCTCCGCATCTACAATCGCTTGCTCCGTTTTTCTTACTGTATTCTGGTCCATGATATTGTGCCTCAGGCCCTTTTCGAGAAGTTGTGCCTCTTCCTTGGTAATGGCCACTGTTGTGAGGTTAACGAACTTGTCATGAAACTGGTGAGTGTTTTGGTTTTGGTTACCCTCTCGTCGTCCTGCCAGCTTGTCCAATTTTCGGTTCAGCGACCTGTATTTTTGTTGTAGTTCCTGATCGACCTCTGTCTTAATGCTGTTGAAGCATTCCATTAATACAGTCGTAGGTAGTTGTTCTGCCAATCTTAAATGGATAGATAATAACTCGGCATTTATCTCATCCTTCTTCGAGTATAAGCTTTCCAACTCATATTTTAAAAAATCCTTTTCCGCTTTTCTAACTGTTTTCCTGCTAGATTTGGTATTTGCCTTTATTGTTATTTTTGCGAATTTCGGAGTAACATTCAATTCCAGGCATTGTTTGTTGAACCAAATGCTCGCCTTTGCTTTATATATTTTCAGTAGGCGTCGCTTGTAAATTGTTAGTAGTCCGTTCGCGTTCAAGTTAAAAGCCTGACAAGCAATAACTGACTTATCTTGTTTGGTTGATTTTCCGACAGGGTGGATAAATGATGTATATTGGAACGATTTTCCGTCATCCCTTGTCAAATTTGGTTTTGAGACAAACCGGTTTCGGCGTTGTGCCATCATCAGTGTCGATTTTCGTTCTGATCTGTTGTTGTCATTTGTCCTGTATTTATAGTTCGTAGGTATATGAGCAGGTATTGTCAAATTGATGCTTGTGTATATTTAGTTATGTGTATGTGCTGTGGGTTCGTTCAGAACCGAGGGTGGTTTACTAATCGATTTGTGTGGCTGACTGGGGTAGGTAGAAATCTGTGATTTTAGTCGTTTGACCTTCTTTGTCGGTTTTTTGTTTTGGTGTGTTAATTGTTTTGTGTTTATTTGTTGTTGTGCGTTTGTCTGTTGTACCTGTGTGATTAAGTTGTTTCCTGTAAACAAGTTTTAAAGGCTCGAATATTGTGTCAGAAATGGTGTTTATCTGTTCGTTTATTATTCTACCGTCGAATGTTTTCTGTTTGTAGATTTCCATGTTTTCGAGTACGTTGAGACGTCGGCCCTTTTCTTGTATGTGAAGAACCCTAACTGTTTTATTGATGTTTGCTGGGGAACATTCATTCTCGACCATGTGATTCGCGAAGTTAGACTCGGGTATAATGTTTGGATTCCGTATTTTTTTGTTGTAATCTCTAATATGTTCTCTGAACCTCGTTCTTATTTGCCGTCCTGTTTGTCCTATGTAACTATGCTGGCATCCGCAGGTAAGCTTGTATACGCCGTGGCTGCTAAACGGATCCTCTGAGTTAATGTTAGTTCTTAGTTTTCGCCCTAGATTGTTCGATGTTTTGAATGCTGTGTTAATGTTGTATTTTTTAAAGAAATTTGCCAATTTATATGTTGCTTTTCCAGTATATGTCATAGTCGTCCAGCTATTATTTTCTTTTTCATTATTTCTTTTTGGTTCTCCATTTGTCCTTCTGAGCTTATCTACTAGTGCTTTTTTATATCCGTTGTTTGCAGCGATATTATATATGACCTCAAGTTCTCTCTTATATGCCTCTTGTGTAAGAGGTGTTCTTTCAAGTCTATGTACCAAGTGCCTTAATGCTGCATTTTTATGATGTTGAGGGTGATTTGAGGTATTGTGTATTATTGTGTCGGTGGCCGTTGACTTTCTATATATGTCATAGTTAAATCTTTTGGCTTCTTTATCAATATTTATCGTGAGGTCTAGATAGTTGATTCCTCTGTCTTTTTCGGTTTCCATTGTAAATTTTATATTGCCGTGCTGTTTGTTGAGGTACTCCAGTACGAGCTCTTCGTTATTAGTAGTTAAAACGCATATTATGTCATCCACGTATCTAGCATAAAATGACACGCCTAATTTGGACTTCAGCTCCTGTATGTACTTTTCTTCCAGATTTTGCATGAACACTTCCATAAGAATTGCTGATGTGGGGCTTCCCATTCCAAGACCGTTTGTTTGTCTATATATTTTATTGTTGAATTTAAAATAGTTTTGACGTAAAGTGGTTCTTAGCGTATTTGTGATTTGCATACTTTTTACTTTGTTTTTTGTGTTATGAACTATTGTTGAGCTAACTATGTCCAAAGTCTCCGATAGTGGTATAGATGGGTATAGATCTTTTATGTCAACAGATACCAATTTGCTGTTTCTTGTTAGCTCTACGGTCTCGAGTCTCTCTATTAGTTCTGTTGTGTTAGCTATTGCATATTCGTTCCTTAGCTCCAGAGTGTCTATCAATATCGTTTTTAAATATTTGGACAGTTTGTAACATGGTGCCGTTTTAAAATTAATGATGGGCCTCATTGGCGTGTCCGGCTTGTGGATTTTTGGTAGCGCAACCAGTGGAGGAGCCGAAGGGTTCATTTGGACCAATCTATGTGCCATGTTAGAATCTACTATATTTGTTGCATTTTTTATAGCAACTTTGATTTGTTTTTGGTATTCATCTGTGGGATCCTCTCTCATTCTACGACATTTCATTTCCTCTATGAGATCCTCGGTTTTGGATATATATTTCTCTTTTTCGATTAGCACAGTGGTGTTTCCTTTGTCCGCTTTCGTTGTGACAATATTGTTTTTCCTTAGTTTATGCCGTAGATTCTTTATTGTTTTCTCCTCTGTATTCGCTTTTTCTCCTTCCTGTGCTTTCACCTCCTTTCTTATGATTTCTCTGCACATGTGTCTTGCGTGCTCCTGTTCCTCCTGTGGTATCAATGATATTGCGATCTCCGCATCTACAATCGCTTGCTCCGTTTTTCTTACTGTATTCTGGTCCATGATATTGTGCTTCAGGCCCTTTTCGAGAAGTTGTGCCTCTTCCTTGGTAATGGCCACTGTTGTGAGGTTAACGAACTTGTCATGAAACTGGTGAGTGTTTTGGTTTTGGTTACCCTCTCGTCGTCCTGCCAGCTTGTCCAATTTTCGGTTCAGCGACCTGTATTTTTGTTGTAGTTCCTGATCGACCTCTGTCTTAATGCTGTTGAAGCATTCCATTAATACAGTCGTAGGTAGTTGTTCTGCCAATCTTAAATGGATAGATAATAACTCGGCATTTATCTCATCCTTCTTCGAGTATAAGCTTTCCAACTCATATTTTAAAAAATCCTTTTCCGCTTTTCTAACTGTTTTCCTGCTAGATTTGGTATTTGCCTTTATTGTTATTTTTGCGAATTTCGGAGTAACATTCAATTCCAGGCATTGTTTGTTGAACCAAATGCTCGCCTTTGCTTTATATATTTTCAGTAGGCGTCGCTTGTAAATTGTTAGTAGTCCGTTCGCGTTCAAGTTAAAAGCCTGACAAGCAATAACTGACTTATCTTGTTTGGTTGATTTTCCGACAGGGTGGATAAATGATGTATATTGGAACGATTTTCCGTCATCCCTTGTCAAATTTGGTTTTGAGACAAACCGGTTTCGGCGTTGTGCCATCATCAGTGTCGATTTTCGTTCTGATCTGTTGTTGTCATTTGTCCTGTATTTATAGTTCGTAGGTATATGAGCAGGTATTGTCAAATTGATGCTTGTGTATATTTAGTTATGTGTATGTGCTGTGGGTTCGTTCAGAACCGAGGGTGGTTTACTAATCGATTTGTGTGGCTGACTGGGGTAGGTAGAAATCTGTGATTTTAGTCGTTTGACCTTCTTTGTCGGTTTTTTGTTTTGGTGTGTTAATTGTTTTGTGTTTATTTGTTGTTGTGCGTTTGTCTGTTGTACCTGTGTGATTAAGTTGTTTCCTGTAAACAAGTTTTAAAGGCTCGAATATTGTGTCAGAAATGGTGTTTATTATTCTACCGTCGAATGTTTTCTGTTTGTAGATTTCCATGTTTTCGAGTACGTTGAGACGTCGGCCCTTTTCTTGTATGTGAAGAACCCTAACTGTTTTATTGATGTTTGCTGGGGAACATTCATTCTCGACCATGTGATTCGCGAAGTTAGACTCGGGTATAATGTTTGGATTCCGTATTTTTTTGTTGTAATCTCTAATATGTTCTCTGAACCTCGTTCTTATTTGCCGTCCTGTTTGTCCTATGTAACTATGCTGGCATCCGCAGGTAAGCTTGTATACGCCGTGGCTGCTAAACGGATCCTCTGAGTTAGTGTTAGTTCTTAGTTTTCGCCCTAGATTGTTCGATGTTTTGAATGCTGTGTTAATGTTGTATTTTTTAAAGAAATTTGCCAATTTATATGTTGCTTTTCCAGTATATGTCATAGTCGTCCAGCTATTATTTTCTTTTTCATTATTTCTTTTTGGTTCTCCATTTGTCCTTCTGAGCTTATCTACTAGTGCTTTTTTATATCCGTTGTTTGCAGCGATATTATATATGACCTCAAGTTCTCTCTTATATGCCTCTTGTGTAAGAGGTGTTCTTTCAAGTCTATGTACCAAGTGCCTTAATGCTGCATTTTTATGATGTTGAGGGTGATTTGAGGTATTGTGTATTATTGTGTCGGTGGCCGTTGACTTTCTATATATGTCATAGTTAAATCTTTTGGCTTCTTTATCAATATTTATCGTGAGGTCTAGATAGTTGATTCCTCTGTCTTTTTCGGTTTCCATTGTAAATTTTATATTGCCGTGCTGTTTGTTGAGGTACTCCAGTACGAGCTCTTCGTTATTAGTAGCTAAAACGCATATTATGTCATCCACGTATCTAACATAAAATGACACGCCTAATTTGGACTTCAGCTCCTGTATGTACTTTTCTTCCAGATTTTGCATGAACACTTCCATAAGAATTGCTGATGTGGGGCTTCCCATTCCAAGACCGTTTGTTTGTCTATATATTTTATTGTTGAATTTAAAATAGTTTTGACGTAAAGTGGTTCTTAGCGTATTTGTGATTTGCATACTTTTTACTTTGTTTTTTGTGTTATGAACTATTGTTGAGCCAACTATGTCCAAAGTCTCCGATAGTGGTATAGATGGGTATAGATCTTTTATGTCAAAAGATACCAATTTGCTGTTTCTTGTTAGCTCTACGGTCTCGAGTCTCTCTATTAGTTCTGTTGTGTTAGCTATTGCATATTCGTTCCTTAGCTCCAGAGTGTCTATCAATATCGTTTTTAAATATTTGGACAGTTTGTAACATGGTGCCGTTTTAAAATTAATGATGGGCCTCATTGGCGTGTCCGGCTTGTGGATTTTTGGTAGCGCAACCAGTGGAGGAGCCGAAGGGTTCATTTGGACCAATCTATGTGCCATGTTAGAATCTACTATATTTGTTGCATTTTTTATAGCAACTTTGATTTGTTTTTGGTATTCATCTGTGGGATCCTCTCTCATTCTACGACATTTCATTTCCTCTATGAGATCCTCGGTTTTGGATATATATTTCTCTTTTTCGATTAGCACAGTGGTGTTTCCTTTGTCCGCTTTCGTTGTGACAATATTGTTTTTCCTTAGTTTATGCCGTAGATTCTTTATTGTTTTCTCCTCTGTATTCGCTTTTTCTCCTTCCTGTGCTTTCACCTCCTTTCTTATGATTTCTCTGCACATGTGTCTTGCGTGCTCCTGTTCTTCCTGTGGTATCAATGATATTGCGATCTCCGCATCTACAATCGCTTGCTCCGTTTTTCTTACTGTATTCTGGTCCATGATATTGTGCTTCAGGCCCTTTTCGAGAAGTTGTGCCTCTTCCTTGGTAATGGCCACTGTTGTGAGGTTAACGAACTTGTCATGAAACTGGTGAGTGTTTTGGTTTTGGTTACCCTCTCGTCGTCCTGCCAGCTTGTCCAATTTTCGGTTCAGCGACCTGTATTTTTGTTGTAGTTCCTGATCGACCTCTGTCTTAATGCTGTTGAAGCATTCCATTAATACAGTCGTAGGTAGTTGTTCTGCCAATCTTAAATGGATAGATAATAACTCGGCATTTATCTCATCCTTCTTCGAGTATAAGCTTTCCAACTCATATTTTAAAAAATCCTTTTCCGCTTTTCTAACTGTTTTCCTGCTAGATTTGGTATTTGCCTTTATTGTTATTTTTGCGAATTTCGGAGTAACATTCAATTCCAGGCATTGTTTGTTGAACCAAATGCTCGCCTTTGCTTTATATATTTTCAGTAGGCGTCGCTTGTAAATTGTTAGTAGTCCGTTCGCGTTCAAGTTAAAAGCCTGACAAGCAATAACTGACTTATCTTGTTTGGTTGATTTTCCGACAGGGTGGATAAATGATGTATATTGGAACGATTTTCCGTCATCCCTTGTCAAATTTGGTTTTGAGACAAACCGGTTTCGGCGTTGTGCCATCATCAGTGTCGATTTTCGTTCTGATCTGTTGTTGTCATTTGTCCTGTATTTATAGTTCGTAGGTATATGAGCAGGTATTGTCAAATTGATGCTTGTGTATATTTAGTTATGTGTATGTGCTGTGGGTTCGTTCAGAACCGAGGGTGGTTTACTAATCGATTTGTGTGGCTGACTGGGGTAGGTAGAAATCTGTGATTTTAGTCGTTTGACCTTCTTTGTCGGTTTTTTGTTTTGGTGTGTTAATTGTTTTGTGTTTATTTGTTGTTGTGCGTTTGTCTGTTGTACCTGTGTGATTAAGTTGTTTCCTGTAAACAAGTTTTAAAGGCTCGAATATTGTGTCAGAAATGGTGTTTATCTGTTCGTTTATTATTCTACCGTCGAATGTTTTCTGTTTGTAGATTTCCATGTTTTCGAGTACGTTGAGACGTCGGCCCTTTTCTTGTATGTGAAGAACCCTAACTGTTTTATTGATGTTTGCTGGGGAACATTCATTCTCGACCATGTGATTCGCGAAGTTAGACTCGGGTATAATGTTTGGATTCCGTATTTTTTTGTTGTAATCTCTAATATGTTCTCTGAACCTCGTTCTTATTTGCCGTCCTGTTTGTCCTATGTAACTATGCTGGCATCCGCAGGTAAGCTTGTATACGCCGTGGCTGCTAAACGGATCCTCTGAGTTAATGTTAGTTCTTAGTTTTCGCCCTAGATTGTTCGATGTTTTGAATGCTGTGTTAATGTTGTATTTTTTAAAGAAATTTGCCAATTTATATGTTGCTTTTCCAGTATATGTCATAGTCGTCCAGCTATTATTTTCTTTTTCATTATTTCTTTTTGGTTCTCCATTTGTCCTTCTGAGCTTATCTACTAGTGCTTTTTTATATCCGTTGTTTGCAGCGATATTATATATGACCTCAAGTTCTCTCTTATATGCCTCTTGTGTAAGAGGTGTTCTTTCAAGTCTATGTACCAAGTGCCTTAATGCTGCATTTTTATGATGTTGAGGGTGATTTGAGGTATTGTGTATTATTGTGTCGGTGGCCGTTGACTTTCTATATATGTCATAGTTAAATCTTTTGGCTTCTTTATCAATATTTATCGTGAGGTCTAGATAGTTGATTCCTCTGTCTTTTTCGGTTTCCATTGTAAATTTTATATTGCCGTGCTGTTTGTTGAGGTACTCCAGTACGAGCTCTTCGTTATTAGTAGTTAAAACGCATATTATGTCATCCACGTATCTAGCATAAAATGACACGCCTAATTTGGACTTCAGCTCCTGTATGTACTTTTCTTCCAGATTTTGCATGAACACTTCCATAAGAATTGCTGATGTGGGGCTTCCCATTCCAAGACCGTTTGTTTGTCTATATATTTTATTGTTGAATTTAAAATAGTTTTGACGTAAAGTGGTTCTTAGCGTATTTGTGATTTGCATACTTTTTACTTTGTTTTTTGTGTTATGAACTATTGTTGAGCTAACTATGTCCAAAGTCTCCGATAGTGGTATAGATGGGTATAGATCTTTTATGTCAACAGATACCAATTTGCTGTTTCTTGTTAGCTCTACGGTCTCGAGTCTCTCTATTAGTTCTGTTGTGTTAGCTATTGCATATTCGTTCCTTAGCTCCAGAGTGTCTATCAATATCGTTTTTAAATATTTGGACAGTTTGTAACATGGTGCCGTTTTAAAATTAATGATGGGCCTCATTGGCGTGTCCGGCTTGTGGATTTTTGGTAGCGCAACCAGTGGAGGAGCCGAAGGGTTCATTTGGACCAATCTATGTGCCATGTTAGAATCTACTATATTTGTTGCATTTTTTATAGCAACTTTGATTTGTTTTTGGTATTCATCTGTGGGATCCTCTCTCATTCTACGACATTTCATTTCCTCTATGAGATCCTCGGTTTTGGATATATATTTCTCTTTTTCGATTAGCACAGTGGTGTTTCCTTTGTCCGCTTTCGTTGTGACAATATTGTTTTTCCTTAGTTTATGCCGTAGATTCTTTATTGTTTTCTCCTCTGTATTCGCTTTTTCTCCTTCCTGTGCTTTCACCTCCTTTCTTATGATTTCTCTGCACATGTGTCTTGCGTGCTCCTGTTCCTCCTGTGGTATCAATGATATTGCGATCTCCGCATCTACAATCGCTTGCTCCGTTTTTCTTACTGTATTCTGGTCCATGATATTGTGCTTCAGGCCCTTTTCGAGAAGTTGTGCCTCTTCCTTGGTAATGGCCACTGTTGTGAGGTTAACGAACTTGTCATGAAACTGGTGAGTGTTTTGGTTTTGGTTACCCTCTCGTCGTCCTGCCAGCTTGTCCAATTTTCGGTTCAGCGACCTGTATTTTTGTTGTAGTTCCTGATCGACCTCTGTCTTAATGCTGTTGAAGCATTCCATTAATACAGTCGTAGGTAGTTGTTCTGCCAATCTTAAATGGATAGATAATAACTCGGCATTTATCTCATCCTTCTTCGAGTATAAGCTTTCCAACTCATATTTTAAAAAATCCTTTTCCGCTTTTCTAACTGTTTTCCTGCTAGATTTGGTATTTGCCTTTATTGTTATTTTTGCGAATTTCGGAGTAACATTCAATTCCAGGCATTGTTTGTTGAACCAAATGCTCGCCTTTGCTTTATATATTTTCAGTAGGCGTCGCTTGTAAATTGTTAGTAGTCCGTTCGCGTTCAAGTTAAAAGCCTGACAAGCAATAACTGACTTATCTTGTTTGGTTGATTTTCCGACAGGGTGGATAAATGATGTATATTGGAACGATTTTCCGTCATCCCTTGTCAAATTTGGTTTTGAGACAAACCGGTTTCGGCGTTGTGCCATCATCAGTGTCGATTTTCGTTCTGATCTGTTGTTGTCATTTGTCCTGTATTTATAGTTCGTAGGTATATGAGCAGGTATTGTCAAATTGATGCTTGTGTATATTTAGTTATGTGTATGTGCTGTGGGTTCGTTCAGAACCGAGGGTGGTTTACTAATCGATTTGTGTGGCTGACTGGGGTAGGTAGAAATCTGTGATTTTAGTCGTTTGACCTTCTTTGTCGGTTTTTTGTTTTGGTGTGTTAATTGTTTTGTGTTTATTTGTTGTTGTGCGTTTGTCTGTTGTACCTGTGTGATTAAGTTGTTTCCTGTAAACAAGTTTTAAAGGCTCGAATATTGTGTCAGAAATGGTGTTTATTATTCTACCGTCGAATGTTTTCTGTTTGTAGATTTCCATGTTTTCGAGTACGTTGAGACGTCGGCCCTTTTCTTGTATGTGAAGAACCCTAACTGTTTTATTGATGTTTGCTGGGGAACATTCATTCTCGACCATGTGATTCGCGAAGTTAGACTCGGGTATAATGTTTGGATTCCGTATTTTTTTGTTGTAATCTCTAATATGTTCTCTGAACCTCGTTCTTATTTGCCGTCCTGTTTGTCCTATGTAACTATGCTGGCATCCGCAGGTAAGCTTGTATACGCCGTGGCTGCTAAACGGATCCTCTGAGTTAGTGTTAGTTCTTAGTTTTCGCCCTAGATTGTTCGATGTTTTGAATGCTGTGTTAATGTTGTATTTTTTAAAGAAATTTGCCAATTTATATGTTGCTTTTCCAGTATATGTCATAGTCGTCCAGCTATTATTTTCTTTTTCATTATTTCTTTTTGGTTCTCCATTTGTCCTTCTGAGCTTATCTACTAGTGCTTTTTTATATCCGTTGTTTGCAGCGATATTATATATGACCTCAAGTTCTCTCTTATATGCCTCTTGTGTAAGAGGTGTTCTTTCAAGTCTATGTACCAAGTGCCTTAATGCTGCATTTTTATGATGTTGAGGGTGATTTGAGGTATTGTGTATTATTGTGTCGGTGGCCGTTGACTTTCTATATATGTCATAGTTAAATCTTTTGGCTTCTTTATCAATATTTATCGTGAGGTCTAGATAGTTGATTCCTCTGTCTTTTTCGGTTTCCATTGTAAATTTTATATTGCCGTGCTGTTTTTTGAGGTACTCCAGTACGAGCTCTTCGTTATTAGTAGCTAAAACGCATATTATGTCATCCACGTATCTAACATAAAATGACACGCCTAATTTGGACTTCAGCTCCTGTATGTACTTTTCTTCCAGATTTTGCATGAACACTTCCATAAGAATTGCTGATGTGGGGCTTCCCATTCCAAGACCGTTTGTTTGTCTATATATTTTATTGTTGAATTTAAAATAGTTTTGACGTAAAGTGGTTCTTAGCGTATTTGTGATTTGCATACTTTTTACTTTGTTTTTTGTGTTATGAACTATTGTTGAGCCAACTATGTCCAAAGTCTCCGATAGTGGTATAGATGGGTATAGATCTTTTATGTCAAAAGATACCAATTTGCTGTTTCTTGTTAGCTCTACGGTCTCGAGTCTCTCTATTAGTTCTGTTGTGTTAGCTATTGCATATTCGTTCCTTAGCTCCAGAGTGTCTATCAATATCGTTTTTAAATATTTGGACAGTTTGTAACATGGTGCCGTTTTAAAATTAATGATGGGCCTCATTGGCGTGTCCGGCTTGTGGATTTTTGGTAGCGCAACCAGTGGAGGAGCCGAAGGGTTCATTTGGACCAATCTATGTGCCATGTTAGAATCTACTATATTTGTTGCATTTTTTATAGCAACTTTGATTTGTTTTTGGTATTCATCTGTGGGATCCTCTCTCATTCTACGACATTTCATTTCCTCTATGAGATCCTCGGTTTTGGATATATATTTCTCTTTTTCGATTAGCACAGTGGTGTTTCCTTTGTCCGCTTTCGTTGTGACAATATTGTTTTTCCTTAGTTTATGCCGTAGATTCTTTATTGTTTTCTCCTCTGTATTCGCTTTTTCTCCTTCCTGTGCTTTCACCTCCTTTCTTATGATTTCTCTGCACATGTGTCTTGCGTGCTCCTGTTCTTCCTGTGGTATCAATGATATTGCGATCTCCGCATCTACAATCGCTTGCTCCGTTTTTCTTACTGTATTCTGGTCCATGATATTGTGCTTCAGGCCCTTTTCGAGAAGTTGTGCCTCTTCCTTGGTAATGGCCACTGTTGTGAGGTTAACGAACTTGTCATGAAACTGGTGAGTGTTTTGGTTTTGGTTACCCTCTCGTCGTCCTGCCAGCTTGTCCAATTTTCGGTTCAGCGACCTGTATTTTTGTTGTAGTTCCTGATCGACCTCTGTTTTAATGCTGTTGAAGCATTCCATTAATACAGTCGTAGGTAGTTGTTCTGCCAATCTTAAATGGATAGATAATAACTCGGCATTTATCTCATCCTTCTTCGAGTATAAGCTTTCCAACTCATATTTTAAAAAATCCTTTTCCGCTTTTCTAACTGTTTTCCTGCTAGATTTGGTATTTGCCTTTATTGTTATTTTTGCGAATTTCGGAGTAACATTCAATTCCAGGCATTGTTTGTTGAACCAAATGCTCGCCTTTGCTTTATATATTTTCAGTAGACGTCGCTTGTAAATTGTTAGTAGTCCGTTCGCGTTCAAGTTAAAAGCCTGACAAGCAATAACTGACTTATCTTGTTTGGTTGATTTTCCGACAGGGTGGATAAATGATGTATATTGGAACGATTTTCCGTCATCCCTTGTCAAATTTGGTTTTGAGACAAACCGGTTTCGGCGTTGTGCCATCATCAGTGTCGATTTTCGTTCTGATCTGTTGTTGTCATTTGTCCTGTATTTATAGTTCGTAGGTATATGAGCAGGTATTGTCAAATTGATGCTTGTGTATATTTAGTTATGTGTATGTGCTGTGGGTTCGTTCAGAACCGAGGGTGGTTTACTAATCGATTTGTGTGGCTGACTGGGGTAGGTAGAAATCTGTGATTTTAGTCGTTTGACCTTCTTTGTCGGTTTTTTGTTTTGGTGTGTTAATTGTTTTGTGTTTATTTGTTGTTGTGCGTTTGTCTGTTGTACCTGTGTGATTAAGTTGTTTCCTGTAAACAAGTTTTAAAGGCTCGAATATTGTGTCAGAAATGGTGTTTATCTGTTCGTTTATTATTCTACCGTCGAATGTTTTCTGTTTGTAGATTTCCATGTTTTCGAGTACGTTGAGACGTCGGCCCTTTTCTTGTATGTGAAGAACCCTAACTGTTTTATTGATGTTTGCTGGGGAACATTCATTCTCGACCATGTGATTCGCGAAGTTAGACTCGGGTATAATGTTTGGATTCCGTATTTTTTTTGTTGTAATGTCTAATATGTTCTCTGAACCTCGTTCTTATTTGCCGTCCTGTTTGTCCTATGTAACTAACTTGAAATATTTGTTTGACAGCAATCTCATGGCTGCCTTATAGAAGCATCAAATACACAACTTTGCTGTAAGATGGCGCTGTTTTCAGTTACACATCACTTCTGCCTGTAAGACGCTGCGGATATCCAGGCATGTACACCCCAAAGTGCCTGATCCATCAGAGAGCTGATTGTTGTTAGGCATCTGCCGTTCATGATGACGGGAACGTTATCTGCATATGCAAAATCGGTTGATAACCATTGTCCTTAGCATTGGTGATAAAACTCCACCCTGCGGCGTTCCTCTGTTTACAGATTTTGTTGCTTCGCATATATCCCATTGTGACGTGATCATTCTGCAGCTTAAAATGGAGTTGATAGAATTGAATGGAGTAAAAGATTGCTCGTTTCGAGACATTGTTGAAAGCTATGTCCAGAAAAATACCAAGCGCGTATTCCTGGAATATATTCATTACTACCCTATGCAATGCAATCCACTGGCTGAAGAGAATAATTCCTCATTCATATTTGATTTCATATACACATATATTAATCTCCATAGAATTTGAGCATAAAAGATGTCAAAAAATAGGCATGTAGTCTTTCGGGTGCAGATTACTGGTTTTCCCCACTGAAGACTACTCGAGCCGTTCTACTTATTGTCAAAAGAAAAAAAAAATTTGATTATTATACAAATGACTAAATGCCAAGATTAAGTAAAAATGTAAAGAAAAACGTATTTATAAAGATATACTTGTAAATGACTTGCTGATGTTAAAAATTTCTGATGAAAATGTCGGCTGTTATTTCTGCAAGGTTGTATTCCTTTGACTTTATCGCGTTTACACGATTAAATGTGCGCGTTAATTTTTACAAATTGTATAAATGATTTTTTTACACAAAATTTGACAATTCATTTACGCACTACATAAATTTATACATCTACACACTTTATAAGGTTTAATGAGTCCCCCTAATATTCATGTCTTTCCTATCCTTCATCGCTCAATGCTTTTCACAGTATCGTTCAGGATGTGGTCCTTTATATATTCCATTCGCAAACGTTATACGGAGCTTTTCCAATTTCCGATTTCCAATTTTATTATACTCAGTTGAGCAGAGCTCACAGAGTATATTAAGTTTGATTGGATAACGGTTGGTTGTACATATATAAAGGAATCGAGATAGATATAGACTTCCATATATCAAAATAATCAGGATCCAAAAAAAATTTGATTGAGCGATGTCCGTCCGTCCGTCCGTCCGTCCGTCCGTTAACACGATAACTTGAGTAAATTTTGAGGTATCTTGATGAAATTTGGTATGTAAGTTCCTGAGCACTCATCTCAGATCGCTATTTAAAATGAACAATATCGGACTATAACCACGCCCACTTTTTCGATATCGAAAATTTCGAAAAACCGAAAAAATGCGATAATTCATTGCCAAAGGCGGTTAAAGCGATGAAACTTGGTAGATGGGTTGACGTTATGACGCAGAATAGAAAATTAGTAAAATTTTGGACAATGGGCGTGGCACCGCCCACTTTTACAGGAAGGTAATTTAAAAGTTTTGCAAGCTGTAATTTGGCAGTCGTTGAAGATATCATGATGAAATTTGGCAGGAACGTTACTACTATTACTATATATGTGCTAAATAAAAATTAGCAAAATTGGATGAAGAAAACCCCACTTTTTAAAAAAAAATTTTTTTTAATTCAAATTTTAAGAAAAAATTTAATATCTTTACTGTATATAAGTAAATTAAGTCAAAATTCAACTCCAGTAATGATATTATGCAACAAAATACAAAAATAAAAGAAAATTTCAAAATGGGCGTGGCTCCGCCCATTTTCATTTAGTGTGTCTAGAATACTTTTAATGCCATAAGTCGAACAAAAATTTACCAATCCTTTTGAAATTTGGTAGGAGCATAGATTCTATGACGTTAACTGTTCTCTGTGAAAATGGGCGAAATCGGTGGAAGCCACGCCCAGTTTTTATACACAGTCCACCGTCTGTCCTTCCGCTCGGCCGTTCACACAATAACTTGAGCTAAAACCGATATATCTTTACTAAACTTAGCCCACGTACTTATCTGAACTCACTTTATCTTGGTATAAAAAATGGCCGAAATCCGACCATAACCACGCCCACTTTATCGATATCGAAAATTACGAAAAATTAAAAAAATGCCATAATTCTATACCAAATACGAAAAAAGGGATGAAACATGGTAACTGGATTGGTTTATTGACGCAAAATATAACTATGGAAAAAACTTTGT
The DNA here is from genome assembly GCF_040869045.1 of Eurosta solidaginis. Lineage (NCBI taxonomy): Eukaryota > Metazoa > Arthropoda > Insecta > Diptera > Tephritidae > Eurosta > Eurosta solidaginis. The sequence continues at coordinate 132,346,594 of NC_090321.1, read as the reverse complement.
AAAATGGGTGTGACACCTACCATATTAAGTAGAAGAAAATGAAAAAGTTCTACAAGGCGAAATCAACAGCCCTTGGAATCTTGGCAGGAATACTGTTAGTGTTATTGAATATATAAATAAATTAGCAGTACCCGACAGATGATTTTCTGGATCACCTGATCCACATTTGGTCGATATCGCGAGAACGCCTTCACATATACATCTAAGGGCCACTCGCTTTTAAAACCCTCATAAATACCTTTAATTTGATATCCATATCGTACAAACACATTCTAGAGTCAACCCTGGCCCACCCTAATGGCGATATCTCGAAAAGGCGTGCACCTATAGACCTAATGCCCACTCCCTCTTAAAATGCTCAGTAACACCTTTCGTTTGATACCCATATCGTAAAAACATTCTAGAGTCACCCCTGGCCCACCCTAATGGCGATATCTCGAAAAGGCGTCCACCTATAGACCTAATGTCCACTACCTCTTAAAATGCTCAGTAACACCTTTCCTTTGATACCCATATCGTACAAACATTCTAGAGTCACCCCTGGCCCACCCTAATGGCGATATCTCGAAAAGGCGTCCACCTATAGACCTAATGCCCACTCCCTCTTAAAATGCTCAGTAATACCTTTCGTTTGATACCCATATCGTACAAACATTCTAGAGTCACCCCTGGCCCACCCTAATGGCGATATCTCGAAAAGGCGTCCACCTATAGACCTAATGCCCACTCCCTCTTAAAATGCTCAGTAACACCTTTCGTTTGATACCCATATCGTACAAACATTCTAGAGTCACCCTTGGTCAACCTTTATGGCGATATCTCGAAAAGGCGTCCACCTATAGAACTGAGGATTACTCCCTTTTAAAATACTCATTACCACCTTTCATTTGATACCCATATCGTACAAACACATTCTAGAGTCACCCTGGCCCACCCTAATGGCGATATCTCGAAAAGGCGCCCACCTATAGACCTAATGCCCACTTTCTCTTAAAATGCTCAGTAACACCTTTCGTTTGATACCCATATCGTACAAACATTCTAGAGTCACCCCTGGCCCACCCTAATGGCGATATCTCGAAAGGCGTCCACCTATAGACCTAGTGCCCACTCCCTCTTAAAATGCTCAGTAACACCTTTCGTTTGATACCCATATCGTACAAACATTCTAGAGTCACCCTTGGTCCACCTTTATGGCGATATCTCGAAAAGGCGTCCACCTATAGAACTAAGGATTACTCCCTTTTAAAATACTCATTACCACCTTTCATTTGATACCCATATCGTACAAACATATTCCAGAGTCACCCCTGGCCCACCCTAATGGCGATATCTCGAAAAGGCGTCCACCTATGGACCTAATGCCCACTCCCTCTTAAAACGCTCAGTAACACCTTTCATTTGATTCCCATATCGTACAACTAGAGACACCCCTGGTCCACCTTTATGGCGATATCTCGAAACGGCGTCCACCTAGGGAACTAAGGATCACTCCTTTTCAAAATACTCATTAACAGCTTTCATTTGATACCCATATCGTACAAACATATTCTAGAGTCACCCCTGGTCCACCTTTATGGGGATTTCTCGAAAAGGCGTTCACCTATAGAACTAAAGCCCATTCCCTTTTAGAATACTCATTATCACCTTTCATTTGATACCCATATCGTACAAACACATTCTAGAGTCAGCCCTGGTCCACCTTTATGGCGATATCCCTAAATGGCGTCCATCCATAGAACTATGGCCTACTCTCTCTTAAAATACTCTTTAATACCTTCCATTTGATACACATGTCATACAACCACATTCCACGGTTACCCTAGGTTCATTTTCCTACATGGTGATTTTCCTTATTTTGTCTCCATAGCTCTCAACTGAGTATGTAATGTTCGGTTACACCCGAACTTAGCCTTCCTTACTTGTTTTTTAATATTTTGGGAAAGATTTAAACAACGTGAAATCAGGAGGGACAAGGCGACAGCTGTTTCGAAGCCGTTTCTTCCGGGAGTGGGAGATTTCTGAGAATAAAAGCTAGTCAAAACGTCAGTACGAGTACAACGTCATTTCCTTTTAGTAGTTTTTCGCGTCTCTGGGGCTATAAATATCCTATTTGTTAATTTAATTTTATTTTTCGCTTGAGTTTGTTGTCCTGTAGTTCTGATAAAATTTGAAAAATTCGAATATCGTAGTACTGGAGTGTTACTCTTATTTTTCTATGAAGCTAAGATCTGGCAGCAGTAAACTAACCTCTAACAGATCTTCACTTCACTGTCTTCAAGACTTTCTAAAATACTAAACACCTTAACTCTTTCCGGCACAGTTTTTCGTTGACAATGGTAGAATCGTAAATTTCATATAATCTTGCCTATAGGCCCAAGTAAATCCATGGATGATTTTTTTTTAAATATATCAGCAGGGGGTGAGTTGTATGGTGGTTAGCTAAGGTAACCACTATGAAATAAGTATACACAATGTAGGCGTTTTTTTATTTATTCAAAACAAGTATTATAAATGTTCATGGTGATAATTAAAACACTATTTTCCTTTCCGGTAGCAAAGAGGTACTTTGCATATTTTGCAGCTCCATAGAATACGTACATATTTTTCGTAGGCATATTTTTCGTGCTACACGCACTGCAGCGCCTTGAGGTGCCTTTTATAGGCTCATGGTTACCCATAGCAAGCCTTATTGCTGCAGGTACTTCCGGTTTTTGCTTATTTATAGAAGCACAGGTAGGCGAAGCCGAGTTGCTGAAAGAACGCGACATTTTTCTCTTATTACTTATATAAGCAGGTGCCAGCATATCTTGGTAAACATGTCGCCTAAAATCCTTAATGAACAACTCCTCTAATCCTGAGATAGGGTCTTTTTGTAACTCTTTATCTATCTATATCTATAAATCTTATAAAATAAAGTCGCTAAATGCCATGTATGCATATAACTTCACACAGAATGCTCCGATTTTAAAACGGTTTTTTGCATTTGAAAGCTTAGCTACGTGAAAAAATCATAAAATTTTTGTTTACACAGCTAAAACTCATAAACGGATGAATGGATTTAAAAAATTCTACTTTTCAGTAAAACTTTGAAATATTTACCTTAGTTCTGCATCAAAAGAAATACTTGATTCCTTTCTTATATCAGCCAAATTGTTTAAACAAAAGTAACATTTTTACCAAAAAAATTCGTGTGTGTGATTGTTCGGTGTCAACTGTGCGGGCAAATTACTTTTGAGTGAGGCATGATGCGACACATACGTAATACATAGCATTCGCTGCGTTATTTAACTTCGGCCGTAGGTTTATGGGTATGTCAAAGAGTATATATTTGTCAAGAGGCGTCACTCGATACTTTTGTTGTTGGCAAAGCAAATTACTCGATGTTTTCTCAAGGTAGTCGTTGGTTTTTTTTATCAGATGTATTTATAAAAACGCCTTCTATACATTTTCGTGGGGTATTTGTGTTTATTTTATTGATTGTATTAAATTAATTAAATAATTCTCTTTCCAAAAATCGTAATTATGCAAAGTCACTTTACCGCATAACTATATAGGATTAAATTTAAAAAAAACTAAACAAAACTTCCTTGAGAATCACATTAGACATGACAGGGTTGCTTTGGCAACAACAAAGTATCGAGTGACGCCTCTTAACAAATATATACTCTTTGGGTATGTACTATGTATTTTCATATCAGCTTCACATACATATGTATGTACATACATAAATAATAATAAATGGTTAAGAATGCATACATCTCTTGAAAAATACTCTTTCGTTAAAAATATTGAACATTTCCTTAAAACTCTTAAACAAAAGTTTTATTTTTTGGTATTTTTGCATGTATCACTATCACTACGTGGACTTGGGTAATCCTGGGATATGTTTGTCCAATATGGGTATCAGATGGAAGCTGTTTATGAGTACTTTGATACGGGATATTTTCGTACCCGTGGGTGACTAGGGTCTCGAGATATAGGCTAAAACGTGGACGCGGGTACTTCTAGAATATGTTTATAGAATATGGATAACAAATGAAAGCTGTTGATGAGTGCTTTAGTACATGGTAGTTTTCATACCTATTGGTGACTAGGGTCTCGAGATTGAGGCCAAAACGTGGAACCGGGTACCCCCAGAAAGTGGTAATACAACATGGATAACAAATGAAAGTTGTTGATGAGTCCTTTGGTACATGATTATTTTCATACCTATGTATTTGTGACTAGGGTCTCGAGATATAGGCCAAAACGTGGATCAGGGTAACACTAGGATGTATTTTTACATTATGGGTATCAAATTGAAGCTGTTGATGTGTGCTTTAGTACAGAGTAATCTTTATACCCCTGGGTGACTACGGTCTCGAGATATAGGCCAAAACGTGGACGCGGCTACTCCTAGAATATGTCCGTAGTATGGATATCAAATGAAAGCTGTTGCTGAGAGCTTTAAGTAATTTTCATTGTGATATTCGATTTAGTCGCATCAACCTGGCATAACTGATAAATATGCATGCGAAGCCGAAATAAAGACATGAATTAATAATACCCACATACCTATTTACATACGTCCTATTCGATTTGCCTGAAATTTGGTATATAAATTTGCCTATATTAGTATTTACGATCCTTTTTTCCGGGAAGTAGACCAGAGACGGGCTGGGACTGGGATTAGGACTAGGACTATGACTCGGAGTGGGACTGGGACTCGGAATGGGACTGGAACAAAATATATACCACCCTCTGGGACTGGCAATAAGGGATGAAGAAGAATGGGAAAAACTTGAGAGAAGAGAAAAACTTGAGAGAAGAGAAAAAAGGGAAGCAGACTGGGAAAGAGATCGAGTGAAACGAAGATAGAGATAGATGAAGCGAAAAATACGGAGGGAGGAGAGAATTAAAGGATTAAGAAAAAGCTTATTAAAATGTATGTAGATAGACCAAATTTAGGGCAGAACAACGTCTGACGGGTCTGCTAGTAGATTATAAAAGCATTTACCACCGTCTAATCTAGAAAATGAAAGAAAATTAGGTGCCACCATTCCCTTCAGTTGGTCAAATTTATCTACGAAATTCATATTTTCATTGTAGTCCTTCAAGGCCAGAGAGCACAACACTTCAACTCTCTCCCCAGTTTTTTTTCTGCTCTTACATGAACCAGATCTCTGGAATCATGAAAGTTACTCATAATGAAAACGCAATGTTTATCTTTCCATTTCATAACGGAAACCATCTGATTGTCACTGACTCTATAATCGTATTCCCAGCGCCTCAATTCCTTATTGGTTTTCAAATTAGGGAGATGGTTACGAGATTCATTTACTGTCCCACATGCATAGACCTTCTTCTGACGTAAATTGACCTGCAGTTCGTAGCTGTTAAAATAATTGTCAAACACCTTATGGCTTTTATTTTCCAAGTTGTAAAGTTTTCAGGGGCTAAAATTGTATAAGCTTTCTTCCATTTTGGAGGGCCCAAAATGATTATGTCCAAGCAGATGGTATAAGGGAGCTTTATCGTCAAAGTCAAGCTCCTCATCGGATGGAAAAAAATTGTCACGAAGTGAAAACTGTTGCGAGTCAAGGGGAATGTCTTCAATATCAGGTTCGTCTTCATCAGATCCATCTCCACCCGCACAGCTATCAGTATCTGGAGGTATATCTTGATATATTAATAAGTTTTCAATTTTACGATCAGGTAACTTCTTCTTGGCCATTTTCTCTAAAAACCCTAACACCTAAATATAGTATTTGCTTACCAGCAAAGAAAAAATATTCACTAACGCTCACGGCCTTGAAATTCGCAATTTCGATTGAAATTTCATAACTGTAAATGACCGTTGCGCTAGGAATTTTGAAATATTTGTTTGGCAGCAATCTCATGGCTGCCTTATAGAAGCATCACAATACACAACGTTTTCGTAAGATGGCGCTGTTTTCAGTTACACATCAAAATTAATGTGGTTAACTGTGGTGGCCACCATGAAGAAAAGAGTTACGACATCTCCTTGCATAGTGTCCTTGGACACACCTCCTACATAGGCTGTTCGGATCAGAAACCTGAGTGTCTGGTGGTGAGTCCTTTCGAAACTTCCTTATCAAACTCAGACAATAAACTATGATTATCTACAAATTTCTCACTCAAAGCTTTATTTAATTTTAAGAAGCTATGAGAATTGATTTTGATTTTTGTACTGATAAAATTTTAATAAACCGCTGCTAAATAGCCTAAACCATTACTGAGAGAAATAAAAAGGTGTGTTAAACAAAATACTCAGCCGGGACGACGTCGTCCTGTTTCTGACATTTGGGAAGCAAACTAATACATGTATATAATATTCTTCTGTCCAAATTTTACAACCGAGGGAAGGAAACTCAGATTAATCTTCATTTAAATTTAAAAATGTCAGTAACCCGTTCGTCAGGTTGAACTGGCCGGTCAATTCAGATCTCGCAAAGACTGAATGTGTCCATAGTGTTAACAGAGCAAAATTAAGAACCCCAGATCTTATGTTGTAGAATAACTCCGTCCTCTTAGCAAATACTAGAGGTTTTCTAGTACCTAGCTTAACTTTTGCCTCGAGATCTGGCAACTCTCCCGCTCCTAACAGTTGGAGCCTTGACCTGGCAGGCGCAGGACACGAACACAGAACCTGCTCAACCGTTTCTACCTGCAGCTCGAGGCCTAACTTATAAGCATGTGACGCCAGGAGGTAGTTTCCAGTTAGTATGCATATCGTGAGCCTTAGCTCTTCTCTCTTCAGAGATATGAGCCACTTTGTGACGCTAACGTCGTAGGATATGCACATGATCTTAGAAATTTCGCAGCCCCGCACTTCTGCTCACGTCTTTCCTGCGTGATGGATCATATGCAATTCCTGTCTCCTTTTGATTTCCCCCAAACGGATTCGGATGTCTACCGTCGATTGTGCAAGTGCTACAGCGTCCTTTGCCAACTCATCGGCCTTTTCGTTACCTTTTTTCCTTTTATGATCGGGAACCCAGTATAGATGTATGGTCCGGCCTGAGCGAAGTTTTTCCAATACTTCTTTGCATTCCAGGACACCTTGATGAAGCACGGTGTGAGTGTAGGGTTCCTTTTAAAAAAAACACCGTTTTTTTCAAAATATTTAAAACTTATTTTGAGTTGGAAAACGGTGTTTTTTTTTCAAAATGCTATAACTTTTTCAAAAATTGACCGTTTGGGATCATTTTTTTTGTTAATATGCTTTTAAATGGACTTTTCGGAAAAAATACAAAAACAATTTTAAAGTTTTTTTTCAATTAAATAAAAAAAAAAAAATTCTCGGCCCACTCCGGGATTAGTGGGGATGATTGCAGAATTGATTGAAGTTTTTTATGAGAAAAAAAAGGGCGAAATTCGAAAAATCTTGAAAAACTAAAAAATTACAAAAAAAAAAGCTTTAAAAATTTTTTTTAATTTTTTCGAAAAGTACATTTAAAAACAAATTTAAAAAAAAAGATCCCCAAATTACCCAATTTTTGAAAAAATTATAGCATTTTGAAAAAATTTGAAAAACTTCTGAAAAACGTCTTTCGTAAGCTAGAAAAAGAAGAAAAACTTTCAGCCAATTCTAAAGGGGTCGGGTTCAAAATTGGTCGAAATGGGATGGAATACCCCATATGTTTTCATTTTATGTATGTACTTATACTAATATATTGATATTTTTCTAATTAATTGTAAACCCTCTCTTTAAATTATTATCTATTTAATACATTTTTCGAAATTCATAACATAAATACTAGTTTATTTTTCCGTTTTGTTTGTGAACTCTCTTTTTGTATAATTCAACATGTTTCATTCACCACAACACAATACACAAACATCTACATTTACTAACAATTTAAATGACTCTTTAATAGATTTACCAAATGACACTTCTCAACAACAAATAATAAATCAATATGAAAACATAAATCTAAATGAAATTTCGACATTTTCAGTTAAACTTCCACAATTTTGGACTAGTTGTCCAGAAGCATGGTTTATACGTGCTGAAACACAATTTAGCACCAAAAATATTACACAAGAGAATACCAAATACGAACACATTATAACAGCACTTCCACAAGAAGTAATAGTACAAATTTTTGATTTTATTCAAAATCCTCCCCTTACTAACAAGTTTAGTGAACTTAAAAAAGTTTTGATAGAGAGACATTCTCTTAGTGAAAATTCAAAACTAGACAACATTTTAAATGATTCAGAAATGGGTGATCGCAAACCCTCTGACTTTTATCGGTCATGATTTTTGTTAGCCGGTTCAAATTTTAGTGAGAATATTTTAAAGAGAATTTGGTTAAGAAAACTTCCCAAAAATTTAAATGCCATTTTGGTTAGCTCAAGTTCTAACAATATTAATGAATTAATAAAATTAGCAGATAACATTTTTGAAGTTATGAATAAAAGTGAAGTTTTCTCAGTAAATACAATTTCAGATACAAAAGTTCAAAATTCAGTTGTTAAAAATTTAGTTAAAACTACCTCTTTGATGTGTGAAAATTTTCAGAAACTTTCTTTGGAGTTAGCTGAAATTAAAACAGAAATGTATCGGAATCAATCTAGGTCGCGATCTAACTCTAGGAACAATTTTAGAAATACTTTTAGGCGTCGTTCTAACTCACGTAATAATCCAAATTGGTTGTGTAGATTCCACTACAAATTTGGAAGCAATGCTCGAAGCTGTGAACAACCTTGTTCTTATAATAAAAATAAAGATTCGACAAACTAAATTCGACCGTTGTTGCAGCGACGAACAACGGGAATTTAGAATTTTCAACTAGTCGCTTATTCGTTTTTGACAAAGATAATAAACAAAATTTTTTGATTGATAGTGGGGCAGAAATTTCGGTATTACCTGCTTCTAAATTTTCTCATGCGAAACGTTCGGATATAGTTCTCACAGCAGCTAATGGTTCAACAATTTCTACTTTCAGGAAAAGGCTTTTAATCGTAAATTTAGGTTTAAGACGTGAATTTCCTTTACCGTTTTTGATAGCTGATATAGCTAAACCGATAATTGGGGCCGATTTTCTTTGCAAATATGGTCTATTGATTGATATTAAGCATAAACGTTTAGTAGATCCTTTAACAATTCTTTCGGTCAGTACTATTCTTCTTTTTGTGATATCCAATTACCTAAACTATTTGCGGTTGACAATAAATTTACAAAATTATTAAAAGAGTTTCCTTCACTTATTGAGGAGCCAGACTATACAAAATCTGTTAAACATGCAACGGTTCATCGACTTGTAACGGAAGGAAGCCTTCCATTTTCTAAGCCTAGGCGCTTAGATCCGGTTAAATACAAAGTCGCTAAAACAGAATTTGAATTTTTGGTTAAAACAGGGATTTGCCGGCCTTCAAATTCTTCAGTGGCCTCTCCACTTCATCTTGTACCTAAAAAAGAAGAAAACGATTGGCGGCCTTGTGGTGATTTTAGAAGATTAAATATTCTAACCTGATCATCATACCTGATCGTTATCCTCTACCCATATTCAGGATTTTAATATGAATCTTCGTAATAAAAATATATTTTCAAAATTAGACTTAGTAAGGGCATACCACCAAATTCCTATGGCTGAAGAAGATATTTATAAAACTGCTATTACAACTCCTTTCGGTATGTTTGAATTCATGGGAATGCCTTTCGGACTTAGAAATTCTGCGCAAACCTTTCAAAGATTCATAAATGAGGTAGTTGGTGACTTAGATTTTGTATATGCTTACATCGACGACTTACTTATTGCAAGTAAATACGAAGAACAACATTTAAAAGATTTACGTATCCTCTTTCAACGCCTTACAGAGTATGCTTTAAACATTAAACCAAGTAAATGTACTTTTGGTGTACCTAGTATCGATTTTTTAGGAAATAACATTTCTGGAACAGGTATTCGACCTTCTGATGAAAAGGTGTCAGCTATTCGCAATTTCGAACGTCCAAAATCAGTTAAACAAGCACAGAAATTTATTGGTATGGTAAATTATTATCATAGATACATTCCAAAACTAGCAGAATTTACGAACAAAACTTATGATCTAATTAATAAAGTAAATAAGAAACGTGACAAAACTTTGGTATGGGACGAGAAATCGAATGAAGCTTTTGAATGCATTAAAGACAAATTTGCATCTACGATATTGTTAAATCACTTTAACAAAGATGCTAAATTATCTTTAACAGTAGATGCATCTAATACAGCGATTGGAGGCGTTATACAACAAAATTACAATAATAAAATTGAGCCCATTGCATTCTTTTCAAAAAAACTTTCTCCAACTGAAATTAAGTATAGTGCTTTTGATAGGGAATTATTGGCGATTTATTTAAATATAAAACATTTTAGATATCTTTTGGAAGGATGACAATTTACAGTTTATACGGATCATAAACCTTTGACTACTGCTTTAAATTCAAAAACAGAACGGAGTCCCAGACAAACGAGACATTTGGAATTCATAGCACAGTTCACTGATGACATTCAGTATGTTAAAGGAGAATTCAATGTTGTAGCGGATACACTGTCCAGAGCCTTTGAAGTTAGTGCAATGCAGAATTCGGAACTGAATTTTAAAATTTTACAAATGGAACAACAAAATGATAGTGATTTAAATGAACTTATAACTAATCCTCAGTTTTTAAATTTAAAGTTAATTAATATTCCTATTTTAAATTTCAATATTTGGTGTGAAATTTCAGGAGAAAATCCTAGGCCATTTGTACCCAGTAAATTAAGGAAGACAATATTTGACATATTACATGGAATTACACATCCCGGTACGAGAGCTACACGACGACTCATAATTAAAAAATATTATTGGCCTAATATGACTAAAGATATTAATATTTGGTCGAAAGAGTGTCTTAACTTTCAAAAATCTAAGGTTTATCGTCGGACTAAGTCTCCCATTAGTAAAATTCCAATTCCAAAAATCAGATTGGAACACATCCATATAGATATAGTTGGACCGTTGCCAGTTTCTAAAAATCATCGTTTTATTTTGACAATTGTTGATAGGTTTACTCGCTGGCCAGAGGCATATGCTTTAAAAGATATATCAGCAACTACAGTTGCAAACAAATTTTTCAGAGAATATATTTCTCGTTTCGGAGTTCCGTTGAAAATTACTACTGATCAGGGTAGTCAGTTTACATCAAAATTATTTTCAGAGTTAACTAAATTACTTGGTAGTCATCAAATAGCAACATCTACGTATCACCATCAGAGTAATGGTATTGTGGAGAGATTTCATAGACAGTTAAAAGCTACTATTATGGCTAGGGATGGAATAAATACTTGGTATGATGAATTACCTGTCATACTTCCAAAGAAGATATTTCGGCTACACCAGCAGAAATGGTTTTTGGCCAAAATTTACGTTTGCCAGGGGAACTTGTTGTACCATCAGCTGAAAATTTCTCTTCAACTGAAATTTTAAGTAAGTTACGTAAACATTTTCGAAATATTAGATCAAATTTAAGTCATCATAAAGATTCTGATACTGGAATTTATGTTCCAAAAGATCTTCAAACTTGTAAATTTGCATTTGTTCGAGTCATTAATAAACATTCATTACAACAACCATACGAAGGACCTTACAAAATTGTGGAAAAAGGTCAAAAATGTTTTAAACTTGAAATTAATAATAATATTAAAACTATTCCAATTGACAGATTAAAATCTGCAATAATTGAAACAACAAACACAAACGATACCAAGAATTTACACAAAAAAGAGTTACTTTCAATTTGTTTAATGTTAAATTTTCTTGAAGGGGTAGTAATGTAGGGTTCCTTTTAATATATATATTAAAAGTTTTACTTTTAACTTTGCATACTTTGTAATTTCAGTTTATTAGTTTATTCAATTATTTTATTTTCATTTTTGATTTACATATTTCAAAAATTTTCAGTGAGATAAGAAATTTGAAAATAAAAATATGTTCGCCTTTTTGTAATCGTTATTTTAAATAATAAAGATTGTTTATAATTAAACTTTTATATGTGGTTGTCTTTAACCACAGTGAGATTATTGCCTTAATCGCCGTCTGACTCAATATATATATTGACGTGACCGCAGAATTTCTGCTGCTTTCTTCGCGGCTATAATTTCCGCCTGTAAGACGCTGCAGATATCCAGGCATGTACACCCCAAAGTGCCTGATCCATCAGAGAGCTGATTATTGTTAGGCATCTGCCGTTCATGATGACTGGAACGTTTACAGATTTTGTTGCTTCGCATAGATCCCATTGTGACGTGATCATTCTGCAGCTTAACATGGAGTTGACAGAATTGAATGGAGTAAAATATTGCTCATTTCGAGACATTGTTGAAAGTTATGTCCAGAAAAATACCAAGCGCGTATTCCTGGTGTTCCAGGGCTTTCTCTATTCATTACTACCCTATGCAACGCAGTTTCCACTGGCTGAAGAGAATAATTCCTTATTCATATTTGATTTCGTATACACATATATTAATCTCCATAGAATTTGAGCATAAAAGATGTCAAAAAAATAGGCATGTAGTCTTTCGGGTGCAGATTACTGGTTTTCCCACTGAAGACTACTCGAGCAGTTCTCCAAGATTGCGGGACGCGGTTCAGTTTTATGCAACCCTCAAAGATTATTCTAAGCAATTCTATAATTGTCCCACTTGCCATCTGCAGCACAGCGGGGAATATTCTGCACCTGACGATCTGAGCTTGGCAAAAGTTTTTATTGCCCATTAAATTTTGGTATATGTCACCCATCCTGGCACCTCTCGCTCCGTGTTAGGAGTGTAGACGTTGTCACATAACTCCTCCGCATCATCTCCTGACGAGAAATGCGTGTTAAATAGTGTCTTGAGGGACTCTTCACTACTCAGTGTCCATTCCCCGTCTTCATTTCTTATCAGCTCCCGGATCGCGTCTCCCCTAGATAGGACGTTTCTCAGTCTCGCCGTTTCGCTAGAGCATTATATGTCCGCACAGAAATATTTCCATGAAACTCTCTTCGACCTGTTGATTTCACGTTTATAGATCCGTAACAGATCTCGATATTCGTCACAGCACTCTTCGTTTTTCACAATTTTTCCAGCTTAAAAATCTCTTTAACTTGTCGTCTAAGAAGATTCAACTCCCTACACCACTATGGCGACTCTGCCTTTTCCTTGAATCTTCTCAGAGGACAAGCTCTGTTGTATGCAGTTGTCAGCGTTATTTATAAGAAGTTGTTGCACTCCCCCAACTCCTCTACGGTGGTAACCTCTTTAGGCTGCCCCAGTCTTTTGAAATTTGTTCCAGTCCGTTGCCCTAGGGATTCTAAAAGCTTACCCCCTTCTCGATTCGCCTATCAAAGACCCTCCGTTCATACCCCAATATATCCTGCTCAGAGCTCAATGTGATATCAAGCACATTGCTTGATGCTGGCACAACATATGTAGGCACGCTACCCCTAGTAGCCACCTGTAGACTACTCTGTAGTATATAACAAAGAAGGGACTCACCTCGTTCGTTAATATAGTCGCCTCTCCATAAGCTGTGATGCGCATTCGAATCCGCGCCTCTTACAAGCCGTCCTTTGCACCCTTCTTGATCCACCAGCCCTTTGAAATCCTCTTGTGGGGCTTCCACGATATGGTCCATGCAGCAGAATGCCAGGATAACAAACGGTTATTTTTTCCCTCTATCGCGACCACCGTTAGGTCTTTGGTGCTCAAGTTAGCATACACGAGCACGGGTGATACAGTAAAAATAAAAATAAACATTTAACACTTCCAAGTTTTATTATATGAGATTAAAAAAATGTACAACGAAGATGACTTGATACGAAACATTTGCTTACGCTCTCACGAGGGATTTATCTCAAATTTGTGCTGGCAACAATCACAGATAAATCCCTCGCACCAGCTGAAGCGGGTGCCAGAACAAAAAATGTGCCAGCTAAATCGAATAACGGTCCAAAAATTTCAGCAAACTTTTGTTTGAACTACAACTGTAGAAATGCGTTCAAAAAATATGGGGAAAAAGATAGAAATACTTGTTTTAGTGTAAATATATTTAGTTCGAAGGCGGAGGGTAAATATTAGCCGTGTTTTTTTCACACGCGTATACGTTTACGCTTGCGCATAAGAAAACGCTTATCCTCGCTTAGATAATGCTTAGGAGACCCTTCTAAAAGCAGTGGTTAAATAACTAGCTACAGCACAGGGTGTACCGAAAAGTGGAGACACAACCCTCTGATGGCCATAGGGTATAACATATAGCTGAATCAGTTGCGATGAATTGTGGACACACATAGAATACATAGAATTAGTGTAGAGGGTGAAAGATAGACACATATTTCAGTTACATCTGAGTATAATGCGTATTGAAATTTAATAGGACACATTTTATGCGCAGCAATTTCAGAGGTGTATTTAAAGTTTGTCACTTAGAAGTCCATATAAAGTTTAAGCGTAAACGTATATAGAAGTAAAAAAACACAGCTGTTATTTCCCATTCAAAAGTTATCACTAAAAACAGGTTTTGTAAATATGCAGTCCCGATGCAACCAGTCGATTTTGATCACAGAACCTGGAACGTCATACATGATGTTAACTATTATATCCTAGGTCCGATTTATTCAAATTTCAAAAGAAGATTTGGTTTTCACTGTGAGTTAAATGCGTTACAATACGAGTATTTGACTAGTTAATTTAATTAAAATGTAAATTTTACTTAGATTGTTTATATTTAACTCTAACTAGTCGTATTATTGTAAAATAAGTTTAAATAAATGAATATTTTGGACTATCATTTTATTAAATGGTTGAAACTGTAAAATCGCCGAAATATATGTCAAAAATCCCCATATTCAGATCTATTCATTTTTGTTTGGAGTGGCATCATTTACAAATGTTATAAAAAATGTGCATTTTGACAGCGCTCTCTCGAAACAAAGATTCACAAATCCATTCAACTATGATTTACAATTTATAGAAAACAGTACATAGAAGGATGTAATTCATTTGGCTTATTGTTCTTTTCATTATGGTCTAAAAGGTAAATCCAAGTTTTACTTAGCTTAAAATAAATTATGACATCTCCGATGACGGCCGCCGTGGTGTGGTGGTAGCTTCTCCACCTACCGCATCGAAGGTCCTGGATTTAAGTCCCGGGCGAAGCGATATGAAGAATTTAGAAAAATGGTTTTTTCAATTATAAACAATTTCTGTATGCGGGGTCGGCGCTCGGCTGTGGTTTGGCAACACTCCGAGTGTATTTTTGACATTAAAAGCTTCGCACTGAAAATTCATCTGCGTTGCAGCTGCTTTTCGGAGTTGACATAAAAAGGGCCTCCACGTTTTATGCCGTCCCGCCAATCTGTGTGAAAAATTAAAAAGGAGAACGGCACAAGTTGGAAGGGAAGCTCAACCTAAATCTTCTCGGAGGTGAATCGAGCCATGTGTTTTTTTCTTCTTATGATATCTCCTATTAAGATATATTATTTTTTTCAAAGTAAGTTTAATGAACACGTATTTATTGGTTTGGCAGAGATTTTTTCTTTTTTTTAAAGTACTTCGCCCCATTCAATGGGTGCGACTCACAAAGTGTCTTCAAAGTCCTCTAACTGAAGTCAAAGGAAACTGGCAGTTTCAGTAGGGGCGGTCCATAGGGAGATTGGTGTTAGAGGCGAAGGTTCTACATTACAATTAAAAATATGGCTGGTGTCATCATTGCATGCAAGACATCCATTACGCTTGTCGGGGTTGATTCTGCACAAGTAAGAATTTAACCTGTTACAGTTTACAGAACGAAGTTGGGCCAGTGTGACTCGTGTCTCTCTTGGTAGTGTGCTTTCTTCTTCTGTGTGGATTATGCTTGTCTTGATAAAACGGCTGTGTTGGCAGGTGCCGAATCTCATCATAGTGCTTATTGCCCAACCCTCGATATTTAAAAAAAACACTAGTGTAATAAATATAACTAACGCGTATTAAATTTGCATTGAATATTGTGCAATTTAGTAAATGTAGAGTAATTAAATACGTTTTCGTTTTTTGACTGGGCATAATGGTTGAGCTAGCATAAACTTAAGCTAGCCAAACCCTAGATATTTTTAAAAAAACAAGTGTAATAATCTAACTAACCCGTATTAAATTAGCATTAAATATTGTGCAATTTAGTACGGTCTCGTTTTTTAATTGGGCTGGAATGGTTGGGCTAGCTTAAGAACCTACGTGAACGTCCAAAATTTGCGTCATCTGTTCCTTTCACGCCGTAAACAGAGTGGGCGTTCATTTTGCCGGCGATAATGCCAGGCAGGAAATGACCGTAACTCCTATCCTATGCCGACGACTGCACGATTATGACAACGGGACCTGCCCCTTTAATAGATGAATTAGTTTCTAAAATAAACAGCTACCTTCCCGGTCTTTCTAGTCTCTTCGCCTTGCGCAACCTGGCATTATCGCCGGCAAAATGAACGCCCACTCTGTTTACGACGTGAAAGGAACAGATGACGCAAATGTTGGACGTTCACGTAGGTTCTTAAGCTAGCCCAATAGAAGATGATTGTAACTCCTCACCCCAGCGGGTTAGGGGGCCAGAATATACACGCGGTAGGTATGCCTGTCGTAAGAGGCGACTAAAATACCAGATTCAAGGGGATGTGTAGCGCAACCCTTCAGGTTGCCAGCGCAACATATAGCTTCTCCAAACCCAATTGTCAACCTCACCTATCCGTGGCGAATCCTGTTTCACTAACAGACGAGGTTCTGGCGAGCCTAAGCTCCTCATGGAACTTGGGGTTGGGGAGAGAGGGGATGGCCTGAAGGTTTAATGTGGCCACATAAATCGTTCCCGAGATGGACGGGCTAGCACCTTAATGGTGCTGTGGTACCGGAGCGTACCGGATCTGTATCCGGCAAAGGACCATCACATCCATAACACTCCCCAAAGCCTTCGGGGAGCAACCTTATCGCTACAGCAACAACAACAACATTGTAACTCCTCTTCTCGTGGAGAAGGGAGTTTTGGTATGTAGAAATTAAACAGAAGCGGGGTTGGGACACCACCCTGTGGTACCCCCTGTTTAATTCTCCTGGCTTCGAGGTTTTGTGCTTAAATTGAACCGACACTTGCTGACCATTCAGACAATAATGTATAGGACTTGCAAAAGTTTAAAATTTTGTCGCTCCACCAGAATTTTTGACAGATTGGATATAAAAAACATCTGCAAAAAAATCTGTAAAAAAAATCTGGACATCTGTAGTTAAAAAATTCCGGAATTGACTTAAAATCGAAAACTGCACCAAAAAATTGGAGTACAGACTTTATCTAATATCTCCCAAACAAGTGATTTAGGATCAAATATCGTTATAGAGATTATTATGTAGAATACAATCAGGAATAAATGTAAATTTTCACCAACAAGTGTTCTTTGAAGGACCATTGATTAGACGAAATTAATGTTTTTTTTAAATTTTTTTCTGATCTTTGGGTTAATCGTCTATTCATTTATTGCATTCGTAATCTTAATGAGTTTGAGACGTATTCACAATAATTTCTCTTATTAAATTATTGTAATTTTATTATCATGAAACAATTGAAAGGAGTTGAACATACTGGCTGACATTATAGCTATTTCGACCCTGCCAAAGATCTCTTTAGATATCTTTGTATTTAGAAAATTGGAAATTATATTCTCCCCGAGTGAGATTCCAACTCGAGTCGTCACATTTCTAACATCGCAGGTCTACTATATCGCTACCAATGCGTCTGTTTGTATGTGGATTAACTTAAATTTTCTCGTTTGTTGTTTTTGATATTTTTATTTAATTCTCTTCTTTTTACGGCCGGTCCGAGCTTGCACCTCCGATTTTCTTTTTGAATGCTTATCAAATCTATTCGGATAGCTCATGAAATCGAATGCTTTTTCACCCAAAGTCCACCTTTTTGTCACTCGATACAGCAAATAATTTTTCCATCAAAAGTTTTTTTGCTTGTATTAGTATTAACTGCATCTATTACATTTGTCGCGAAGAACGATATTTTTTTCCAAAAATTTACAAAGCTATAACAAAATTAAATTATTTAATCATATTTTAGACACTGATAACCCTGCGCTGTAAACTTTATGCAAATAATTTGCAGCAATTATTTCATTAGGGATTTTTTACGCTGAGCACGAATCCCTCGTCAAACATTTTCCATGATACCACTTTTTCGATTAAATGGGGTCGAAAACCCAAAAATTGATGTAATTTGGCTGGCCATACCCCCTGAGATTAGGGTGCATCTTTATAACTTGGTTTCAAGCGCTCTTAAAGAACAAGGTCCATACAATATTTTCTGATATAAAATTTTATTCTAAGATGTCTTTATATATTAGTTTATATAATTTTTCAAAAATATCCTAAATTTGACTTTTTGGATAATTAAGAATTAGGTTGGGTTCGAGTTCGCCTAAATTTTAGGTACCTAAACTAATATTCTACTGGAACTTTCCAGCACTGCAATAATTTAGGTAAAAAGCTGTCAGAACTGTACGAGTTGTTTTGACATTATAAATTGTTTTTTATGCTGAAATATCATACAAATAACACAAAAAACTTTTATTGTATTTGCAATGTGCAGAAATATATGCTTCAAATAGACATGGGAGGGATCCACGGGGAATTCCCAATACAGCATTTCCATAATGCATCGACTCGCAACTCATAGGCCTTTTTCGCTGAGAGTCGTGGTGCACTTCTTGAGGGATGTCTTCCTCTATCTAAGTAGGAATAGGATGTGGGTAACATAAGGCATGCCACTGATTACACATTTTTGGTCAATTAGTGAACACGTCAGACAAATTTGCATTTCCTGCCACTACAAAAACACAAACAGGTGCCATATTCACCAATAGATCGCCACTCCGATCCTACGCGACCTCAGCTACATTATCGCGGTTATATATATATGGGATCAAGACCAGAAGTGGTCGAGAGTACTAAATAATCCAAATACATAAACAAGCCCTTATTAAATCACGACCGTCAAGTTATTCCTATTTAAATACAACCTTGCAAGTCTCATCACTTTGATGAGAGTCAACCCTAGGTAAATGCCAAGTTTAAAAGGCAACAGCCTGGAGAGTTGTGAAATAGACGCCAATACGTGAAGTTGTGCCGTGACCTCTGTGTGCGAAATAAGAATAAAAGACTATTCAATACTGTACTTTACTTTTACATTTTTAACATTCATTTATTTAAATCACTCAATTACTTATATTTAATCAATAAATATACTTTAATTAATAAATAAACTTTTTGTGAAGTAAAAACACCACAAAATTGGGGGCGCGTCCGCGATTGAGTGACTTTAGAAAAGTGAAGCTAAACGTGCCATGGAAGTCAGTGTGGCAAAAAAATCAGAGAAGTGTCGTTAAACGCTCGCTCGTAACAAACTGTTGCAAAAGTATGACAAAAATTCAGACTGTTTAAACCGCATAAGAACATTGAAGCCAAAAGTGTCGCTAAAAGTTGCAAAAAGTGTATGTGTGTATCCAACGCAGTAAGCACCTGCGTCGGGAAAGTTCTACGCATTAAAAGCAAAAGCCTGCGTCGTACGGCAACGCAAGCAGAGCATCATTGACGTCTCAGTTGAATGCAACAATCATGAGTTGCACGAATTTCACAATTCGGCGAAGAATCAGAGGTTAAAGCAAAGAATCTGATTAGTGGAGAAGAATTAGAGTTCAATGCAACGAACCTAATTAGTGAAGAAGAAGCGTAGAAAAAAGCGCAGTATCAAGAATTGTACAATTCGGTGAAGAATCAGAGTTCAAAGTAAAGAATCTGATTAGTAAAGAAGAAACACAGCAAGAAGTGTGAAAGTTACACGTTCTGTGCAACAAAAGCAAAATTTGCGTCGAGGTCAGTGCAAACAGAGCAACGCATTTGCGCAGCAACTCAAATGAACCGGTCAAGTTCTTTTGTGGTTGAAAAGAAAATCCTAAGAGAGCAAGTGAATAAAAATTGAAAACGATACGGAGCTGAAACGAAGTGCTGAGAAGAGAAGAGTAACAAGAGGAAAACAGCGAAAATTAGCAAGCAAACAAAAAGGAAACGAAGCAGCAAGAAGCAGATAAGTTGTTTTATGTATATTTTAGTTAAAAGTAGTTTGTTTAGAAAATGCATTTTTATCTATATATTAATACGCTAACAAAATTTCCATACAATCAATTGACAGGCTGTTTCGTATAGTTAGCATACGTAAAATCATATAAAAGTTATATGAACCGATTCGTATGAATCAGCCGCAGTGCATAGGCCTAATTTTGTTAACAAATATTACTCTATTTGTTTATAATTAATAGAAAAAGTTTTTTGTAAATTCGAACAATCTGCAAATATCGAAATTTACTTTCGTGCCCAAAAGTGCGACATCTGTAGGATCAATTATGTTAGTGCTCTAAGACACAAACCTACATACTATATTGAATTCGAAATTCGAAAAGCTGCGTAGTCGTGTTGCTCAAATGTTTTACCTACATATATACATATACTTACACGCCAGTAGGTGAAAGAATAAAACATGGTTTCCCATTGTTGCTACTTACCTATATTGGCTGTACCAAAATCCTAAAATAATTGTTCCAAAATAATTTTTAGCGCACAAAAAAACTTTAAAGAGAAGTAAAATTTAACCGGCCCATTTTTTTTGGACAAATTTTAATTACACGTAAATACATAGGCCTTTATTTAACAGATTCTTTGTTTTTATTTCAGTTGCTTTAAAAAAAACATGAAATCACAAATAATGAGTTAACTTTTGTTGAAACTAACTAAATTTATTTATAACTATTAATGGCAAATTTGGCCGAAAATATTTTTGCATTTGCAGATTTAATCCTCATTGTAGATAAGGTACGTCTTATATTGAAAAAAAAAAAAAAAAATTTATAAATAAATAAATTTGCTACCAAAGTATAATATTAAATTTTGTATATTGTCTTTTATGCTAATTTATTTTATTTCTTATTTTATTATATATTCTTTTATTTCAACTTAGTTTATTATTATTTAAATGCAACTTGATTGAATCGGAAAATTTCACGTTGTATATTAAACGAAAAAAAAGTCCCAAAAACCTTTTTGATTTTAGGTCAACACGGCAACCGGCATCATATCTTACTAGGCCGGGGTCATATTTACTTAGCCGTTTGTAATATTCCACCGTCTTCTGATCTATCAGGATATGTGCACCATATTCAATGTTACAAACAGTCAGTTCGATGATAAAGCCCACGGACTCAATGATTGTATTAGGCGACTTTAACCTGCCACATATATCTTGGAGTACCGCTAATCACAATATTGTCCTCGTATCATCCAAGATGCATAACATGGATTTTTGGATGGAATTACTGATCTTTGCCTTAATCAGATCAACTTCTTTCCGAATAAGTATGGAAAATTCTTAGACTTAGCATTTGTTGGCGACATATCTAAATTCTCTATAAATCGGTGTAAACCTCTTGTTTTGCCAGAAAACGTTTACCATCCTTCTCTTGAGATAACTTACGAAATCATAAGCAACGAAGTCGGCTGCACCAACAAAACATGTGTCTCTACCAGGTTCTTTGATTTTTCCAATACTAATTTTAACATATTAAATAAAGAGATTTCTGAGATAACGTGGCCTCGATATAAAGAAGATGTAGAGCGAAACGTTTTACATTTTAATAAAACCATTCTTACTTTATTTGAAAAACATGTGCCCAAACGTACATGCTCGTACACTGAACCAGTGCAAGCCTGGTTTACTAAAGAGCTAAAAGCTTTAAAAAATAAGAAATCACGTTTATTCAAATTACATAAGAGAACCGGTTTACATTCTGATTATGCACAGTACGCTATTTTCCGTCATAAGTATTTTGAACTTAATAAAAAGTGTTATAAAGCTTACATATGTAAAATTAAAAGAAACATTATTTGCAACCCGAAGTCTTTTTATGTTCGTAAATTCTAAACGCAGAACTAACGGGTTTCCTTGTGCCATGAACTTTAGAAATATCATTACCAGCGACAATCAAGAGATTGCAAACTTCTTCGCTCAATTCTTTCACTCTAATTACTCTGCTGTGGTTGATTCATCACCTACAAGTTATCCATATGAGCTCCATTCTAGTAACTCAATATACGCTCCACAGTTGCTGCCTGAAGATGTTCTACTGGGTGGCTGATGAATTTTGCTACATTAAGAAACTCAAATAATTTTTTTTTCAGTGTATGGAATTCATTTTTCTTTTATTTATGTTAAAGCTCATTCAATTTTATTAAATATAGCTTAATTAGTTTTAAACATAATGGACTTTAAATGCCCCCCCCCCCCCCCCCCCCCCCCCCCCCCCCTGCTCGTTGATGCATATGCGGCATCTTACCAAAAAGTTGTTCATTACTGCTTGGAGAGTTGAGACAGGAATAGCCGCAATTGTTTCTCGAATGGATTGCCTTAGTTCATTCAAATTTGTTGGTTTTGCTTTGTAGACTTCCTGTTTGCAATAACCCCACAAGAAAAAGTCAGGTGCAGTAAGGTCAGGCGACCTGGGTGGCCAACGGAATGTGGAGTTTCTGGATATCAGCTTATTGGGAAATTTTCGTCGCAATTCTGTCATAACAGGTCGGGCTATGTGAGGACCTGCACCATCTTACTGAAACCACACAGAGTTGAAAGAAATTCTCATTCGGCGTAATTCTGGATAGAAAAACTCTCTCAACATGCTCAAGTAACGGTCTCCAGTAACCGTAACGGTGTGACCGTTTTCTTCGAAGAAGTAGGGCCCGATAATGCAGCGTGATGAAACTGCACTCCACACTGTGATACGAAGTGGATGCAATTCCGTCTCATGGAGTATCTGTGGGTTGGAAGCACTCCATATTCGACAATTTTGTTTGTTTATGTTGCCGTTTAAATCGAAATGGGCCTCGTCAGACATGAAAAGACAGTTCAACATGTTTCCATCCTCTTCCACCATTTGAAGCATCTTCTGGCAAAATTCCAAGCGAATCGGCAAGTCTGCAGCGTTCAGTTTGTTGGCCATTTGAATTTTATATGGGAATAAGTCCAAATCTTTGTGCATAATTGACTGTAATGACTGTCTGCTTACACCCATTTGAGCAGATAAACTTCTTGTCGAAACACGTGGATTGTTTTGTATGGCAGCAGCTACAGCAGCGATTGTTTCCTCCGTTCGAACTGAAGGGTTTCGATGGTAAGGTCTTCTGTTGACTGCCCCATGTTCGGCAAAATTGTTTACAAGTCTCATTATGGTCCATCTGCTCGGAGGATTGCCGCCAAACGTGCGCCTATACTCTCTTTGAACCGAAACTACGGACTCCAGTGCGTGATAGCGGCGGACAATCCAAATTCTTGTTTCAGTGTCCCAGTTATCCATTTTTGTTAAATGTAAAAGTCAATCTGCAAAATAAAAAAATATTAACCAGATTCATTAAATAGAAAAAAAGTTATTTAATTTTTTTTTGGTAGCGGCTTTCATCAGCCACCCGGTATTACATCTAAAGACCCTAAAAGAATCCTTCAAATATGGTCCTGATTTGATCCCAACATGTTTTCTTAAAAAATGTGCGGAATACATTTACTAGCCCCTTACTGATCTGCTTAACCTCTCTTAAAAAAAATTGCATTTTCCCGACGGCTTGGAAAGAATCTTTTCTTATCCCTCTCCATAAAAAGAGGAAGCAAGTCGTCTATTGAAAACTATCGTGGAATAGCAAAGCTCTCCGATATCCCTAACCTTTTCGAAGCAATCGTTACTAATCACATTACATTTTCGATATCTACATTGATAGATAGTTCTCAGCATGGCTTTTGTAGAGCCAAATCAACCACAACTAATCTGCTTGAATTTACAACTCACCTCTTTAATGGGTTTAGAAACAATCATCATACCGATGTTATATACACTGATTTCCGCAAAGCATTCGACAAAGCACGCCACTCATTACTTGTTTATAAACTCGAATTGCTTGGTTTTCAACCTGGCCTAACTCGCTGGATCTCCTCCTATCTTTGCGGTAGAACTCAAAGAGTCATTTTTAAAAACATTTGTTCGAATGTCATCGATGTTCCCTCCGATGTGCCTCAGGGCAGCCATCTCGGTCCTATTCTGTTTTTGCTCCTTATAAACGATATTTCCACGAGTATAAGATATTCTAAAATTTTAATGTATGCCGACGACGTAAAACTTTTTAAATCATACGCGCCGGTTGAAGGACGTTCTGTACTCTAGGCGGATTTAAATTGTTTAATTACTGGGTGTGATGCGAATTTTATGCCGCTCAACATAGAAAAATGTAAATTCATGTGTTTTTCACGTGGGAACGTATTAATGCCACAGTCCTAAAGCGAGAGGAGTTTAAGCATTTGTGAAAAGATGGGCAAAAGAGTTTAGTGATCCTTACGTTACAAAAACCCTGTTTACATCATTGGTGAGGCCGATATTAGAATATGGATCGATAATTTGGAATCCGCGTTATCAAGTTCATGTAGATAGACTAGAATCAATTCAAAAACAGTTTTTACTTTTCGCCTTGAGAAATCGTCAATGCTAGTATCCGTATAATCTTCCTCCTTACACTAATCGGTTAAAACTAATAAATCTTCCTACCCTTGCAAGTCGTAGAGAAATGCTAGGTGTACTATTTATGGCTAGACTTTTAAATGGATCGATTTCAAGCCCATTTCTTTTGAACGAAGTATACTTAAATGTTCCAAGCCGAGCTTCAAGGCATTATAAACCTATAATTCTTAAACAATGCAGAAGCAATTTCCAACTGAACGAACCTTTTCTATGTTTGTGTGAAGATTATAACTCTCACTCGAGAATAATTGATGTTTCGGACTCGCTCTTTGCCATAAAAAAAACGGTTCTAACTTCTCTTAATAACTAAAAATTATATTTATACTTTTAATCTATTGTATTTGTGAATCTCTATTTCTCAGCTGATGAGTTTCTCTGTAGCTGAGCGGTTTTAGATCTCGGCGCTTAAGAAGCCACTGTCTCTCAAAGACTCGGTAACAAAAAAAAAAATTTTAATTATAAATAAAACATAAATAAAAATTAGGATAAAAAAAAACAAAAAAAAATTATGTATGAATTAACAGAAAAATAACAGGATTAGCCTGGTTTCATCGGGCCACTTGAGGACAGTGCGCTGCCACAACGTCCGAGAAAAAAATGAGCTGAGTCTTCTTAGAAGATAGTTAAAAAAAAATTGTAAGCTAGCAAAGACCGCGGAAATTGAGGATCTACAAATTTCCAGGGCGAAGAAAGTCTCATAGAGAAATTTGTGTGCGGACTTAGAGGTCTCCAGCGAAACAGCACTGCTGAGAAAAGCAAGGGAATATAGAAAGAGTAAGGAGGTGCTTTTGATACACATTTCCCAGCGGGAGATAATTTAGAAGAGCCAGCAGACAGCGCTCACACCACACTTCGATCACAGGGGTAGTGCGGGTATAGCCGGAGTTGGTGACCGAATGGCAGTGAAGACGTTCTCGAAGTTTAAATTGCCGAGCTCAGGTGGTATGTTCCCAGCCATGCTACAAATTTCAAGTAGAGCTGTCGTGAAATGGCTTAAAATAATATTCCATGGGTGCATAAGGCAGAATCATGTACCGCACTCTTGGAGAACTGCTCGTGTCGCTTTCCTACCCAAGTCGGGGAGGATCGGTCAAATCTACCCCAAAGACTACAGGCCCATTAGCTTAACATAATCTCTGCTCAAAGCTCTTGAGAGGCTGATAGATGTGTAAATAAAGTCCAACGTGGATGAAAAACTGCTCTCCACAACACAGCATGCGTACACCAGTGGCAAGTCAGTAGACACTGCAAAGGCTTTGGGGAGTGTTATCGATGTTGATGGTCCTTTGCAGGATATACATCCGGTACGTTCCGGTAACAAAGCACCATTAAGGTACTAGCCCGACCATCTCGAGAACGATTTGTATGACCATATTAAACCTTCTAGGCAATACCGCCTTCCCCACCTCCTAGTTCCATGATGAACTTGGGGGTCGCCAGAGCGTCGGCTCTTAATGAAACAGGATTCGCCACGGGTAGGTGAGGTCGACAATTGGGAATTGGAGAAGCTATATATTGCGCTGGCAATCCCTTGGAATTTTAGTCGCCTCTTACGACAGGCATACCTACCGCGAGTATATTCTAATCCCCCTTGATACGTGTGCAAAGTTTCAATTATTTAGTCATTCCAAATAAGGTCAATTGACTTAATGTCTTTTGAGCTTATGTCACCCCACCATCAAATTATTGCATTGTAATCGGTCCGTTATACGTGTGCAAAGTTTCAATTAACCTTATGGTCATTCTAAATAAGGTCAATTGACATTATGTCAGTTGACTTTATGTCACGTCATCATCAAATTATTTCATCGGTTCTTGATAAGTGTGGAAAGTTTCAAGTTAATCAAACTTCTGGAAGTTGGTGAAAATTATGCACATAAATTTCGCTACATACATGTAACCCAAGGTAATAAAAATAAATAAAAAAATAAATAACAGGCGCGATAACCTCTGAAAAGATTTTAGGCCAAGCTTCTCTTTCAATTTGTGTCGTGCTCCTTTTTTAAATTTTTCCTTACACCAATTTTGAAGGGTCCAAAACTCAATTGGCCCTATGGCTCTGTATTTATATATATTGTAACGAATTTAGTGCAATTCTGCTTATTTGCAACCTTCTACTAACGTTCGAATCACTAAACTGTTGAATAAATAACTCCACTATTCAATAATGCAAAATGGCCTTTATTAAAGTACTTCACAATAACACTAATACTTCGCAACTGATAGCTTGCTTAAATCAAACTGATTGTCGTGCCTCAACTGTTGCTGCTTTTATACCAGGCATGCTTAACCAACGAACCGATATCATTTCGTTACGATAATTAACGTTAATAAACGAAACAAAGTCATTTCGTAACGATAATTAACGTTAATAAACGAAACAAAGTCATTTTGTTTCGTTTATTAACGTTGATTATCGTAACGAAATGATATCGGTTCGTTGGTTAAGCATGCCTGTTTTATACTGTGCGGTTTCCTCGTTGACATATTTCTAGGCGCTTCTATTTCCAGAACTTACTAGTTAGTTATCAGCTACAAAATTACTCAGCTGTAACTACAGATGCACGATTTATAGCTTCTCTCATAGCCCATGCGCGTGCATATGTGAGTGATACTTGCAGAAATGATTGCATACTTTTGGGAGTATCTCAGATATATGCATGTGTTTGTGCGTTACTCTCCGCTGCTTGTATGGACATATTTATTTATTTATTTATTTATTTAAAGTCGACGCAAACACAAAGCGGTCGACTAATTATTGTAATAGACAGATATATATGTACAGTACAGAGCCATTCTTAAAATTAAAAAATTCAAAAAAGGTACATAGAAAATTTGTATGTTATAAACATTTGACATCGCATTGTATAAGAAAAAATAAAATTAAAATATCAGGCTAAACATAAGAGTATAGCAGTATGTAAAGCAGCAAACGAACATTCAAAGCCAATGCAGTTATACAAATCATTGTACCGCGAGCACCAATGGCGCAGGGGACTGTTTCTAGCAAAATTTTGCCGGCATAGAGGTAAATGAAAAGGCACAAAATGTCTGGACGCCCTAGCAGGAACCGCAAAATTTAGTTGACTGATTAGGTCAGGGGAGTCAATCACACCAATGATGAGCTTGTGAATGAACATAACGCCAAGTAATACTCTACGATTCTCTAGAGATGGCAAATTAATTAGAAGAAGTCTATTCCTGTATGGTGGAAGATGAGTACTTGATTCCCAGTTGAGACCTCGTAATGCAAAAATTAAAAACCGTCTCTGGACCGACTCAATCCGATCAACATGGATTTGATAGATCGGAGACCAGACACATGAACAGTACTCGAGAATAGGACGTACCAGCGAGGTATAAAGGATCTTTGTGAAATAAGGGTCATCAAACTCTTTAGCCCAACGTTTGATAAAACCTAATACACCAGTTGCTTTGTTTATAGCGGTTGAAATATGTGTGGTAAAACTTAATTTCGGATCAAAAATAACTCCTAGATCAGTTACAATAGATATCCGCTCCAAGGGGTCGCCGTTAAGTGTATAAGATGATAGGACCGGCTTCACACGGTGAAAATTCATTTGCTTACATTTAGAGTAATTCAAAAAAAGTAAATTTGCAGTACACCAGCTTTGAAATGAGTCAAGATCGGCCTGAAGCTGATTAAAACAGAACAAGTTCGAAGGTAGATATGTGTAACAAAGTTTTACATCATCTGCATACATAAAAAATCTAGAATGTAATATAACCTTTGGTAAGTCGTTAATGAACAGGTTAAAGAGTAATGGACCAAAATGGCTACCCTGGGGCA